>NC_082686.1:41124798-41485993 GCF_949987515.2 Delphinus delphis
TGTCTGCCCACAGAAGGCAGAGCACTGTCTAAATGAGCTCCAGAGACGGGTGCAAGCTGCGGCTATCAGCTCAGACCCCAGAGATGGGCATGAAACTCTAATGTTGCTGCTGCAGCCACCAAAAATCCTGGGTGCAAGCACAGGTCACTATCCATAACCCCCTGGAAACCTGTGCAGCATGGCACTGCCAGGGTGTCGTGATCCAAGAACAAGTTCCCTGGGAGGACACATGGTGTGTCTCAGGCTGTTGCAATGTCACACAGGCCTCTGCCACCACAGGCTCACCCCGCATTCCAATTATAACTACCTTACCCCTCCTTCTCCCTGGTCTAAGTGAGGCAGAGCCCCCTAATTAGCCGCTGCTTTAACCCCATCCTGTCTGGGCAGGAACAGACACGACCTACATGCAGAGGTAGGGCCAAAACCAAAGCTGAACCGCAGGAATTGTGCGAACAAAGAAGAGAAAGGGAAATTTCTCTCAGCAGCCTCAGGAGCAGCAGATTAAATCCCCACAATTAACTTGATGTACCCTGCATCTGTGGAATACCTGAATAGACAACTAATAATCCCAAAACTGATGTGGTAGACTTTGGGAGCAACTGTACACTTGGGGTTTGTTGTCTGCAACTGATTTGTTTCTAATTTTTCTGTTTTTCTTAGTATAGTTTTTAGCGCTTGTTATCATTGCTGGATTTGTTTACTGGTTTGGTTGCTCTGTTTTTATTATTTTTAATTTTAATACTTTATTTATTTATTCATTTTTTCTTTCTCTTTTTTCTCCCTTTTATTCTGAACCATGTGGCTGACAGGGTCTTGGTGATCCAGCCTGGAGTCAGGCCTGCGCATCTGAGGTGGGAGAGCCGAGTTCAGGACATTGGACCACCAGCGACCTCCCAGGCACATATAATATCAATCAGCGAGAGCTCTCCCAGAGATCTCTGTGTCAAGGCTAAGAACCAGCACCACCCAATGGGCAGCAAGTTCCAGTGCTGGATGCCTCATGCCAATCAACTAGCAAGAAAGGAACACAACCACATCCATTAGCAGAGAGGCTGCCTAAAATCATAATAAGGTCACATAACCGGACATGGCCCTGCCCACCAGAAAGACAAGATCCAGCCCCACCCACCAGAACACAGATACCTTTCCCCTCCACCAGGAAGCCTGCACAAGCCACTGAACTAACCTTACCCACTGCGGGCAGAAACAAAAAACAATGGGAACTACGAACTTACAGCCTGAGAAAAGGAGACCCCAAACACAGTAAGTTAAACAAAATGAGAAGACAGAGAAATATGCAGCACATGAAGGAGCAACATAAAACCCCACAGACTAATAAACAAATGAGGAGGAAAAAGGCAGTCTACCTGAAAAAGAATTGAGTAATGATAGTAAAAATGATCCAAAATCTTGGAAATAGAATGGAGAAAATACAAGAAATGTTTAACAAGCACCTAGAACCACTAAAGAGCAAACAAACAATAATGAACAACACAATAAAAAAAATTAAAAATTCTCTAGAAGGAATCAATAGCAGAATAACTGAGGCAGAAGAACAGATAAATGATGTGGAAGATAAAATAGTGGAAATAACTACTGCAGAGCAGAATAAAGAAAAAAGAATGAAAAGAATTGAGGACAGTCTCAGAGACCTCTAGGACAACATTAAATGCACCAACATTTGAATTATAGGGGTTGCAGAAGAAGAAGAGAAAAAGAAAGGGACTGAGAAAATATTTGAAGAGATTATAGTTGAAAACTTCCCTAACATGGGAAAGAAAATAGTCAATCAAGTCCAGGAAGCACAGAGGGTCCCATACAGGATAAATCCAAAGAGAAACATGCCAAGACATATATTACTCAAACTATCAAAAATTAAGTACAAAGAAAAATATTAAAAGCAGCAAGGGAAAAGCAACAAATAATATACAAGGGAATCCCCATAAGGTTAAGAGCTCATCTTTCAGCAGAAACTCTGCAAACCAGAAGGGAGTGGCAGGACACATTTAATATGATGAAAGGGAAAAACCTACAATCAAGATTACGCTACCCAGCAAGGATTTCATTCAGATTCAACAGAGAAATTAAAACCTTTACAGACAAGCAAAAGTTAAGAGAATTCAGCACCACCAAACCAGCTTTACAACAAATGCTAAAGGAAGTTCTCTAGGCAGGAACACAAAAGAAGGAAAAGACCTACAAAAACAAACCCAAAATAATTAAGAAAATGGTAATAGGAACATACATATCAATAATTACCTTAAATGTAAATGGATTAAATGCTCCAACCAAAAGACATAACTTGGCTGAATGGATACAAAAACAAACCCATACATATGCTGTCTGCAAGAGACTCACTTCAGACCTAGGGGCACATACAGTCTGAAAGTGAGGGGATGGAAAAAGATATTCCATGCAAATGGAAACCAAAAGAAAGCTGGAGTTGCAATTCTCACATCACAAAAAATAGGCTTTAAAATAAAGACTATGACAAGAGACAAAGAAGGACACCACACAATGATTAAGGGATCAATCCAAGAAGAAGATATATCAATTGTAAATATTCATGCACCCAACATAGGAGCACCTCAATACATAAGGCAAATACTAACAGCCATAAAAGGGGAAATCGACAGTAACACAATAATAGTAGGGGACATTAAGAACACACTTTCACCAATAGACAGATCATCCAAAATGAAAATAAATATGGAAACACAAGCTTTAAATGACACATTCAACAAGATGGACTTAATTGATATTTATAGGACATTCCATCCAAAAACAGCAGAATACACTTTCTTCTCAAGTGCTTATGGAAAATTCTCCAGAATAGATCATATCTTGGGTCACAAATCCAGCCTTGGTAAATTTAAGAAAATTGAAATTGTATCAAATATCCTTTCCAACCACAATGCTATGAGACTAGATGTCAATTACAGGAAAAATAAACTGTAAAAAATACAAACACATGGAGGCTAAACAATATGCTATTAAATTACCAAGAGATCACCAAAAAAATCAAAGAGGAAATCAAAAAATACCTAGAAACAAATGACAATGAAAACACGATGACCCAAAACTTATGGGATGCAGCAAAAGCAGTTCTAAGAGGGCAGTTTATAGCAATAAAATCCTACCTCAAGAAACAAGAAACACATCAAATAAACAAACCAAACTTACACCTAAAGCAATTAGAGAAAGAAGAAAAAAAACTCTGAAGTTAACAGAAGGAAAGAAATCTTACAAATCAAATCAGAAATAAATGAAAGAGAAATGAAGGAAACAATAGCAAATATCAATAAAACTAAAAGCCGATTCTTTGAGAAGATAAACAAAATTGATAAAACATTAGCCAGACTCATCAAGAAAAAAAGGAAGACTCAAATCAACAGAATTAGAAATGAAAAAGGAGAGATAACAAGTGACACTGCAGATATACAAAGGATCTTGAGAGATTATTACAAGCAACTATAAGCCAGTAAAATGGACAAACTGGAAGAAATGGACAAATTCCTAGAAAAACACAAACTTCTGAGACTGAAGCAGGAAGAAACAGAAAATATAAACAGACCAAACACAAGCACTGAAACTGAAACTGTGATTAAAAATCTTCCAACAAACAAAAGTCCAGGACCAGATGGCTTCACAGGCGAATTCTATGAAACGTTTAGAGAAGAGCTAAGACCTATGCTTTTCAAGTTCCTCTAAAATATAGCAGAGGTAGGATCACTCCCAAACTCATCCTACAAAGCCACCATCACCCTAATGCCAAAACCAAAGATGTCACAAAAAAAGAACACAACAGACAAATATCACTGATGAACACAGATGCAGAAATCCTCAACAAAATACCAGCAAACACAATTCAACAGCACATTAAAAGGAACAGACACCACGATCAAGTGGGGTTTATCCCAGGAATGCAAGGATTCTTCAATATAGGCATATCAGTCAATGTGATACACCATATTAACAAATTGAAGGATAAAAAACATATGATCATCTCAATAGATTCAGAAAAAGCTTTCAACAAAATTCAACACCCACTTATGATAAAAAAGTTCCAGAAAGTAGGCATAGAGGGAAGCTACCTCAACATAATACAGACCATATATGACAAACCCACAGCCAACATCATTCTCAGTGGTGAAAACAAACCATTTCCTCTGAGATCAGGAACATGACAAGGTTGCCCACTCTCACCACTATTATTCAACGTAGTTTTGGAAGTTTTAGTCACAGCAATCAGAGAAGAAAAATAAATAAATAAAAGGGATCCAAATTGGAAAAGAAGTAAAATTATCAAGGTTTGCAGATGATATGATACTATACATAGAGAATCCTAAAGATGCTATGAAATAACTACTAGAGGTAATTAATTAATGTGGTAAAGTAGCAGGATACAAAATTAATACACAGAAATTTCTTGCATTCTTATACATTAATGACTAAAACTCTGAAAGAGAAATTAAGGAAAAACTCCCATTTACCATTGCAGCAAAAAGAATAAAATACCAGGGATAAACCTACCTAAGGAGACAAAAGACCTGTGTGCAGAACTATCAGACACTGATGAAAGAAATTAAAGATGATATAAACAGATGGAGACTTATACCATGCTCTTGGATTGGAAGAATCAACACTGTGAAAATGACTATACTATCCAAAGCAATCTACAGAATTAAATGCAATCCCTATCAAACTACCAATGGTAGTTTTCACAGAACTAGGACTAAAAATTTCACAATTTGCATGGAAACACAAAAGACCCCAAATATCAAAACAACCTTGAGAAAGAAAAATGGAGCTGGAGGAATCAGGCTCCCTGACCTCAGACTATCCTACAAAGCTACAGTAATCAAGACAGTATGGTATTGGAACAAAAACAGAAATATAGATCAATGGAACAAAATAGAAAGCCCAGAGATAAACCCATACACATATGGTCACCTTATCTTTGATAAAGGAGACAAGAATATAAAATGGAGAAAAGACAGCCTCTTCAAGAAGTGGTGATGGGAAAACTGGATAGCTACATGTAAAAGAATGAGATTAGAACACTTCCTAACACCATACACAAAAATAAACTCAAAATGGATTAAAGACCTAAATGTAAGGCCAGACACTATAAAACTCTTAGAGGAAAATATAGGCAGTACACTCTGTGACATAGATCACAGCAAGATCCTTTTTGACCTACCTCCTAGAGAAATGGAAATAAAAACAAATGGGACCTAATGAAACTTAAAAGTTTTGCATAGCAAAGGAAACCATAAACAAGACACAAAGACAACCCTCAGAATGGGAGAAAATATTTGCAAATGAAGCAACTGACAAAGGATTAATCTCTAAAATATATAAGCAGTTCATCCAGCTCAATATCAAAAAACCAAACAACCCAGTCCAAAAATGGGCAGAAGACCTAAATAGACATTTCTCAAAGAAGATATACAGATTGCCAACAAACACATGGAAGGACACTCAACATCACTAATCATTAGAGAAATGCAAATCAAAACTACTATGAGGTATCACCTCACACCACTCAGAATGGCCATCATCAAAAAATCTACAAACAATAAATGGTGGAGAGGGTGTGGAGAAAAGGGAACCCTCTTGCACTGTTGGTGAGGATGTAAATTGATAGAGACGCTATGGAGAACAGTATGGAGGTTCCTTAAAAAACTAAAAATATAACTACCATATGACCCAGCAATCCCACAACTGAGCATATACCCTGAGAAAACCATAATTCAAAAAAGAGTCATGTAGCACAATGTTCACTGCAGCACTATTTTCAATAGCCAGGACATGGAAGCAACCTAGGTGCCCATCGATAGATGAATGGATAAAGAAGATGTGGCACATATATACAATGGAATATTATTCATCCATAAAAAGAAACGAAATTGAGTTATTTGTAGTGAGGTGGATGGACCTAGAGTCTGTCATACAGAGTGAAGTAAGTCAGAAAGAGAAAAACAAATACCATATGCTAACGCATATATATGGAATCTAAAAAAAGAAAAAAAATGGTTCTGGAGAACCTAGGGGTAGGACAGAAATAAAGACGCAGACATACTGAATGGACTTGAGGACACGGGGAAGGTGAAGGGTAAGCTGGGACGAAGTGAGAGACTGGAATTGACATATATACACTACCAAATGTAAAATAGATAGCGAGTGGGAAGCAGCTGCATCACACAGGGAGATCAGCTAAGTGCTTTGTGACCACCTAGAGTGGTGGGATAGGGAGGGTGTCAGGGAGATGCAAGAGGGAGGGGATATGGGGATATATGTATACATATAGCTGATTCACTTCGTTATACAGGAGAAACTAACACAACAATGGAAAGCAATTATACTCCAATAAAAGATGTTTTTTAAAAAAACGTTGGATTAAATATATCTCTTTGGATTCACATCTTCACTTCATATTTTTATGGACAAAATGTACTACCCTCAAGCTGTCCTGAGAATTACAGGATGGTCAAGTGCTCTTGTCATTTCCCATCAGTTCTCTGTACTTTCCACATCCTCGTGACCTCACATCTCTGCATGGTATTCTTATACGTCATGTTAACTTAAATATGAGTGATAGCAAATTAATGCACTAACATTTCCACAGATAAAAGCTTATTTTGGAGAAACAAAATCTTATTTCAAAATAAGAATTTTAGTGGTAAGAATTAGGAGTCATTTTAGATAGAAAGATACTTTAGATAGACAGAGGTATAAATTACATCTTAAATCAAACTATGTAGGCAACATTCTATTTTGTCTATTTGTGTAAAGTCTTTCCTCAGCTTTTAAATATTCAAAAAGTTCAAAATGAGCATTCAGATACTTCAGATAGTCTTAATATTGATCTCTTTCTGAACACTGACTTAAGTGTGGGCATACGTATTCCTCAAACAATTAGTAGTAATATGTGTGTTTGTATATAAGTATATATTTATAGTTATATATATATAATTTGCTGTCATTTTTCAACTACTGCCTCCTATATATTGCCACAATTAAAATTATAATGGTAGTTAAGTCATTAGCATATACATTAGATTCAGTTGTCTGTTAATGGGATATAATTAAAGTAAGTCAATATAATATACTTTATTGGATATACCCTGTTAATAGGTAATAGATGACCAGAAAAATACAGTTTGAATGGGGAAAGAAAGTATTATGGAATGTCTCTGCAAAATTAAATGATCAATAAAAAAAATAAAATCAACAGCAATATCAACATAGTAATCCAGGAAGTAGTAAATATATCTATGGGTAGGGTGGCCAAGGTAACTTTAAGTGCTCAGCAAACTTGTTTTCTCTATCAGTGTCTGCTGAAAACAAATAAACTATAATTTCTCAGGTCAAATATCAATTATTTTTGGACTTAGTGACAGATTTCTGGGCAGTGGAATATTTGGAATAATGAAGACATGATTTTCTAGCCTTGAATATAAAATGTTTCACTTGGTCATGCAGTTTCCCTCTCTCCCATCAAAGTAGTAGTTTTTGAAAGATTCTAGATAAAAGAGGCATAAAATGGCATGTCTTATTCCCTATACATACCCCTAAAGGAGAACTTCCCAGGAGAGCCATACGATCTTCATCAGACTCTGATGTGATCAAGAAGTAAACTCTTATTTTGTTAAACTATGGATGTTGGGGTTGTTTGCTCCAACCAGTTTGCTTATCCTGGTATAAGCAGGGACTCTGTAAAACATGTAGAGAGGAAAGGTCAGATTCAAGAGTTACTGTCAAAGAAGTGTTGACTGGGTATAGGACAATTCATCTGATGGAATGCACAGAAGTGAAGAAGGAGAATTCAGACAGCTTCTACTTCTGAAATAGTAGCAGAATAACAGATTCTGACAGACATGGGAAATTTATAAAGGAAGCTTGTTTAAAAAGTATGTCATTTTCTGCCACCTAATATGGAATAAGTTTCAGAGAGAATCAGAAATTCTCATTTCTGTTGGTGACAACAAATGATCTATGTGGCCTGATTAACTAGCATAAAAATAGCCAATGATTTAATTCTTGTATGTATAACTTAAAAAATATATATACTATGTATTTTTTGGGGAAGGATTAGTCACATTTTCTATAAATAAAACATACATTAATATATGTAGAAAATACACAATTTCTATTTCTAAAGTACATAACAGAGAATACGTATTGAAAGGGAATTTGGAGTAATTCTTTGCTTTATTAAGAGATCATGTTCTCAGACTGAATAAATTCAGGCTCAGACTAATCAATAATTTGGGGATGAAGTTTTCTGACATCTATGGATTTGCTTAACTACATTATATTAAAAACATTTATTTTTCCATCTTGTCTATATTGGTTTCAAGCCAAACTCAGCCACTGTGTCATATTGGAAACGTATTTGATGTCTCTGAGCTTCGATTTACCCATCTGTAACAGGGATAATATCTGTTTCACAGGATGAAAACAGATACAGAATTCTTTGCAGTTAGAAAAAGGAAGTCCGTGTTTTTGTGTAATATCGACGCAAAATTCAAATGCATTTAGTACATTTTGTTACTTTGAACAATTAGTCCAGTAATATGAATAAAAAGGAAATAAATTTAATTTAGAACCATGTGTTCGTAGAGAGTCTATTCTGGTACATAATTTCATGTCTTACTTTTTACAGTGTTAATAAAACATTTTTATCAATGTCATATTTATTATTATACAGGTATATGAATTTACTTTGAAAAGCTGTGACATTTGCCTGTTTTGGGTCATGTTTCCCAATATCTGACCAGTTTCCATTTGTCACCAGAAGTTCACAAAGAAGTTATGCAGGGGAGTCTCTCCAGAAAAATACATGATGTTTATTACTAGAGCTGTGTGATTTCGCAGCTCTATGAATACATGTTTGTCTCTTGATAATATCAAAT
Organism: Delphinus delphis; assembly: GCF_949987515.2. Lineage (NCBI taxonomy): Eukaryota > Metazoa > Chordata > Mammalia > Artiodactyla > Delphinidae > Delphinus > Delphinus delphis. The sequence continues at coordinate 41,133,720 of NC_082686.1, forward strand.
ATCTATTTCTGGTTCACTATATGTTGTCTCCATTCTGGAATACAGGCTGATGGAACAGTCTCTATCTGGGATATTGGTAGTATTGTGGCAAATAGATAAAAATACTTAGCAAGCCATGTGCTTGATCAGAGCTCCTTCCTAGAAGTGATGCTCAAATCTCATTAAACAAAGAACACTCCTGAGTTCAATGGAAGGCAAACATATAAAGCTTCTCTAAGAAGCATATCAAACAAAGGGACTTGAATATTCAGCAAAAGGTAATGCAATCCACCACAGAAACTCATGTTTGTTTATGAGGAAATTTATTTTAGTTATGAAACTATGATGGAGACAAAGAAAGAATAATGAAGGAATATTAAATACTAATTATCTAATACTGGCAAATTATTTAACCTCACTAAGCCTCAGTTTACTTATCTGTAATTGGGAATTTTAGTTCCTGGTTCATGGAATCATTGTTAAAGTAAAACGTGTTAAAGTGTTCCTAAAATTAAATATATAGCATAGTAACTAGAGCTTGGTTAAGGCTCAATAAATGTTAGCTCTCATTATCTTTATTTTTATCTCATTTTAAAGTAAGAGTAAAATAACAAAACACATTTAAATTGGAAATTTAAAAAATTTACATAACTCCTCTTTAGTAGGGTATATGTCTTATTTTTTCAACTGCACCATCCATTTCATTTAATTCTGGTAACTGATTTCAGCTTTTCTCTGGGGAACCATAATTCCCTCACTCTCAGTTCATGCCTTTGAATAGTCTTGTCTAATTATCCCCTATCCCCCAACAGCTCTAGAAGACAACACATGGTTTGTTGGCTCTAACTGTCACCTTGCTGTCCAAAATGCTTGGCTTCACAATGGGTATGTGGCTCAGGCCAGGATAATGGGCATCACTTTCTGGGCTTTGTTCAAAGTACTGTGAAAAGGAAGCTGTTATTCTGCTGAAGTTTAAGCTAGCAAGATAAAAATCTAGAATTGTGTCCCAGATTGGGTTACCCAGGGAACAGACTTTAAGCAGAGATATGTGTTTAGGAAGTTTATTGGGGAGTATTCTCAGGATTAATGAGGAAACGAAGTGTCTTACTTTGTTCAGACTGCTAAGACAATAAGATCGTACACTGATACAAAATTAATGCACAGAAATCTCTTTCATTCCTATAAACTAATGATGAAAAATCTAAAAGTGAAATTAAGGAAACACTCCCATTTACCATTGCAACAACAACAACAAAAATACCTAGGAGTAAACCTACCTAAGGAGACAAAAGACCTGTATGCAGAAAACTATAAGACACTGATGAAAGAAATTAAAGATGATACAAATAGATGGAGAGATATACCATGTTCTTAGATTGGAAGAAGCAACATTGTGAAAATGACTATACTACCCAAAGCAATCTACAGATTCAATGCAATCCCTATCAAACTACTACTGGCATTTTTCACAGAACTAGAACAAAAAATTTCACAATTTGTACGGAAACACAAAAGACCCCGAATAGCCAAAATAATCTTGAGAATGAAAAACGGAGCTGGAGGAATCAGGCTCCCAGACTTCGGACTATACTACAAAGCTACAGTAATCAAGACAGTATGGTATTGGCATAAAAACAGAAATATAGATCAAAGGAACAGGACAGAAAGCCCAGAGATAAGCCCACACACATATGGTCACCTTATTTTTGATAAAGGAGGCAAGAATATACAATGGAGAAAAGATGGCCTCTTCAAGAAGTGGTGATGGGAAAACTGGATAGCTACCTGTAAAAGAATGAAATCAGAACACTCCCTAACACCATACACTAAAATAAACTCAAAATGGATTAAAGACCTAAATGTAAGGCCAGACATTATCAAACTATTAGAGGAAAGCATAGGCAGGACACTCTACGACATAAATCACAGCAAGATCCTTTTTGACCTACCTCCTAGAGAAATGGAAATAAAAACAAAAATAAACAAATGGGACCTAATGAAACTTAAAAGCTTTTGCACAACAAAGGAAACTACAAAGAAGACGAAAAGGCAACCCTCAGAATGGGAGAAAATATTTGCAAATGAAGCAACTGACAAAGGATTAATCTCCACAATTTACAAGCAGCTCATGTAGCTCATTATCAAAAAAATGAACAACCCAATTCAAAATGGGCAGAAGACCTAAATAGACATTTCTCCAAAGAAGATATACAGATTGCCAAGAAACACATGAAAGAATGCTCAACATCATTAATAATTAGAGAAATGCAAATCAAAACTACAATGAGATATCATCTCACACCAGTCAGAATGGCCATCATCAAAAAATCTACAAACAATAAATGCTGGAGAATGTGTGGAGAAAAGGGAACCCTCTTGCACTGTTGGTGGGAATGTAAATTGATACAGCCACTATGGAGAACAGTATGGAGTTTCCTTAAAAAACTAAAAATATAACTACCATATGACCCAGCAATCTCACTACTGGGCGTATACCCTGAGAAAACCATAATTCAAAAAGAGTCATGTACCACAGTGTTCATTGCAGCTCTATTTACAACATCCAGGACATGGAAGCAACCTAAGTGTCCATCAACAGATGAATGGATCAAGAAGATGTGGCACATATATACAATGGAATATTACTCAACCATAAAAAGAAATGAAATTGAGTTATTTATAGTGAGGTGGATGGACCTAGAGTCTGTCATACAGAGTGAAGTAAGTCAGAAAGAGAAAAACAAATACTGTATGCTAACACATATATAGGAATCTAAAAAAAAAAAAAAAAGATCATGAAGAACCTAGGGGCAGGACAGGAATAAAGATGCAGACCTACTAGAGAATGGACTTGAGGACATGGGGAGTGGGAAGGGTAAGCTGGGACAAAGTGAGAGAGTGGAATGGACATATATACACTACCAAATGTAAAATAAACAGCTAGTGTGAAGCAGCCACAAAGCACAAGGAGATCAACTCGGTGCTTTGTGACCACCTAGAGGGGTGGGATAGGGAGGGTGGGAGGGAGAGAGACGCAAGAGGGAACAGATATGGGGATACATGTATATGTATAGCTGATTCACTTTGTTATAAAGCAGAAACTAACACACCATGGTAAAGCAATTATACTCCAATAAAAAAAAAAAAAGATCGTACACTGAGTGCCTTATAAGCAACAGAAATTTATTTCCCACACTTCTGGAGGTTGGGAAGTCCAAGATCAAGGTGCTTGCAATTTGGTGTCTGCTGAGAGCCTGTTTCCTGCTTCATAGACAGTGTGTTTTTGCTGTGTTCTCACATGGTGGAAGGGAGCAAGAGAGCTTTCTCTGGTCTCTTTCATAAGGATACTAGTCCCATTCAGGAGGGCTCTACCCTCATGACCTAATAACCCCCAAAGCCTTACCTCCTAACATCATCATCTTGGGAGTTAGGATTTCAGCACATGAAGTTTGGGGAGAACACAAATATTCAGACCATAGTAACGAGTAAAAGAAGTAGAATTAGGCAGAAGGAGGATTGTGCTGTGATGAGTCACAAGGACCTCAGCTGATCCTCCAGAGCTCTGGAACTAGACGGCCCTTCAGAAATGGCTACTTGAGGCAAGGAGGCAGAGCCTTTATACTCCCTGTTGAGCAGTCATTGGATGCAAGCTGCTTCTGGAGAGAAGCAATGTTCTTGGAAAAGTGGATCTCCTTAGCTGAGCACAACTCCTAGAAAGGGACTCAGCATCCATGATCAAAGGAGAAACAAATGTATCAAGCCTGAAAGGATAATCTAATGGGACAGGTTTTCAAACCGGCCCAGGAATCAAAATATCACAGAGAAATATATAGTTGAGAGACTAAAAGTGAGCACTGGACACAGTATTTGTGCCCCTGGATTCAATCACTCCTGAGTTACTACCTCCTGGACATTCTCATGTTAATTTTAAAAATTTTCTTATCTATTCTTTTTGTTCTGTTTTTTTTTTTTTTTAACTGACATTTTCTGGCATCAAGACACCATTTCCTCATATGATCCACTCTTTACAAAGGATTTATCTCCATTTTTTTTTTACATTCTTACTTTATTTTATACAAGCAGAGGATCCTAAAGAAAACAAAGTTGAAGAAGAGGAATATCAGACAACTTGTTCTCTGAAATCTGAAAAAGAGTTACTGAAAGATTATAATGGTTAATGGCTTGAGCACAGTTATAAAACTGAAGACTGTCTTTCACAAATGGGCACTGTTAAACCTATTACTCTTAATGAGAGGGAATGAGTATGGTCAATAAACTTCCTGAAAACTGGATGAATTTAGGAAGAGGCATTGATTTGACCATAACAGCAATGCTTCCCCATTCATTTACTAAACAATGTTGCTTCTTCAGGTCTGAAAGAAAACTCAAATGACTTGGGAACGCAAGCATTACTTTAAAAAAGAAAAAAATTCTCTAAATATAGTGTTGCTCAGAAAGAAGAATATGACTTGATATTTAGAACTGTGTCTCCACTGTGTGCCTTGCTTTGTCAGGGAAATGAGTTTAGATCTTAGTTGTTATAATTGCTTATATCAAGAAAACTACATGAGCAAATACAATATGTCCTCTGCTATGGTTTTCAAAAAACAGAATTAAGTAATTTTACATTGTTCATGCTCAGTTGATCATTGCTTCATTGCAAAAAAAACTAAGGTAAAGAAGTAAGTTGCAATATAAACACCATTTATTTAGTGATGTTTGGCAAAAACATCATATTAAATCAAATTCTGGCTTTATAGGGAATATCCCAGTTTCAGTGATTTTTTTTTTTTTGATTCAACTGATATCGCCTATTTCAGGAAGCTGTTAAAACAAAACAGTGGACAAATTTGGGACCTGGATAAAGAAGCTCATTATTAGCAGGAAATATCATTATAGGCATTCACTACATTTAGGCTGCTGATCAACAGTGACTCTCAATGCTACAAAAGTCAATAGTTTTAAAGAGAAAAAGCAAACAGCTAAGTGTTCTAGAGTCCCACACAGGCTGGGCTACTTCAGGAGGCTCAAAACTGAAGGATTATCAGACTTGCAAACATGTAGTGTACCTAGTTTTTTATTTTGCTTAATTGAATTAGATTATTTTCCTAGATATGACTTTTGCGGGTACAGTTGGGGAGCTGTGTGTTATAAAAGTGAAGTTCAGGTGTGCTTCCTTAGCCAGATAGTTTGGCTAGGTAAATATCTGATTAAAATAAAAGAATCAAAAAGAAAAAGGTGGGTTAAAAAAAAACCAACAAATAGTAATATAGCAGATGTGCCACAAACTGAGCTAAGAACTTTAGAAATATTAACTCATTTAACACTCAATGCAATTTTAGGAGATGGGTGCTATTATTATCCCCAAATGAAAATGAGGTGTCTGTGGCACAGAGGATTAAGTAACCTGGCCTAATATCCCCAGATGACTGTCAGGAAGAGTCAAAGTTTGAAGCCAGTGAAGCCTGTATTGAACCCAATACAGAGATCAGGGTTCTGACCACTATGCTTTGAAAGGCAAGTTTTTTTCTCTTAAAATCAAAATATGAGTATTATTTGCCCATTTCTACTCCAACTCCAATCCCAAGTAGAAACTACTGAAAAGAATATGGGTATAGTCTTAGTTTAAAGAGGATTCATATGAAATTACACTGAGAATGTCCTCTCTCTAGTGGCTTTTCTATTTGAAGCTAAGAAACTTAGAAAGTTTTCTTTCTCATCACTGAAACATATATGGCAAAATAATTTCTATAAAATATATTTTGCTCAAACATTACAGAGTTCTGGATGCAGAAGGTAAAGGGTTCCTCTACATTCAATTGAAAACAGAGGTAAAATTCAGAAAAAAAAAAATCAACTCTCTTAGAAATATTTTAAAATTTCTCCATAATAGCTATAATTAACTTTTTATAAATTCTTTTCTACCAGATACAAGGTTTGCTGTGGAATAATACAGCCTTAGTCAAACAATATATGCACTTAGTTGAAGAGCACATAACACTCCTATTTCATTCATGCAGTCACAATGCATATTTTTTGATGTCCTAATTATTTAAGACACTCCAATTTGTTATTTTGTTGCATAGTTCTTTTTCTTCAGGATTTTTGTCAGATAAAAGGCAATCTAAAATTACAGCCAATGCAAGGACCCTGTGTCCAGTACATCTAGCTTGTTGCTGCCAACAGGACAGTTGATCATCGAGGGCCTCCAACAGGGCCCTTCCCTTCTCTCGCCCTAGAGTTTTCCTTCTTCCAACTTCAATGCCTACAAACATCTGTTAATTACTATTCAGTTCATGCATATAGTCGATATTTTAAAATATTTTTCCTTATTAGCACTTAACTCTGAAATAGTCACCAATTCCAAAGCAAAGGAGAGTGTCCATTTTACTAATAACATTTTCAAATGTTTTCCCTCATTTGCTTTCTTACTTACTTTTAATTTATAACTTCATGAAGCTTTACATTTAGGTAGGTGTATCAATCTAAATTCACATAATTTTCATCACTTACATGATGATTTTATTGGATTTGTTGCCATTTCAGTTTCTTTTATGCATTCTTGCCATAAACATGTTTCTTTTTTTACTGACCAATTACTTTTCTTCTTTTTCATTAATTCTCCTTATAAAGCCCAGTGACAATATACCATTTCGCATCTATTCTCCTTCTCCTAAACACATAAACTCATAACACAAGGAAAAAACTTTATCCAAGTTAGTCAGAGGATTTGTTGAAAAACAGCAATAACCAATCCCTGGAATATTTCTTTTTAACCACTTATTTCCACCCTCAACCAGAAAAATCCAGAGCTCTCTAGGGTGCTGAAATGTAGAGAGCAGACAGACCCCACAGCAATGTCCAGGTTGGGAAAGTTTGGGAACCTTCTAGGAGTTCAGACCCAGCAATCATGTGATGATGACCCTCCCTCTTGCTCTCTGTCTCCCTCTCTCATACAGATTTTCTCTCCCAGAACCACAGAAAAAATGAGAGCTCAGTAAGTCTATCTCTGAACCCGTATCTAAAGTCTTTGATACAATTTTCCCCAGTGAGAAGGGTGTTGGCTGAAACATACAACTACAGACTGACAATGTTAATTCTGAAGTGTCTAACATACTTTTTAGTGTAATGTTTTTCAAGGATGTGACTCAGGCATTCAGCAGTGACTGATTTGCAGATCTCAAGGCTTCCTCTTACATCATGGCATAACCTGTCAATATTCTGATTTTCCTAAGAGCTTGCCTGAAGCAACTAGTACACTCTGGACTTAAGTAGCAATTGCAGAGGATGTGTAACTTTTAACGCAGTTCCGGAGTTTAACTGTCATTTACATGATTAGCTACAGTGACATTTCTGAACAATGAGCTCTCAGGATCATTAAAATTTAATTTTCTTTAGGGATAGAACACAGGAGATTATGTTCAGTTTATTAGCTCTCACTCTTTACACAGACGATTTTTCCATTTAATTTGGCTTAGGGACTACATAATTCATGTGGCCTTGATTTTTATGTACTTTTATTCTTATAGATGCTATTTCAAATGCCTGAATTAGAGTTTCTCACTTCCTTCACTACTATAGAAAGTAGTTTCCTGGACAGGAAACAGAGGAGAAGAAAAAAACAAGAGAGAATAGACAATATCATTTTCAGACAAAGAAAAGTTCAGAAAAAGAAAGAAAAAGATACATAAATTGTAAAAACATAAAATAATATTTACAATTTTACCTTTAGATCTTATAATGAATTTTGTTTTAATTCTTATCTCAGAAACACAGAGCATAATAGTTTAAATAACAAAAGTCTTTTAAAACTTAAGAAAAACAATATAGCTATTATAAAAATGTTTTTTCTAGAACTACAATGTTTAGTGCAGTATATACTAGCCACATTTGGCTATCTAAATTTAAACATTAATAAATTAAAATTAAATAAAATTTAATCTTTAGTTGCAATAGCTACTTTCCTGTGTATAATAGTCAAGTTTTATAGCCAAATGCTTAAGAGCCAAAGCTATCATACTGAACAGCAAAGAAAAGAACATTTCCCTCATCTATTGATTGGATAGCACTGGCCTGGAATGCAGACATAGTACTTCCAGTAAACCTGATTCTTTTTATTACATGTGTTGGTGCTTTCTCCTTAAGCATAATTTGTTGCTTACCACTGGGTCTACTGCTTGTGGGCCTGAGAGTGACATCTAGCCTTGTCTATTGAGTTGGTCCAAGGCAGATGTTGCAGAATTAACCTTCAGAGCAAGCATAATGGAATGGCCAAGGCTTCTGAAAATTCCTGATTATAGTCCATGCAAATGCTTGATATGAGGGCAAGACTGAGAAGCAAGGTATCTTTCAGGTGGACCAAGGATCAATTTTGAAGACTGGGGCACATGGAAGAAAAGGTGGAAGAAGACATACTAGAATTAAATACTCCAAAATACATACATTAAGAGAGATTAGGGCCTGGCAGTTTAAATTTGTAGAGTGAACCAAAAGAATTGTGATTAACACAATTCTTCTAAATCCATACAAATGGCTTTTCATGTAAGCAGAATAACAGCCACCTAATTTCTTTAATTGTATTTTATAAAACGGGTACTAGCATAAGCAGTTAGCATGTGTTGCATCATTCCTCACAACCACTAGTAACTAACTTATTATGCCTTTTTTGGCAGAGAAGGAACTTCAAAATTGGTGAGATAAAGTAACTTTCTCAACATCTTACTCTTAATAAATACCAAAATTAATGATTGAAACTCAGGTTTATTGGCTCTCAAATCCTTGATTTTAACAATACACATAATATGTTTTCAGGGTACAAAAGAAATTTCTTTATACCCTGAAATATTTTACATACAAATCATTCATGTGATTTAAAATCCATAAAACATCCAAGTTCTGGATACTGCCATTGGCTTAATTCAATTTGTCCCACCGTGTAGGTGCCATCTATGCCTATCCTTAATAAATGTCAAGAGTTCTTTGAAAATCTGTGCTGATTAGTATGTGTAGGTGAAAATGATGCTTCCTGGACCCCACACCTCATTTGTACTTTCAAATACTTTGGGAGCTTCAACATTCAAAGTACAGAGGCTTTTACAATTGAATGATTTTACAATGTGGAGACTAAGAAAGTTAGAATTTCTTAGTGCAGGAAAATTTGGATGTGAGGCTTTCTTCTCCATAGGAAAACAAAAACTGGAGATAACAGCTTAATTATTAGACTATTTTACAGTCTAAAGGGAACTTCTAGTCCTTTGGGAAAGGTATATCTTCACAGAATGGAAACTTCTGGTAGGATATATGTTATATTATGTATTTTCAACATATTTTTTTTCTCATTTTTAAAATGAATTGTAGTTTTGGTGACTAAATTTTCCTCCAAAAGTGAAAAATGAATTTTTAAGATGAATAAAAAAGTTTCTTAAGAAAACATTGAACATTCATGTTTATTTTTTTCCTATTGTTCTTTTGAATAGGCTTCTCAAATGAAAGAATAAAAAAATATAAAAACATGAAAAAACGTAAAAATCTAAGCATTTGGTGTTCAAGTGACCTTCTGAAAGGTGATAGGCCTGGGGAGAGCAATAGTAGGTGTTTATCATTCTTTAAAACTTGATCTTCTTGGCAAAGGGTTTCATGCATGGTCGGGGGATGATAAATAGGACGAGCCTCCATTTCTTGAGGTGGAGAATAGAAAGGAAATCAGAAAAGCCCTGGGAGCTTCCTGGGAGCAGGTTTATCAGAGAAAAAAGCCCCAGGAGCCAGTAGCCCTGATTTCTGATTTGATTTTACTGATTAGCTGTGTATGGATAAGTTTCTCTGCATCTTGATGTTTAATTCCTTCAATTGTAAAATGAACAGCTTAGAGCAGATGCTTCCTAAGGTTCTCTGACTATTGCATTCTGAAGAGTAAAATGAACAAGAGAAAAATGCCAGCTGGTAAAACACATATGACTTTCACTGTAGAATGCTACTTACAGCATTTTCAACTTAGCAAAACAGTATTTTATTCATATGGGAATGAAGCCTGGAAAAAGTTCCATCAATACAGACTGATTAAAGATATTAAAGCTAGGCACATATAATGAACTGTACTTGTCCAGAAAAAGAGAACTAGTTACATCATGTGGCACAGAATTCTCTCTCTGGCAGGATAATGAACTTCTCCATTTCTGCTATCTAATAAAGAAAAAGGGACAGAGAATTTAAGTAAAAAAAAAGCTGGAATTAAGCAAATGCATGTCCAGAAGCAGAATGAGATTAAGGACCCTTTTCCATCGATATTAATTTAGTAAGACACTCTTTAAGTAACTCTTATACTGCTTGACAGCTTGGTTGACTCTACAATGACATGAGCCAAAACGATTCCTAAAATAGCCGCACTTATGCTATAGCATCTCATCAAGGTTTTGCCAACATAATTTGTGTGATGTGGGAAAAGAAACAGCCCTCTGTGCAAATCGTGAACCCAAATAAAGACAAAAAAATCCTTGACTTCAAAGTTCATGCTGTGTGCATGACTCAGCCTGGTAGTGTCACAGCTTGCCAGCATTGCAACTTTTTTATTAAAGATTTCTTTGGGTTCTGTTCTAGGAAGAGATTTAATTTAAGCAGAAGAAAGTTGGAGTCCTTTCCAATCATAAAACCTAGCATTGAAAATAACCTTCAGACCCAGAATTGATAACATCGAGACACAACATAATTATCATCGTTCCTACTCTTACTGTTGAGCCCAACTGCCTCCAAAGAAAATGAAAATGATGTGATCCCACAGGGGAAACAAAACAGAATGAATCATTTATCTTTCCAAATTTACAGGGATATCCTAATTTGTATACACTCTGTATTTGTCTTGTGCAGGTTGTTGTGAGTCTACATGTTTATCCTATATACCTGGATGAACTGACTTAGCCCAATGCCCCCCTCTCCTTGATCTTGAAGCTCTTTCTTCTCCTCAGGAGCATCTCATTCATTTTACACAGGGAAAGTTAAATTTAGCAAAAGGAGCTTTTCAGAGCAGAGAGTTCTTGCTGATCTGGGAACCTGTCAAGGTGATTCTATGCCAACTTGGACTTGCCTGGAGTTGAAGCTTCCAATCTTGCCAAATGTTGTGCTTATTTTGTGACAAAGTTGCAGTTGGATTTAAAAGGAGACCATCCAGTTTATTTTATTCTTGTCTCAGCTCTCTAAATCTATGTCTCCATGACTGAAGGCTTTGTAAATAAACAGGTGTCCACATGCCCCAGTGTGAATTAAAATTTTTTGGAGCCAGAGAGGGAGTTGATTTATTTAAAAAAGAAAAGTTATTGTAATACTTTTCTTTGGTATGCAGAAATAATAGTTGCTCTATACTTTGTTTCCATACATATATTACTGGCCATACTCAGAATATTTTCATGGGATTTAGGGTAGGAATGTTACATAAAAGGATATGGAGTTGACATATGTCTTGGGAGCTAGACAAGCTCTGGTCAATGTAAGAACTGTTTATATACTGGTTAGTTTTTTAGTAAGTACTAAAGAGAGGCCATCTCACATATGTACAGTTTTATGTACAACATCTATACACTAAAATAGATATGTAAATTCAGGTATGCTCAGACAGAAATGTTTTGCCACTTCTTTCTAACATACCTAAAAATATGTTTTTTTCTTCTGCTGCTGCATAATAAGTAAATAATATAAATATTCCCAACTATTTACTATGAATAATATCAGATATATTAATGCACACATACACAAACATTTGTGCAAAAGCACATTTTCTTCTAATTAACTAATTCCCCAAGCACCTAAGAATCTACTGTTTGAACATTAGGCAGCTAAGGTACCTGCCTTTACAACTGCTTCAGCAAACTAAATGCCCAAGTGTCTAATTTACAGCAGCACAATAATTTAAGCATTGAGAGGTACATTACTGGGGTTACATTGTTTTTACTATTAAATATAGGCATTGGCAATGATGCAGTATTTACTGTAAAATAAATTTTGACAGTTTTGATATATTTTATATATATATAATATTTATACAGCATAGAAAATATCTGAACTTGAAAAGTCTTAGTAATTATACGCTTTGGCACATTTAAGAACATTTATTAACCATATATGTGATCATTTTCCAATGTGTTTACCTCATATAGAGTATGCATAAATATATTATATAGGTACCTAAGAAAATATGCATAAGTAGGTATCTTTGTTATACATATCATTTGCTTTGCAGGCATTCATATTCCCTAGTTGGAGATTTAGGCATTTTGCAATGGAATGATCAATTATTTAATTTAAATATATAAATTATTTAATTACAAATACAATCACAGCAGGATGTCAAAATACTTCACAACCAGAAGCCAAAAGAAACCAATGTTTCTGTTTTTTGAAAATAACTCATACAACTTTGATTATTTTAACAACTTAATTATTTAAATGAATGAATGAATGAATCTAATGCCATAGTATTGCAATTTCACCCTAAATAGACAAAGCAGCTTTTCTCATAGATCTCCTAGCAGCTGGATGACATTAGATGGGCCCATTCACATTGTAGCACGTGGAAGCTATGGATATGGGGTAGCTGGGGTCACGGGGCCGCATGTCTCTCATTCTACAGTTGGCTATCTCAGGCATTCCACATGGTGGTCATAGGATTCCAAGAGCAGCAAGGAGATATGTACTGTTCAAGTCCCTGCTTGTGTCATATTTGCTACAGTCCCACTGGCTAACACAAGTCACATACGCATGCCCAGACTCAGAGTGGGAGGGCCCTACAATGAGCATGGATGAAGGAGAGGAAGGGAAAATTTGTGGTCTTTCTTGAACAATACCACAAAGATCATTCCTAAAGATTTACATTCTTCTGAAGGGACCTCCTTTTCTAAGCCTCCATGTTTTGAAGAGGAGAAGAAATGAGCGTAAGTGGCAGCTGGATTGATATAACCAAAATATAAAGTAAAGAAACATAATTATTAAATAAACATGTCAGGGATGATATATCATAGAAGGGCAAAGCAGTATAAGAGCTCTCAGGATGACGGTTCCTTGAATGTTATCATTGTATTTTATATGCTTTCTACTGTAGCTGCAGAAGACTAACATCTTTTTCTTACTCATATCATCCAAATACAGTATTTTCCAAATGTGGTACCTGGACCAACTGCAGTGGTACTGCAATTGTACTACCTGAGATGTCTGTGACAAATGCAGCTCCCCAAGTCCACTCTCAGAGGTTTTTTGACTCAGAAAGGTGGAGATGGTAGTAATATCATCTGTAACAAGCATCTCACAGTACTCTATGAACAAGAAACACAGCTCCATAGAGCAACAGTATATAGTGCTGAACTGAATTTTTAAAATCCAAGGTCAGCACTGAGGATTTTAGGATACTAAATATTACCTTACTAATTAAAAGGGCTAATTTTGTTTTCATGAAGAAAACCTGTCCTTCTATTCCTGGGTGAGTTAGATACCAATATAATTTGTATTTTCTTATTTTCTTTCTTCTAAAAGTTTCAAGGTATTTCTCCTTCTAAAGGCCGAGACGTATAATGAATCCCCTCATAGAAGAAAGAAGAATATTATTTACACTTCAAAAATTACTTTTCAACCTTAAAATTCATAATTTTACAAAATAAAAAGACCTTTAATATCAACATAGAGAAAATGAAATCAATGAATTTTCATGATATACAAATATTAAAAGCATCTTCTATTTGTTGTTTATAACTTCCAGGGTTATTTTTCACAAATGTTGAAAGTGATAACATTCTTTCAAACTCACCTTTGTTTATTCAGGGAAATTTTTCAAAAACCTGTAGCCTAACCACTCTTATATTACAGATAAAAAACAAACACAAGTAGGTTTTGTAAGCATGATGCCATGGAGCAGATAACTGTTAAAAATAGAAGTCAGATCTTGTGACTTCCTGTAGTGTATTCTTTAGACAACACATTTCAAGGCACTAAACTAAGTACGGAACTGATTTGAGAAGTCTTTTTCCCCTAAGGCCATCCATATGCTGGAGTAGGCTTGGATCCAGTCCTGCCTAGAAATTGGGGAACTAAATAATGAGCCCTGGTGTTTCTTCCTGCTGACAATTCTATATCATTATAAATCTTTCAAGATACACAGTTCCCTAAACAGGTTTTGAACAAACATTCATTTGTTACTGAAGCAGGCAATGCACCCTCACTATCATAACTTTCAAAAATAACTTACAGAATCACCTTATTTACTTATCTAAGTATGAGTCTATCAGTGTTGAGTTTTCTCAAGTTGAAACGTAGGGGTGCGTGAGCTCTAATCTGAGTGGAGAGAAGGCAAGAACAGATTGTCTTTAACATCAGGCAAGAGTGTTATCTTGGACTGTCTGCTCAGCCTGAGGTGCTTTGACACTTCTTTCTAACACACCTAAAAATACTTTTTGTTTTTTTCTCCTGCTGCTGCAGTCACAGGCATTAAGTCAACTGAGGAAGCACATAATCCATCTTCTGAATATATCAATGAGCAGTATCCTCAAAGACCTAACAATACTGCCCTTATTGAGAAAGAATGAACAATTGTACAAAGAATGAAATATTTTCCTTAAATTGTACAAACAAAAAATGGAAAACAAAAGCATGCATATCTCTTTACAAAAAGGTACATATAAATTAAGGCCATAATTTGATCTACACAAATAATAAGAGAAACAAAGAAAATATGTTTGATTCTTGGGAGAATCAATTATGAACATGTTAAAAAAATAAAAGGCTATATTTTGAAGACATTAATCATTTACCCAAAATAAATAGCTAAATAAATCTACATTTTAAGCATCAAAAGGCACACATTGCAAGGCTTTTCATTCATTTACTTACTCATTCAAAGTATAATTATTGAGCATTTGCTGTGTGCTAGACACTGTGCAAATGCTGAGAACACAAAGCCAACATTCCAGAACTTACTATCTGGTGGTAAAGGCACATATACTAGTGGGATTAGAATCACAAAGAAAAATATAGAGAGGGATGATATCAAATACCATAGCTATGTAGCCTGAGGGTCAAGGAAAGCTTCAGAGAGAAAAGCATTTGAACTCAGATCATTTTGCACACTATAAAATGAATCACAATCCTTCTTCCTGTCTGAGTTACTCTATGTTCCCATAGCAAACCATGTTGTGTACATCAGTCACAAAACTTGATAAATTCTGTTAATTTGACTTATAGAGTTGAGTGAGGAGTTTCATAGGGAGGATGGACTATACATGTTTAGTTTTTCTAACCTCAGCACATGAAATATAGAAATCTATCAATAAATATATGCCTGTCAAATGAATGAATGACAAATTGATAACTGCATAATATATTTGAATATTTATATTTTTAATCTCTGCAAATATGCATTTATAGATATAATTATTTTATCAACTGGCACCAAAGTTCTTCATAAGGAGGGAATGTTGTTTAGGAAATTAAGCTCCTTTGATGTGGAAAATGAAACCCTGAGGCTGTACTGTGAAAATACACAGCAAAATAAAACTAACAGCTAAACTTCTATGCATAAAAAATGATGACGAAACGTTTGGGAGTGGGAGAGTCAAAAAAGGAGAGAGAGTGAAGTTGGGAGGAAGACATGTGATGAGACTGAAGACTAAACAGAAGATGACCAGGCAGAATTTCACAAGGTCAGAGTGACCAAAAATGTGTTAAATCACAAGACTACCTAATAAGTAATTTAAAATTGTTTGCATTTGTGTGCTATAAAATTCTCTCTGTTTCCTAAAAATCAGTAAATTCTATAACAAATGCAAATATCTTGTCTTATCTTTGGAAAATCCAAGTAAAGTCTGAATTTCATTTATGGGTCAATGTAAAGGAGAGAAGAGAATGGCCATAAGAGATGAGATGCGATTGAGATTAATACTTTATTAAGAGGATTTAAAATCCTGGATTTTATGGAATAATTGGTACTGGATCAACTATCTTACAGCAAAAAGTCATAAAACTGGACAAAATACATGAGATAATTGCTTTCTTTACTTACTCAGAGTATAATTACTGAGCCCTTTCTCTGGGCTAGTCACTGTGCAAGTGCTGACAACAGTGACACATCTCTGATGTCTGACAGAATGAAACCCACAAAAAAAGCCCCATGTCTTCCCTGGACAATTCTCTATTTGTAGTGCAAGAATCTGGAATCCAAGAAGGACAGGTAAGTCCTGCTGAGATGAGATCAGAGCTTGGGACACCTGATGTGGCTAGAGATGGAATTGTGCAGGAAGAAGTACAAATGTCTTTCCCGCATCCTTGGCTGAGAGCTTGCTTGCACATATGCAGGGTTGGATTATCGGGAAACAGTTTCTGCTGGATTGAAAGTGTAATTAAGCTCCTAGAGGTTGAGCAGAACTGACAGATGTTGGGGGACTGGGGTTATTTAAAAAGTTAAGCAAATAAATATTCATTAAACAGTCTAAATTAAAGTTTAGTAATTTAAAAAATTCAACAAGCATTCTATAATGACCTATCTGAGATAAGAATCTAAAAAAGAGTGGATATATGTATATGTATAACTGATTCATTTTGCTGTACAGCAGAAACTAACGTAACATTTTAAATCAACTATACTCCAATAAAATTGTTTTTTAAAAGTCAATAACCACTTATGAGCTACATACTCTATATGAAGTATTGTGTTAGCCTAGAGGAATACAAAGATTAACCAGGTATCATTTCTACTGTCAATTACAATATGGTGGCTGAAGCAGTATTTAACAAGAGCTGTACTAAAGTTCTTAAGGAGAGAGTGAGGGAAAGGTCTCTTAACGATGGAGCTACATCATTACCACCTCATTAAGACCTCAGGCATTGGACAGAGAAACATAAAAAATGCTACATTATGAAAAAGGACCTCACCAAAGAGTAAGGTCTTCTCTAAGTCTACTTTAACAAAGCCTAAAATCAAGATCTGAAAAGATGCACACTTTGGAGTTTTAGACCTACCAAATTTGAAGGGTTTGAGGAATGCTGGGATTCCTACATATTGACCTTCAGAAAGCATAAAAATAAGTCTACAGAATTTCAAGATGAGCATCTAGTAATTGTATTATTACAATTAACATTCTTCAGAAAGATTAACATTCTTTAGAAAAATTAACATTCTTCAGAAAGACAATAACAGGATCTAGAGTCTCTATAATACATCTCCACAACAGCCAGTACACAATCAAAAATGTGACTCGTGTTCAGAAAAAATATCATTCAAGAGAAACTAACCCTGAAATGGTTCCGATGTTGGATTTAAAGGACAGAAAGTTTAAGGGGGCTAATATAAATATATTCAAAGAATTAAAGAAAATGTAGTCAACAAATTAATGTAATTTTTTTGCCTTAATGAATCAAAAGATAGGGATTTTAGCAGAAAATTAGAAACTATTAAAAACAATCAAATCAAAATTCTAAAATGAAAGAAACTGAAATTTAAAAGTCACTAGGTATGTTTAACAGCATATTGGAGATTATAGAAGAAAAAGGCTGAGGACTTAAAGAAAGACGAATAGAAATAATCCATTTTAAGAAACAGAGAAAAAAATGAGGAAAAAAATGAACAAAGCCTAAGGGACAATGTTAATGGCATAACATACATGTAACTGGAGCACTGGAATAAGAAAATGGGATAGAAAGAAATATCAGACAAAATATTACGTGACAATTTACAAAGTGTAATGAAAAACATCACCTCTCAGATCACAGAATCTTAGCAAGTCTCAGGCAAGATAAATATAAAGAAAACTACACTTAGACCCATAATAATCCAACTGCTAAAATGCAAGCATAAAAAGAATACTAAGAAAACAGAGAAAATAGAAGCTTTACATATGGAGGAAACGAAGCAAATTATGACTGACTTCTCTTTATAAACAATGGAGGGCAAAAGAAAATAGAATGCCATCTTTAAATTATGGAAAAAGTAAAAGAATCAGCCACCTAGAATTTTATATCAAATAAAAATATCCTTCAAAAAAGGATGATAAAAAATGTATTTTCAGATAAACAAAAACTGAAAATTTGTTACCAGCTGACCTATAGTATAAAAAATGTGAAAAATTGGTCTTTAGACTGAAAGGAAATTATACAAGATATATTTCAGATATAGAGGAAGTATTAAAGAGCACAAGAATGGTAACATAAAACATGATTTTTTTTCTCCGTAATTTCCTTTAAAGACAACTCTATGTATAAACAAATTAACATTGTCAAAAGGGATTCCTAACATCTTTAAAGGTAGAAAACATGTTAACAATAGCAAACACAATGGGACTGATAAATGGAATTATACTACTGTAAGTATATTTACAATATGCAATATTACACATACAATTACTACATATGCAAAGTGGGTCACGTGAAGTGTGAAGTGTTGGAGGTGATGTTTGAACTAAAGTGGTAAACTATTAACTTGAATAGATTTTTTAAAAGAAACTTTTTATTTTATAATAATATAGTACAGAGAGTTCCTTCATACCCCATGCTAAGTTTCTCCTATTATTAACATCTTACATTCCTATGGTACATTTATCACAACTAAGGTACCAATACTGGTAGATCGATATGAATTAAATGCTGTGCATTATTTGGATTTTATTTTATTTTATTATTTATTTATTTATTTATTTTACACCAGTGTCCTTTTACTGTTTCAGGATCCTATCCAGAATTTTACATTACATTTATTTTCATTATGTCTCCTTAGCTTCCTCTGGCCTATGGCAATTTTTCAGACTTTGCTTATTTTAGATGACATTGACAGTTTTGAGGAGCACTGATCAGGAGTTTTGTAGAGTATTACTCAATTGGGATTTATCCGATGTTTTTCTCATGATTAGATTGAGGTTATGGATCTTGAGGAGGAAGACCAAAAGAGGGAAGTGCATTTTCATCATAGCATATTAAAGAAACATGTTATTAACATAACATCCCTGATGGTGCTAACCTTCACCTGGCTCAAGTAAAGTTTGCCAAGTTTCTCTACTGTAAAGCCCCCTCTCCCACCACTTTTCATACTGCACTGTTTGGAAGGAATTCACTCAGTGCTGCTATACTTAAAGGTAGTAGATCCAATTCCATCTTTTTGAGGGGTGAATAACTTCTCTTGAGGGGTGATGTATCTCTTCACTTTATTTACTTATTTATTCAATAATTTATTTATATTATCTTAGTCTCATGGATATTTATTTTATATCTTGGGTTGTAACACAGTACTACATTATTTAGTTATTCATATCTTTCA
Source organism: Delphinus delphis (assembly GCF_949987515.2). NCBI lineage: Eukaryota > Metazoa > Chordata > Mammalia > Artiodactyla > Delphinidae > Delphinus > Delphinus delphis. Next base: position 41,152,972 of record NC_082686.1, read on the forward strand.
GATCTATTCATTGGGAGTTCTTTCCCTTGGGCCCTATGATCCCTTGACAAATCTCCATTTTTTTGTTTTCCAGAACTTTCTTACTTTCTGGCACTATAAAATGGTCCAGGCTTATCTTGTACATTTCCTGTCTTATTCCTAGTATTGGTTATTTCTCCAAGGAGGTCTGGTTCCTTTTATTGAGGACTTGTGATAGAAACCAGTATCTGGGCACCGGGTGCACTCATTGCTGCTGTGTATGATTGTTATAGGCCCTCTCTGCAGAAAAAACTGGAGAATATTTTTGTGAATATTAACGCTGTATATACATGCATCTATATTTCTCTATCTACTCACCTGCATCTATATTAAGCTTATATTGACGTCTCTGCCTCTAATGCAGTACTGCATAGTTCATTCTAGTCTCTCCCCTTTGCTTATCTGTTACTTTCCTCTCCAACAGTCCTGGGTCTTACCACTGGCCATATCCATTCACTTATTTGTTCATTCCTAGTAAAATGTACAGTGGTTTCAGAATTGTTAACCTATACCCCAGTGAGAAACAAGTTTACCACTTAGAGTATAATTCTTATGTACAATTCCTTTTGTCTTCAGTCTTACAATTTCCACTCTTTTCCAGAATTACTTAGGTCAGTATTCCCCCCGCCCCCAACCTTTTTAGTGGAGGTATGGCATACACCTACAATGCAGTTAGATTATTTTGTCTCCATCTGTATTTCATCCTGAGTTCCCTCAACTTCTAGGTTGATTTTTATTTTCAATGAAAAGTTATGGATGCATATTATAAGCACTAAAGCCACCATTAAGATAATAATTCTTAACTTAGGCGATAATCTAATAGAGTTGATAAAATGGAATGCTTAAAAATATTCTACTGTCTAGAGAGAGATCAGAGAAAGAGCAAGTGGGAGGACAAACGCAGGAGAAAAAAATATTAAATAAATAGCAAGATGATAGATTTAAACCCAATCATATCAATAATTACATTCAATGTAGATGGACACTACACTTCAATCAAAAGGAAAATAATTTACTGAGTTGGTAAAAAACCAAGACGTAATTCTATTGTTTCTCAAACAGACATTAAACATAAAGAAAAGAACAAGTTAAAATTAAAGGGATGGAAAAAGATCTATCATACAAACTGTATACAGAAGAAAGATGTTCTGTCTGTATTAATATCAGATAAGTTAGACTCCAAGCCAAAGAATATTATAAGAAAGAAAGAGGGACATTTAATAATGATTAATGGGGCAATTCATCAGGAAGACACAATAATCCTAAATATGTATGACTTAATAACAGAGTTTCAAAATTCATGAAGAAATGCTGACAGAATAAAAGTGAGAGAAATGGAGAAATCTACAACCATAACTAAAGATTTTTAACAGTCCCTTCTCAATAGTTGATAAAAATAGTAGACAAAAAAATCAGAAAGCATATAAACAACACTCTCAGTTTGGATCTCCCAAAGCAAACCCTGAGCAAGAGTTTGGGGTGCAAGACAGCATTTGGAAGAAGAAGGAAACAGAATTGAGTAAGAAAAGAAGTCAAACTGTGACACAGGTCTGACAAATTCTCAGGCTAACCCAGTGAGGAGCTCTGGAGAAAGTATTTCTTGTCAGAGTTTCCCACATCAGGCTGAACCAGCAGTGCTTTTATACCCACACCTCTCTTAGTTACTGCTTGTGAGCTTTCCCAGGAAAAGATGTGACCTCTGGTGAGGCAACTCTTGCAGTTGAGACAGAACTGAAGGAGCTGAAATCTAATTAGTCTCTGTTGATTGCATTCCCAGCAAGTTCTTCCTCAATAGGGGACCTGGACAGCCCATTTCCATGTCTACCACAAACACCACGAGCAAACTTGACCTAATTAGTAATTACAGAATGTCACACCTATCACTAGCAGAAAAAAATATTCTTTTCAACTGCCCATAAAAAATACAAAATAATTGGGCTTCCCTGGTGGCACAGTGGTTGAGAGTCCGCCTGCCAATGCAGGGGACACAGGTTCGTGCCCCGGTCTGGGAGGATCCCACATGCCGCAGAGTGGCTAGGCCCATGAGCCATGGCTACTGAGCCTGCGCGTCTGGAGCCTGTGCTCCGCAACGGGAGAGGCCACAACAGTGAGAGGCCCGCGTACTGCAAAAAAAAAAAAAAATAATAATACAAAACAAGTAGCAAGATGATAGACCATATGGTGTCTCATAAAATGTCTCAATAAACTTCAAAAGTTTAAAATTTTATAAAATATGTTCTGATTATATCTAAAATTATGTTAAGAACAAAAAGATATCTATAAAATATGCCAATACTTGGAAATCAACTAAAACACTTCTAAATCATCATGGGTCCAAGAAAATTATGTAACAAAAGCTCAAAAATATATAAGATTGAACGGTAATGAAAATAGAGCATACTTATGGAACGCAGCTAACACAGTGCATAGTGGGAAATTTATACTTTAATTGCTTATATTCGAAAAGAAGAAAGGCTTTTAATGTCATTAATTTAAATTGATAATTAGGAAATGCTAAAGAAGAAGAGCAAGAAATAAAAAAACAGCAAATATAAAGAAAGTAATAAAATAGGAGTATAAATCAATGAAATAAAAAATGAAAAAATACTCATTCATTGAAAAAAATTATAGACTTGATAAACATCAAGCAGATATAATTAAGAAAAAAGGGAAAATATAAATGATCAGTATCACAAGTAAAAATAAATATTACTAAAATATTACTGGATCAAAGGAAATAGACAAATACTATTAATTTCTTTATGACAATACATTAAAAGGAGAAACAGCTAGAAGAATATTAAGACTTAAATCCCTGGGAAGCCAAAAATATCTTGGAGAGAACTGAACTTTGTGGTTAAGGGACTCAAACAATTTAATTTATATATTAAATGACAGGGTCACCTCAGCTGCCATGTAGATGATACTGATATAGATATATTTTATATACTGCAGGTCAGACTCGAAAGGTAGTTTTATGTTTGAATTTTTTAACTTAATTAAGCAAGAGCATTTTCTCATCCTAAAACTTCTGAAAACATGAATTTTTAGTGCTGCATAATACTGCCTCCTGTGGAACTCCTGTGGATGTTACAAAATTCAATCAACCATTCTATTGTTGGTTATTTTGTTTGTTTCCGTGCTTTTGCAATTATAGATTGCTTTTATAACAAATCAAATTCATTTCCTCTGAGTAGATTTCTACATGTGAATCCTGAGTAAAAAGTGAGATTGTATTTCAGGTTATTATAACTAGTCCGAATTGCTCTTAAAAGTACTTATATCAACTTAAGCTTTATTAGCACAGTACACAAGTAATCTATGCTATACACTTTGCTAATACCACATATTCTCCTTTAAGAAATCATCTATAACAATTATAGAGGATAACAATAATATTTTTGCTTGTTTTGGCATTTATTAATTATTTATAGGAATTCATAATTGCACATTGCCATTATATTTCTTGTTTTGTTAATAGTCTGCATGAATCAGATGGTCTTGATTGTATATGAGCCAAAGAATCAAGATGTTCATATATTCAGAACTCTTTGTTCAATACCTTACTATAAAAGCAGCAACATTCATTAATATTAGTAAATCAAAGACATCAAGTATGGTTGTGCTATATCAGTGGTCAATGGAGTTATCTACATTATTTTTGTTCAGGTTCTTAGTTAAGGAGGTACTTCTAGAATCTTAAAAACTACAGTAAGTACAAAGTTGATATTGCGCTCAATTTAAATCTGCCTTGTAAACATGCCTTAGAGACGTAGTTCTCATGAAGAAGCTTCCATTTCTTATCACAAGGTAGAAAAACAAAACTCTTGGTGGGATGGAATTAAGTCACATTTCCAGAATTCTAGACTGGCCAGACCAGCTGGAATACAGAAAACAGTTAAAACAACCCCTAAGTAATTATCTGAGGCACATCCAAATTAACTTCACACTTTAATTTACAGCTCTCTGTCACTGGTACTATTATATTAGTATTCTCCCATTTCTCAGAGCCCAGATATGTCAGTTATGAAAAATCCTTTGGTTCATAAGAGAAGGTAAGACTATTCCAGCAGATTTGGTGGCTAAAGAGAAAACAATGACTACTTATGTTTTGCAACTCTGGTGAATATTACATGAGGTACAACTGAAATCAAATGCCACAAGGCTGTAAGAAAAATGTCTCAAAGCATTTTACAATGTCAAATCAAACTATGAAGCATACCTTCCCAGATTGTTGGCATCGCAATATCACAATAGCATAGGGAAATTCCAGTCTTTTCATCCCTTCTAAATCCCAGGACTTGGTTAAGCTTTACTATTATTATCAAAGATTAACTCATATTGGGTCTGGACCAAGATTATAGAAAGGCAATACAACTCTTGATCATTGGTTATATTAATATTTGGTCAACAGTCCCGAAATGCTTCCTATTACCAATTGAAAAGGTTGATTCAATTTCTTAAAGTAACAAGGAAAAATGGAAGGTAAAGTGTACTGTACGATACAAATAATACCCTCTGACTTTTCAGTGTTATTTGATTGCCAAAGGAGGGCTTATTTGCCAAAAGTCACATAATTTTGAGGAATACGAAAGAAAGTAAACAAGCCTTATGACCCAAACTTCTCCTCCTAACCACTTTGGGGCATATTCCATGAGCTGCACGATTCTTTTGGTTTGAGGATAATGATGTAAAATGGTGCCAATTCAGGTGAGGTTCTTGAATATAAATGTATTAAATACATTGGTGGCAACGGCCAGCAAGCTTCAGTGCTGGACGCCCCATGGCAAACAACTAGTAAGACAGGAACACAAACCCACTCATTAGCAGAGAGCTTGCATAAAATCATATTAAGTCCACAGACACCACAAAACACACCACCAGACGTGGCCCTGCCCACCGGAGAGACAAAAGCCAGCCCTATCCACTAGAACACAGGCATCAGTCACCTCCACCAGGAAGGTGACACAAGCCACTGAACTAACCTCACTCACTGGGGGCAGACACCAAAAACAATGGAAACTATGAACCTACAGCCTGTGAAAAGGAGACCCCAAACACAGTAAGTTAAACAAAATGAGAAGACAGAGAAATATGCAGCAGCATATGAAGGAGCAAGGTAAAAACCCACCAGACAAAACAAATGAAGAGGAAATAGGCAGTCTACCTGAAAAAGAATTCAGAGTAATGATAGTAAATATGATCCCAAATCTTGGAAATAGAACGGAGAAAATACAAGAAATGTTTAACAAGGACCCAGAACTAAAGAGCAAACAAACAATGATGAACAACACAATAAATGAAATTAAAAATTCTCTAGAAGGAATCAATAGCAGAATAACTGAGACAGAAGGACAGATAAGTGACCTGGAAGATAAAATAGTGGAAATAACTACTGCAGAACAGAATAAAGAAAAAAGATGAAAAGAACTGAGGACAGTTTCAGAGACCTCTGGGAAAACATTAAATGCACCAAAATTCAAATTATAGGGGTTCCAGAAGAAGAAGAGAAAAAGAGAGGGACTGGGAAAATATTTGAAGAGATTATAGTTGAAAATTTCCCTAATATGGGTAAGGAAATAATCAAGTCCAGGAAGCTAAGAGGGTCCTATACAGGATAAATCCAAGGAATAACATGCCAACACATATTAATCAAACTATCAAAAATTAAATACAAAGAAAAATATTAAAAGCAACAAGAAAAAAGCAACAAATTATATACAAGGGAATCCCCATAAGGTTAAGAACTCATCTTTCAGCAGAAACTCTACAAGCCAGAAGGGAATGACAGGACATATTTAAAGCAATGAAAGTGAAAAACCTACAATTAAGATTACTACACCCAGCAAGGATCTCATTCAGATTCGATGGAGAAATTAAAACCTTTACAGACAAGCAAAAGTTAAGAGAATTCACAAACCAGCTTTAAAAAAAATGCTAAAGGAACTTCTCTAGGCAGGAAACACAATAGAAGGAAAATACCTACAGACACAAACCCAAAACAATTAAGAAAATGGTAATAGGAACATACATATTGACAATTACCTTAAATGTAAATGGATTAAATGCTCCAACCAAAAGACATAGACTGGCTGAATGGATACATAAACAAGACCCGTATATATGCTGTCTGAAAGAGACCCACTTCAGACCTAGGGACACATACAGACTGAAAGTGAGGGGATGGAAAAAGATATTCCATGCAAATGGAAATCAAAAGAAAGCTGGAGTAGCAATTCTCACATCACAAAAAATAGACTTTAAAATAAAGACTATTACAAGAGACAAAGAAGGACATTACATAATGGTCAAAGGATCAATCCAAGAAGAAGATATAACAATTATAAATATATATGCACCCTACACAGGAGCATCTCAATACATAAGGCAAATGCTAGCAGCCTTACAAAGGGAAATCAACAGTAACACAATAATAGTAGGGGACTTTAACACTCCACTTTCACCAATGGACATATCATCCAAAATGAAAATAAATATGGAAACACAAGCTTCAAATGAAACATTCAACAAGATGGACTTAATTGATATTTATAGGATATTCCATCCAAAAACAACAGAATACACTTTCTTCTCAAGTGCTCATGGAACATTCTCCAGGAGAAATCATATCATGGGTCACAAATCAAGCCATGGTAAATTTAAGAAAATTGAAATCGTATCAACTATTTGTTCCAACCACAATACAATGAGACTAGATATGAATTATAGGAAAAAACTGTAAAAAATACAAATACATGGAGGCTAAACAATACATTACTAAATAACTAAGAGATCACTGAACAAATCAAAGACAAAATCAAAAAATGCCTGGAAACAAATGACAATGAAAACATGACGACCCAAAACCTATGGGATGCAGCAAAAGCAGTTCTAAGAGGGAAGTTTATAGCAATACAATCCTACCTCAAAAACAAGAAACATGTCAAATAAACAACCTAACCTTACACCTAAGGCAATTAGAGACAGAAGAACCAAAAAAAAACAAAGTTAGCAGAAGGAAAGAAATCATAAAGATCAAATCAGATATAAATGAAAAAGAAATGAAGGAAACAATAACAAAGATCAATAAACCTAAAAGCTGGTTCTTTGAGAAGATAAACAAAATTGACAATCCGCTAGCCAGACTCATCAGGAAAAAAAGAGAGAAGACTCAAATCAACAGAATTAGAAATGAAAAAGAAGTGACAACTGACACTGCAGAAATACAAAGGATCTTGAGAGAGTAGTACAAGCAACTATATGCCAATAAAATGGACAACCTAGAAGAAATGGACAAATTCTTAGAAAAGCACAACCTTCTGAGACTGAACCAAGAAGAAACAGAAAATTTAAACAGACCAATCACAAGCATTGAAATTGAAAGTGTAATTAAAAATCTTCCAACAAACAAAAGTCCAGGACCAGACGGCTTCACAAGGGAATTCTATCAAACAATTAGAGAAGAGCTAACACCTATCCTTCTCAAACCCTTCCAAAAAATAGCAGAGGGAGGAACACCCCCAAACTCATCCCACGAAGCCACCATCACCCTGATACCAAAACTAGACAAAGACGTCACAAAAAAAGAAAACGAGAGGCCAATATCACTGATGAATGTAGATGCAAAAATCCTCAACAAAATACTAGCCAACAGAATCCAACAGCACATTAAAAGGATCATACACCATGATCAAGTGGGGTTTATGCCAGGAATGCAAGGATTCTTCAATATACACTAATTAATCAATGTGATACAACAAATTAACAAATGAAGGATAAAAACCATATGATAATCTCAATAGATGCAGTAAAAGCTTTTGACAAAATTCAACACCCATTTATGATAAAAACTCTCCAGAAAGTAGTCATAGAGGGAACTTACCTCAACATAATAAAGCCCATATATGACAAACCCACAGCCAATATCATTCTCAATGGTGAAAAACTGAAACTATTTCCTCTAAGATCAGGAACAAGACAAGGTTGCCCACCCTCACCACTATTATTCAACATAGTTTTGGAAGTTTTAGCCATGACAATCAGAGGAGAAAAAGAAATAGAAGGAATCCAAATCAGAAAAGAAGTAAAACCTCACAGTTTGCAGATGACATGATACAATAAACAGAGAATCCTAAAGATGCTACCAGAAAACTACTAGAGCTAATCAATGAATTTGGTTAAGTAGCAGGATACAAAATTAATACACAGAAATCTCTTCCACTCCTATATACTAACAACAAAAAAATCTGAAAGAGAAATTGAGGGAACACTCCCAGTTACCACTGCAACAAAAAGAATAAAGTACCTACGGATAGACCTACCTAAGGAGAAAAAAACCTGCATGCAGAAAACTATCAGACACTGATGAAAGAAATTAAAGATGATACAAACAGATGGAGACTTATACCATGTTCTTAGATTGGAAGAATCAACATTGTGAAAATGACTATACTACCCAAAGCAATCTACAGATTCAATGCAATCCCTATCAAAATACCAATGGCACTTTTCACAGAACTAGAACAACAAATTTCACAGTTTGTATGGAGACACAAAAGACCCCAAATACCCAAAGCAATCTTGAGAAAGAAAAACGGAGCTGGAGGAATCAGGCTCCCTGACTTCAGACTATACTACAAAGCTACAGTAATCAAGACAGTATGGTACTGGCACAAAAACAGAAATATAGATCAATGGAACAGAATAGAAAGCCCAGATATAAACCCATGCACATATGGTCACCTTATCTTTGATAAAGGAGTCAAGAATATACAATGGAGTCAAGACAGCCTCTTCAGTAGGTGGTGCTGGGATAACTGGACAGCTACATGTAAAAGAATGAAATCAGAACACTTCCTAACCCCATCACAAAAATAAACACAAAAATAAACTCAAAATGGATTAAAGACCTAAAAGTAAGCCCAGACACTATTAAACTTTTAGAGGAAACCATAGGTAGAACACTCTATGACATAAATCACAGCAAGATTCTTTTTGACCCACTTCGTAGAGGAATGGAAATAAAAACAAAAATAAACAAATGGGACCTAATGAAACTTAAAAGCTTTTGCACAGCAAAGGAAACCATAAGCAAGATGAAAAGACAACCCTCAGAATGGGAGAAATATTTTCAAATGAAGCAACTGACAAAGATTAATCTCCACAATTTATAAGCAGCTCATGCAGCTCAATATCAAAAAGACAAACAACCCAATCCAAAAATGGGCAGAAGACCTAAGTCGACATTTCTTCAAAGAAGATATACAGATTGCCAACAAACACATGAAAGGATGCTCAACATCATTAATCATTAGAGAAATGCAAATCAAAACTACAATGAGATATCACCTCACACCAGTCAGAATGGCCATCATCAAAAAATCTACAAAATAAATGCTGGAGAGGCTGTGGAGAAAAGGGAAACCTCTTGCACTGTTGGTGGGAATATAAATTGATATAGCCACTATGGAGAATAGTATGGAGGTTCCTTAAAATAACTAAAAATAGAACCACCAATGCCACTACTGGCCATACACCCTGAGAAAGCCATAATTCCAAAAGAGTCATGTACCACAATGTTCACTGCAGCACTATTTACAATAGCCAGGACATGGAAGCAACCTAAGTGTCCATCGACAGATGAATGGATAAAGAAGATGTGGCACATATATACAATGGACTATTACTCCACCATAAAATGAAACAAAACTGATTTATTTGTAGTGAGGTGGATGGACCTAGAGTCTGTCATACGGAGTGAAGTATGTCAGAAAGAGAAAAACAAATACCGTATGCTAACACATATATATGGAATCCAAAAAGAAAAAAAAATGGTTCTGATGAACCTAGGGGCAGGACAGGAATAAAGATGGAGATGTAGAGAATGGACTTGAGGACACAGGGAGGGGGAAGGGTAATTTGGGACGAAGTGAGAGTGTAGCATTGACATATATACACTAGCAAATGTAAAATAGATAGCTAGCGGGAAGCAGCTGCATAGCACAAGGAGAACAGCTCAGTGCTTTGTGATCATCTAGAGGGGTGAGATAGGGAGCATTGGAGCAAGACGCAAGAGGGAGTAGATATGGGGATATATGTATACATATAGCTGATTCACTTTGTTATACAGCAGAAACTAACACAACTTTGTAAAGCAACTATACTCCAATAAAGGTGTTAAAAAAAATACACTGGTGGCACATTGCTAATGGTCAAATGAAGCCAGATAAAACAAACTTTAGAAATTTACTACAGCGTTACTAATGGCTTATAAGTAATGTCTTCTATATCTCATCATTTTATATTTGTGGAAAAAATGTGATGATTACCTTTTTCATGCCTTATGGCATTGAATTACTGAGGTGGCAGCACCTTACCCAAGGACATTCAGTAACACACACTTTTCCTATAATAAGCTATTATAGATAGAAAAAAATTCTACTCATTAATCAGTCATAATCTCATTGGAGCAAGGTGTCATGGGAAGCCCTTCCACTGCCCCTGCTTCCCTAATAAGATATGCTCATAAAGGAAATGTAAAATTATGCAACTTGAAAGGGATATGCCATATAATGAGAAACAATGCATAGGGCTTCTAATTACAAAATCATGAATGTATGTATCACTATTCTTCTAAAGAATTCAGAAAGCAACACGTGTTTTCTCCTTCATTCTCACAGTTTAGTTGGGGTTAAGGATTTAGAGAGATTATTTATACAGCCCCTGAAAATATCATCCAGGGGAGACAGTACAGGATGCTCTACTTTAAAAAGGCAAGCAGGTTATATGTATCCAAGACTTGCTGTCAGTGAAATGAAATGCCCTATGTTATTTTTGCCCTCCCTTCAATTAGGTGAGCAAAGAGTGTATAGAGCATACTGATTAAACTGTTTTCCATCTTCTTCTCTGGGTTTTCTGTAGGTAGCAAAGTGCCTACAGAATCTATATGCTGAAACTTAAAATGTTGAAGTTGATAGCTGAAGGAGAGTTAGTTTTTTCCAATAGTGCAGACTAATTCAGTTTTGGATTTTCACTGCCAGAATCTCTTTAATGCCTCTCTGTATTTATGCAGTTAGTGTAAGCTTTTAAAAACATTGCTACATATAGATTCTAAGTCATTTTTAATTTGGATTTGTCCACCATTAGATTATAAGCAAATCAAAAGGAGAGGGAACATTTTTTATTCTTTGGTATCATACTGTAAAATCTCTCATATTTTAATGACAAAATGAGATAAAGTACTAATTAAATCTTCTTTTTAGGTCATTATACCTCAGGTCTCACACATACACATACACATACACACACACACACACACACACACACACACACACATTTTCTATGTAGAGAACATATGTTGTTTAAGAAAAAGTAAGAATGATCTCTTCAGATAGTAAAATAAAAATTAGGTTTTTATGGCTATTGATAATTTATTCTGGACAAAGAAGAATGCATGTACCGATTTACATGAACTATATTTCTAAGGGAAGAAAAACTGTAAGGGGAATATGTAAATGTAAAAGAAAAGATAAAAGTTATTTGAGAAAGATTTTCAAGACAAGGTCTTACCCAGAAAAGAAATACAGTTGTATTTTTTCCTTCATTTTAGAGTTAACAGCAGTTACTTTTCTTAATCTGTTTAATTCAGTTTAACAAATATATATTGAGTAACTTCTTTGTGTCAGACACTTTATTAATTAGACACTGGAAATAGGTAAACAAACAAAATACAGAGCTGCTCTCTAGCTGCTCACAGCCTAGCTCAAAAACAAATTTGAATACTGGGGTAATATATCTTTAACATCAAGTTACCAACTTTTACTCTTTTGTACTGTTTATTAAATACTTGATTTTAAAGAGCATTTTTAGATTCACAGCAGAATTGAGAGGAAGGTACAGAGATTTTCTATAAACTCCCCACCCTGACACATGTACAGCCTCTCCCATTATTAACATCCTCCACCAGAGTGATCCATTTGCTACAACTGATGAATCTACACTGGCACATAATAACTACTTGAAGTTCATACTTTACATTAGGGTTCTCTCTCCGTGATGTACATTTTATGGATTTGGACAAATGTACGATGACATATCATATATAGTATTTTCACTGACCTAAAAATCCCCTGTGCTCTCTCCATCTCCTCACCCCCCTCAGCCTCTGGCAACTGCTGATCTTTTTACTGTCTCTATAGTTTTGCCTTTTCCTGAATGCCATATAGTTAGAATTATACAGTATGTAGCCTTTTCAGACTGGCTTCTTTCACTTGGTATTTAATTTTCCTCCATATCATTTCCTGGCTTGATAGCTCATTTCTTCTTAGCACTGATTAGTATTCCACTGTGTGAATGGACCACAGGTTATTTATCCATTAACCTATTGAAAGACACGTTGGTTGCTTACAAGTTATGGCAATTATGAATAAAGCTGCTGTAAACATAGGAGTGCAGGGTTTTGTGTGGATGTACATTTTAAAATTCTTTGGGTAAGTACCAAGGAGTACAATCTCTGGATTCCATATTTATTTCTTGTCTCAAATGTTCACGTAAGTAAATTTCAGAAATCTGAATTCAGGAATAAAAATTACTTAACTCTTTGTTTTTTGACCACAATGATATTTGGGTGTTGGGATTTTGTTTTTGACATAGTATATCAGAAACAATGAAGCTGCACCCTCAACTCTATCTCTTCCAGTGTTCATGATTGTATGTGGCTACTAATTAAATGAGCCCAAAAAGTGTCAGTAGGAGGGATAAACAGAAGAGACATAGTGTTGTGCTATGATCACACATTTACTACAGATAGATGCTTTTGGCCATGGTGGACTCATGAACTCAAGAGTTATTTCTATTATTATTTCAAGGGCTTTGCTTGAAAGATTAAAAAATGATAAAGCAGACAAAAACAATATTTTTAAAAAGGTCTATAATAGATTTACAGTTATCATAGAAAGTAACAAGGTCTCTATTCTTTCTGAGATGGCATGATTAAAATAGATGGCATGATTACAATGGCATGATTAAAATTTAATTAAATCATGCCATCTTCTGAGATGGCATGATTTAATTAAAATTAAAATCTTCAAAATAATCAAAAGTCAAGATAAATGTATAAGGTGAGAAAAGTTATATCTCTTTCACTGACTTGTATTTAGTATAGAATCAAAGAAGTTTATAATAATCAAATATCCCAACAACCTCAATAAAGAGTTTGCATAGTAAAACAATACACTATAGCTTTGCAAAAGTGAGAATTCTTCACTTACTGTACATTACATTTATTTCTTAAAGATTTTGTCTTACAAAAGTTTGCAGGAGTGCCCAAACTGTCATATTAATGGAAAACAAAGGGAAATGTTTGTTTTTTTCACCATTTCATGGATGGAATTCCTAAGTAATAAACTGCAGAAACATACCATTTGACATTTAATTTTTAGGTCAAATGATCCTGCATGCGTGGCAATACATGTGGAGTCAAAACTGTATATAGAACAGGATACAGTAAATATGTATAGCTCTACCCTGATGCAAGTGGTTGAGACTCTATTTTCAGTACAAGTTCCATGTTCAACTTTAAAAGAGTAGTTACAAGTAGCTATAGAATGTACTTTCTGTGCTATCATTAATTCATGTGGTCAAAATGCTGCCGAGTTGACAGATAAGTGCAGCCCAAAGCCTAAAATTCATAACTCTGGTAATGATCAGTGGGGTACACAAATATCTTCAAGTCACATAATTGTGGTGATCTCAATGTGCTCGCTTCTGGTGGACTGTTGCCCATACCACTAAATCAGCATTCACAGCACCATGCACATATGGCACAGTTGGAGTACAGTGGGAGCCTAGGACTTTGTTAGCATGGGGGCCAAGTCACTCTTAACCTCCATAAAAGGCATCCCTTTAAAGAATAGGGTAAAGGTCATTGCAGCTCATGCCAAGTGTAAAAATGAGAACTACAGACAGGAAACACTGTTCAGATGTTGTAGGGCTGTAGGCCTGTTTTATGTCTGCTCTGAGCCCTCTGCAGCTACAGAAGACCAAAGACATACTCGCCATCCCCATTTATACTAGGTCAGCGGCCAAATGGGCCCAGACATTAAAAGCAGGGGAAATCCAGGGGCTAATCAGAAATTGCCTGTCTCAGAGGTATGACATGAAATACTGCAATAGGACATTGTGTGATTGGAATTGTGACTGTGATGTGTTGCTGTGGGTTGTAGGCTGAGTGTTCAACATTATGAATGTGTGACACCGAAGCAGGCTGGAGCATGACTGCATAACTACTTACCCCCAAGTCACTCATAAAATTGAGATGTACATCTCCTGAGAATACCAAGGAGCAAAACCTGTAAATAAAATAAATGTTCAGTGTGTCTGAATTAATGAGCATATATTATGATCATATATAACTTGAGGAAATAAGGAAACAGCACAACTGAGATTTCCCTGAGTAATAGAGAGAAATAGGGGAAGTTATTTTTATTATCTAATTGGTAAAAAGTCTCCAATTTTTCTGTCAAAGTTTATAAAAGAAAATTACACACAGGTTCCAGGACGGGAGCGGGGTGGTTATGTGTGGCAAATGTGGAAAAGCGTTCAGTGAGGAAATACATTTCACACAAAAAACAGGGCTATAGACAAAAGTTGAAATAAAAACCATATTTACATAGCATGACTTCTCAGAAATTTTTTCTTCATTAAATTCACAATCATAACCAGTTTGGTGAGTAAGCTGGTGTCATGGTTTCTGTGGTATGAAGAACCAGTCTTGTCCCAGCCTATCCCTGTCAGTGATATTCATCCTCCATATCCATTAGATATTCTATTTCTAGTACCTGACCTTCTTTCTTTCTTTTTTCCTTCCTTCCTCCTTCCTTCCCTTCCTTCCTTCTTTTTTCCTTCCTCTCTCTCTCAAAACTGGCAAATGGATTTAAAAGAATTTTTAAAAATGAAAGAGCCTATTTTTTCTACCATTCAAAACTATGAGCTTAGATTTGGGGGGGGGATAAGGAGGCTAGGTTGCTAAAAATGTAAATGCTAAAATTAAAAAAATAACTGTAGTGATTACCCTGAAGACTGGCATGAATGAGGAAAATATGCTTTCAGCCATGCCATAGCATGAGATGTGTCTCAAAATGCTGCAGCCATACCCCAAAGTTGAGATGAACAGATACATGTTTATTAAAAATTATTTTCCAGTTTACAGACTCACGAAATAGGTATATATTTTGTGAGGAAAAGGTAGTTGTAAGGTCTTATAACAAGAGATCTTTAAGTCAGGTAAAAAATAAAAGATATTCAATCTAAAGTGAGATTATAATAATCACTCATTTTTGAAAAATGTGATACTGTAGTGTTGTGTCCTCCTTCTCATGCCCATCTCTCCAAAAATCTACCACCATCAATATGTCCATTCTGGTGTGTCTGAAGATTTACTTAATTTCTTTATTTGAATTTATGCCATTTGTTAATCATATAAATTCTTAATTATTTTTATTTATTTATTTTTTGTGGTACAAGGGCCTCTCACTGTTGTGGCCTCTCCCATTGCAGAGCACAGGCTCCAGACGCGCAGGCTCAGCGGTCATGGCTTATGGGCCCAGCCACTCCATGGCATGTGGGATCTTCCCGGACCGGGGCACGAACCCGCGTCCCCTGCATCAGCAGGCAGACTCTCAACCACTGTGCCACCAGGGAAGCCCATAAATTCTTAATTCTTGAATCCATTGTGAAATGCATTTCATATTCTTATCACATAAAATACATATCTCCTCTTACTATTGATCTTCGTATTTTTTATTTAAAGAGGAGAAAGCCAGACATTATGCATTCTACTGCATACCTATCAAACACATATACATTTAAATATGTGTAGATATGTGTATGTATATAAATACATACAATTAAGTGCCCTACTTTTAATCTTTTGAAATGTAAGATTTATGTACTAAAAAGAATCTTCAAAATGATTTCCTCCAACTACTTTATTTTAAAAGTAAGGAAATTAAGGTAAGGATCAATTAAGTGTTCATTACAAGATCACTTAACTTGCTAGTGGCAGAAAAAGTTATCAGATATCAAGTCCACTAACTCCTTGATCAGGGCTCTTTTCACTATGCCATGTTACTTGAATTTTCATTCAAGTCAGAGGCACTTGTAAAGGTTTCATTCATTAAGGCCATGCATTTCTTTTCATATTTCTTTCAACCTATGACTGAATCATAAAATAGTCTCTCAACTGTATTAGTCCATTTGGGCTGTCAAAAAAAAATCATAGATTAGATGACTTAAATAACAGGATGTATTTCTTACAGTTCTGGAGAATAAAAAGTCCAAGATCAACATGCTGGCCAATTCAGTACTCCAGTGAGGATTCTTTTCCTAGCTTGCAGACAGTGCCTTTTCACTGTATTTTCATATGGTGAAGAGAGGACATTCTGGTGTCTCTTCTTCCTATAAAAACACTAATCACGGGCACTGGTGGCGCAGTGGTTGAGAGACCGCCTGCCAATGCAGGGGACACGGGTTCGTGCCCCAGTCCGGGAAGATCCCACATGCCGCGGAGCAGCTAGGCCCGTGAGCCATGGCCACTGAGCCTGCACGTCCGGAGCCTGTGCTCCACAACAGGAGAGGCCACAATAGTGAGAGGCCCGCGTACCGCAAAAAAACAAAACAAAACACTAATCACATCATAGGGCTCCACTCATGAGTTCATCTAAAACTAATTACCTCTCAAAGACCCCACCTCCTAAAATGATCACATTTGGGGTTAGGGCTTCCACATATGAATTTTGGGGGAATACAAACATTTAATCTATAATACCAACTAGAGAAATCTGAAAAATTATTATGAATAAATCATGATAGATTCCCCTTAGCTCACTTATGATTTGGGTCTACAGGTTTCTCTGGGTCCTTTAAAACCTATCAAAATATGTTTTAAGTTTAATCAAAAATATTGAATTTATGTAAGTAATAATTTTGCCTCTTATTGGTTATATTTTGAAAATCTTAAAATAAATGACTTGAGAAATATTCGTAACTTTGACATTGTCCTGGAAACAGTTACAGTGATCTAAGATAAGACCACAATTGTGTTATGTAATAAACAGATATACCTGTTTCCACCTAATAAAGTCAATTAAGCATCATCCTAAGAGTCACGGTGATGAGCTCAAAGATGACAGAAATCCAACCTTGCAGAATTGATTTTATAATGCTTCCAGCATCAACAATACAAGCTATTTAGCATTTTCATCAGTGTTCTAAGTGACGTCTTAGAAGAAAGCTCATTAATTTGCTGTTGAGAGAAGCTGAATAGGATGTTTCAGAGAGGCGATGCTTCTTTTCCTTTGGGAAAATGAGTCTAGAATTCCCAATGAGCTTGAGGTGAGCAGAAACATATTTTAAATATAGGAGAATATACATAAGAAAACTTAGGGAGCAGACCATATCAAAGAGCTATACAGGAAAATAAAACAAAACATATCAAAGTTTAACTATATATATAAAAAAAGACTCTATTAGAAATGGGAATTGTACAGATGTAAATACAGTGGAATCACATGCTGTCATAATCCCTACTATAGAAAATATAAAAATATTTCATCCAGAAGAAAATAAGGATCAAAATATATTAGCCCTGCATCCATCTTTCTATGTGCTTCTCTAGCTTCTTTTTATCATTATGCTAAGCTGTTAGTTTACTAAATTAAAGGACTGTAAATATTAGCCTGAAACCATTGTTTGCGTCCAAAAGCTGAGTCTCATGAAAAAAAAAAACAGAAATACCAGAAAGGAAAATCTAAGTGCAATGCACTGAATTTTTTTATGGGTGTGTTCTCCCATTTCTATTAGACACACTCTGATTATCTTTAAGTAAAAAATACATATTTATTTTCTTGGCTAGGTTAAAAAGGTAATAGGAATAACATCAGTATTTTGATAAGTAGCTACACAAAAGGAAAGAAGAGCAGAGCGAAATATCATTAACAGGAGGAGTCAATTAACATTAAATAATTTGGGGTCATTAGAGTCATTCCACTGTTACTGTCACTTTGACTTTTTTTATAAGAAATTATCCAGTGATTATGCAGCTGCTTTGCCCTTTTAACAATCCTCACTTTTGATATATTTTCTTTCTTCCAGAACCTTCTGTGGTTGACTAGAAGTAACCATGTTCTATGTTCTTGGTGCCTTGGATCCTTCCCAGAAACTTTCTACAATCCCTACTACCTGTTGTATTCTTTATGTGTAAAAATTCTATAATAAAATATGATCATGTTAGATTATTATATATACACACATACATGAACTATATTAAAGTACTTTAGGAAGTGCTTGGTACATCCTTCATGCTCAGTAAAAATTAAATTTCAACCAATTTTTGGTTAAGTTCTAGAATTATGAGATGTGTAAGTCATGCTCCCTGTATACAAGGCGTTTTCAATCTAGTACAGAAGCTCTAATTTCAACTCAATAAATGGCGTATGAATATATATCATTGTGGTAGCACAGAAGAGGAAGCATTATAATATGCATGAAGGAATACCTTTGAAGTAATATGTCTTTCTTATACTACTGGTCCATATGCCATTGATCCAAGATCCTCTTCCACTCTACAAACAAGCAAACAAACAGAAAAACCAAATTAATAGATACCACTTACATCTTTCAAAAAAAATTTAACAGACTGCAAGAGCTCATTTAAAATGCTCAGTGTGGGAATCAGGAAGATGGTGGAAGAGTAAGACGCAGAGATCACCTTCCTCCACACAGATACACAAGAAATACATTTACATGTGGAACAACTCCTACAGAACACCTACTGAACGCTGGGAGAAGACCTCAGACCTCCAAAAGGCAAGAAACTCCCCCACGTACCTGGGTAGGGCAAAAGAAAAAAGAAAAAAACAGAGACAAAAAGATAGGAACGGGACCTGCACCAGTGGGAGGGAGCTGTGAAGGAGGAAAGGTTTCCACACACTAGAAAGCCCATTTGCGGGTGGAGACTGTGGGTGGCAGAGGGGGAGGGAAGCTTCGAAGCCGCGGAGGGGAGCACAGCAACAGGGGTGCGGAGGGCAAAGCAGAGAGATTCCCGCACAGAGGATTGACCGGCACTCACCAGCCTGAGAGGCTTGTCTGCTCACACACTGGGACGGGCGGGGCTGGGAGCTGAGGCTTGGGCTTCGGTAGGTAGGATCGCAGGGAGAGGACTGGCGGCGTGAACACAGCCTGAAGGGGTTAGTGCGCCACGGCTAGCCCGGAGGGAATCCGGGGAAAAGTCTGGACCTGCCGAAGAGGCAAGAGACATTTTCGTCCCTCTTTGTTTCCTGGTGCACGAGGAGAGGGGATTAAGAGCACTGCTTAAAGGAGCTCCAGAGATGGGCGCGAGCCGCAGCTAACAGCGCAGACCCCAGAGACGGACCTGAGATGCTAAGGCTGCTGCTGCTGCCACCAAGAAGCCTGTGTGCGAGCACAGGTCACTATCCACACCTCCCTTCCAGGGAGCCTGTGCAGCCCGACACTGCCAGGGTCCCGGGATCCAGGGATATCTTCCCCGGGAGAACGCGTGGCGCGCCTCAGGCTGGTGCAATGTCACGCCGGCCTCTGACGCCGCAGGCTCGCCCCGCATCTGCACCCCTCCCACCCCCCGCCTGAGTGAGCCAGAGTCCCTGAAGCAGCTGCTCCTTTAACTGCGTCTTGTCTGAGCGAAGAACAGATGCCCTCAGGCGGCCTACACGCAGAGGCGGGGCCAAATCCAAAGCTGAGCCCCGGGAGCTGTGCGAACAAAGAAGAGAAAGGGAAATTTCTCCCAGCAGCCTCAGGAGCAGCGGATTAAATCTCCACAATCAACTTGATGTACCCTGCATCTGTGGAATACCTGAATAGACAACGAATAATCCCAAATTGAGGAGGTGGACTTTGGGAGCAGCGATATATATATATATTTTTTTTTCCTCTTTTTCTCTTTGTGAGTGTGTATGTGTACGCTTCTGTGTGTGATTTGGTCTGTATAGCTTTGCTTTTACCATTTGTTCTAGCGTTCTGCCTGTCCATTGTTTTTTTCTTTAAAAAATTTTTTTTTCTTAATAATTATTTTTTATTTTAATAATTTTATTTTATTTTATCTTACTTTATTTTATCTTCTTTCCTCCTTCCTTCCTTCCTTTCTTCCTTTCTCCTTCCTTCCTTCCTTCATTCCTCCCTCCCTCCCTTCTCTTTCTTTCTTTTTCTTTCTTTCTTTCTCTCTCTCTCTCTCTCTCTCTCTCTTTCTTTCTTTCTTTCTTCTTTTTCTCCCTTTTATTCTGAGCAGTGTGGATGAAAGGCTTTTGGTGCTACAGCCAGGAGTCAGTGCTGTGCCTCTGAGGTTGGAGAGCCAACTTCAGGACACTGGTCCACAAGAGACCTCCCAGCTCCACATAATATCAAACGGCAAAAATCTCCAACAGATCTCCATCTCAACACCAGCACCCAGCTTCACTCAACGACCAGCAAGCTACAGTACTGGACACCCTATGCCAAACAACTAGCAAGACAGGAACACAACCCCACCCATTAGCAGAGAGGCTGCCTAAAATCATAGTAAGGCCACAGAAACCCCAAAACACATTACCAGACGTGGACCTGCCCACCAGAAAGACAAGATCCAGCCTCATCCACCAGAACACAGGCACTAGTCCCCTCCACCAGGAAGCCTACACAATCCACTGAACCAACTTTAGCCACTGGAGACAGACACCAAAAACAAAGGGAACTACGGACCTGCAGCCTGCAAAAAGGAGACCCCAAACACAGTAAGATAAGCAAAGTGTGAAGACAGAAAAACACACGGCAGATGAAGGAGCAAGATAAAAACACACCAGACCTAACAAATGAAGAGGAAATAGGCAGTCTACCTGAAAAAGAATTCAGAATAATGATAGTAAACATGATCCAAAATCTTGGAAATAGATAGAGAAAATGCAAGAAACATTTAACAAGGACTTAGAAGAACTAAAGATGAAACAAGCAACGATGAACAGCACAATAAATGAAATTAAAAATACTCTAGATGGGATCAATAGCACAATAACTGAGGCAGAAGAACGGATAAGTGACCTGGAAGATAAAATAGTGGAAAAAACTACTACAGAGAAGAATAAAGAAAAAGGAATGAAAAGAATTGAGGACAGTCTCAGAGACCTCTGGGACAACATTATATGCATCAACATTCGAATTATAGGGGTCCCAGAAGAGGAAGAGGAATAAAAGGGAACTGAGAATATATTTGAAGAGATTATAGTTGAAAACTTCCCTAATATGGGAAAGGAAAGAGTCAATCAAGTCCAGGAAGCACAGAGAGTCCTATACAGGATAAATCCAAGGAGAAACACACCAAGACACATATTAATCAAACTGTCAAAAATTACATACAAAGAAAACATATTAAAAGCAGCAAGGGAAAAACAACAAATAACACACAAGGGAATCCCCATAAGGTTAACAGCTGATCTTTCAGCAGAAACTCTGCAAGCCAGAAGGGAGTGACAGGACATATTTAAAGTGATTAAGCAGAAAAACCTAGAACCAAGATTACTCTACCCAGCAAGGATCTCATTCAGATTTGATGGAGAAATTAAAACCTTTACAGACAAGCAAAAGCTGAGAGAGTTCAGCACCACCAAACCAGCTTTACAACAACTGCTAAAGGAACTTCTCTAGGCAAGAAACACAAGAGAAGGAAAAGACCTACAATAACAAACCCAAAACAATTAAGAAAATGGGAATAGGAACATACATGTCCATAATTACCTTAAATGTAAATGGATTAAATGTTCCCACCAAAAGACACAGACTGGCTGAATGGATACAAAAACAAGACCTATATATATGCTGTCTACAAGAGACCCACTTCAGACCTAGAGACACATACAGACTGAAAGTAAGGGGATGGAAAAAGATATTCCATGCAAATGGAAACCAAAAGAAAGCTGGAGTAGCAATTCTCATATCAGACAAAATAGACTTTAAAAAAAGACTATTATAAGAAACAAAGAAGGACACTACATAATGATCAAGGGATTGATCCAAGAAGATATAACAATTGTAAATATTTATGCACCCAACATAGGAGCACCTCAATAAATAAGGCAAATACTAACAGCCATAACAAGGGAAATCGAAAAAACACATTCATAGTAGGGGAATTTAACAAACCACTTTCACCAATGGACAGATCATCCAAAATGAAAATAAATAAGGAAACACAAACTTTAAATGACACATTAAACAAGATGGACTTAATTGATATTTATAGGACATTCCATCCAAAAACAACAGAATACACATTTTTGTCAAGTGCTCATGAAACATTCTCCAGGACAGATCATATCTTGGGTCACAAATCAAGCCTTGGTAAATATAAAAAAAAATTGAAATTGTATCAAGTATCCTTTCCAACCACAATGCTATGAGACTAGATATCAATTACAGGAAAATATCTGTAAAAAATACAAACACATGGAGGCTAAACAATACACTACTTAATAACGAAGTGATCACCAAAGAAATCAAAGAGGAAATAAAAATATACCTGGAAACAAATAACAATGGAGACATGACGACACAAAACCTATGGGATGCAGCAAAAGCAGTTCTAAGAGGGAAGTTTATAGCAATACAATCCTACCTTAAGAAACAGGAAACATCTCAAATAAACAACCTAACCTTGCACCTAAAGCAATTAGAGAAAGAAGGACAAAAAAACCCCAAAGTTAGCAGAAGGAAAGAAATCATAAAAATCAGATCAGAAATAAATGAAAAAGAAATGAAGGAAACGATAGTAAAGATCAATAAAACTAAAAGCTGGTTCTTTGAGAAGATAAATAAAATTGATAAACCATTAGCCAGACTCATCAAGAAAAAAAGGGAGAAGACTCAAATCAATAGAATTAGAAATGAAAAAGGAGAAGTGACAACTGACACTGCAGAAATACAAAAGATCATGAGAGATTAATACAAGCAACTCTATGACAATAAAATGGACAACCTAGAAGAAATGGACAAATTCTTAGAAATGCACAACCTGCCAAGACTGAATCAGGAAGAAATAGAAAATATGAACAGACCAATCACAAGCACTGAAATTGAAAATATGATTAAAAATCTTCCAATAAACAAAAGCCCAGGACCAGATGGCTTCACAGGCAAATTCTATCAAACATTTAGAGAACAGTTAACCCCTATCCTTCTCAAACTCTTCCAAAATAAAGCAGAGGGAGGAACACTCCCAAACTCATTCTATGAGGCCACCATCACCCTGATACCAAAACCAGACAAGGATGTCACAAAGAAAGAAAACTAAAAGAAAGGCCAATATCACTGATGAACATAGATGCAAAAATCCTCAACAAAATACTAGCAAACAGAATCCAACAGCACATTAAAAGGATCATACACCATGATCAAGTGGGGTTTATTCCAGGAAGGCAAGGATTCTTCAATATATGCAAATCAATCAATGTGATACACCATATTAACAAATTGAAGGAGAAAAACCATATGATCATCTCAATAGAAGCAGAGAAAGCTTTCAACAAAATTCAACACCCATTTATGATAAAAAACCCTGCAGAAAGTAGGCATAGAGGGAACTTTCCACAACATAATAAAGGCCATATATGATAAACCCACAGCCAACATCGTCCTCAATGGTGAAAAACTGAAAGCATTTCTACTAAGATCAGGAACAAGACAAGGTTGCCCATTCTCACCACTCTTATGCAACATAGTTTTGGAAGTTTTAGCTACAGTAATCACAGAAGAAAAGGAAATAAAAAGAATACAAATTGGGAAAGAAGAAGTGAAGCTGTCACTGTTTGCAGATGACATGATACTATACATAGAGAATCCTAAAGAGGCTACCAGAAAACTATTAGAGCTAATCAATGAATTTGGTAAAGTAGCAGGATACGAAATTAATGCACAGAAATCTCTGGCATTGCTGTACACTAATGATGAAAAATCTGAAAGTGAAATCAAGAAAACACTCCCATTTACCATTGCAACAAAAAGAATAAAATATCTAGATATAAACCTACCTAAGGAGAAAAAAGACCTGTATGCAGAAAATTATAAGACACTGATTAAAGAAATTAAAGATGATACAAATAGATGGAGAGATATACCATGTTCTTGGATTGGAAGAATCAACATTGTGAAAATGACTATACTACCCAAAGCAATCTACAGATTCAATGCAATCCCTATCAAACTAACACTGGCATTTTTCACAGAACTAGAATAAAAAATTTCACAATTTGTATGGAAACACAAAAGACCCCGAATAGCCAAAGCAATCTTGAGAACGAAAAACGGAGTTGGAGGAATCAGGCTCCCTGACTTCAGACTATACTACAAAGCTACAGTAATCAAGACAGTATGGTACTGGCACAAAAACAGGAAGACAGACTAATGGAAAAGGATTGAAAGCCCAGAGATCAACCCACGCACATACGGTCACCTTATCTTTGATAAAGGAGGCAGGAATGTACAGTGGAGAAAGGACAGCCTCTTCAATAAGTGGTGTTGGGAAAACTAGACAGGTACATGTAAAAGTATGAGATTAGATCACTCCCTAACACCATACACAAAAATAAGCTCAAAATGGATTAAAGACCTAAATGTAAGGCCAGAAACTATCAAACTCTTAGAGGAAAACACAGGCAGAACACTCTATGACATAAATCACAGCAAGATCCTTTTTGACCCACCTCCTAGAGAAATGGAATTAAAAATAAACAAATGGGAACTAATGAAACTGCAAAGCTTTTGCATAGCAAAGGAAACCATAAGCAAGACCAGAAGACAACCCTCACAATGGGAGAAAATATTTGCAAATGAAGCAACTGACAAAGGATTAATCTCCAAAATTTACAAGCAGCTCATGCAGCTCAATAACAAATAAAACCAAAAAACCCAATCCAACAACGGGCAGAAGACCTAAATAGACATTTCTCCAAAGAAGATATACAGACTGCCAACAAACACATGAAGAATGCTCAACATCATTAATCATTAGAGAAATGCAAATCAAAACTACAATGAGATATCATCTCACATCAGTCAGAATGGCCATCATCAAAAACTCTAGAAACAATAAATGCTGGAGAGGGTGTGGAGAAAAGGGAATACTCTTGCACTGCTGGTGGGAATGTGAATTGGTACAGCCACTATGGAGAACAGTATGGAGGTTCCTTAAAAAACTACAAATAGAACTACCATATGACCCAGAAATCCCACTACTGGGATATACCCTGAGAAAACCATAATTCTAAAAGATTCATGTACCAAAATGTTCATTGCAGCTCTACTTACAATAGCCAGGAGATGGAAACAACCTAAGTGTCCAGCATCGGATGAATGGATAAAGAAGATGTGGCACATATATACAATGGAATATTACTCAGCCATAAAAAGAAACGAAATTGAGCTATTTGTAATGAGGTGGATGGACCTAGAGTCTGTCATACAGAGTGAAGTAAGTCAGAAAGAGAAAGACAAATACCGTATGCTAACACATATATATGGAATCTAAGAAAAAAGAAATGTCATGAAGAACCTAGGGGTAAGACGGGAATAAAGACACAGACCTACTAGAGAATGAACTTGAGGATATGGGGAGGGGGAAGGGTAAGCTGTGACAAAGCCAGAGTGTGGCATGGACATATATACACTACCAAACTTAAAATAGATAGCTAGTGGGAAGCAGCCGCATAGCACAGGGAGATCAACTTGGTGCTTTGTGACCACCTAGAGGGGTAGGATAGGGAGGGTGGGAGGGAGGGAGACGCAAGAGGGAAGAGATATGGGAACATTATATGTATAACTGATTCACTTTGTTATAAAGCAGAAACTAACACACCATTGTAAAGTAATTATACTCCAATAAAGATTTAAGATAAAATAAAATAAAATAAAAATGCTCAGTGTTCTGAGAACCTGATAACTTCTGGATAATCCACTGTTAGCTACCTAAACTGAGACTTAATAAACTGTACAAAAAGAAAAATATGATCAAAAATTAATAAAATTATACTACTTAGGGCTTCCCTGGTGGCGTAGTGGTTGAGAGTCCGCCTGCCGATGCAGGGGACACGGGTTCGTGCCCTGGTCCGGGAGGATCCCACATGCCGCGGAGTGGCTGGGCCCGTGAACCATGGCCGCTAAGCCTGCGTGCCCAGAGCCTGCGCTCCACAACAGGAGAGGCCAAAACAGTGAGAGGCCCGCATACCCCCCCCCAAAAAAAAATTATACTAATTATTTCTTCAGGAAGCAGTTTATTTAAAATAGTCTAAACAATACAAACATTATTAATTTTTAGATATAATAATTAAACAGGACAAGGACTGAAAATTGAGCACTAGGTTATTGGAAAGGCTTGAGGGAGAGATAAAGAGTTACTTGAGTTAGCAATTCTTCTATCAAAGGAAGAATTGAATAGGACATGTCTTAAATTGATATATCTAGAATCCTAAAAAACAAATATTTTTAAGATATATGAGTAGAGGCAATACAAATAAACTGCTTTTTTGGGAGAGGCAAAGATTGGGGATAAGTTTTATTAATTGTTGGTACAGAGTACATATGATATGTATAAAAAGTACATAAGATATGTATAAACTAAATGTCATATTAATGATTACTTAAAATTGTGGTAAATTTGTCTAAACCCATAGATGTCACTATTAAGTGAAAAAACAAAGGATTTTATAGAATTATGAAAAAAGTAATTTTTAGCACTAAGGGTAATAATAAAATTTTATATTTCAAATTTATTAATTAAAATTAACATTTTAAATAAATTAAGGCTAGGGAATATCTAGTTACATAATTTTAAAATTTATTTCAGTTAGAAAAATATTTCCCTTCTTGATTTCAAAGATCTAAGGATTAGTCAATCAACTTTCTTTTCTTAACTAGTCTGCTACTCTAAATATCACTTACCATTTGTGTGTGTGTAACTGTGCAAGTCATTAATACTGTGTACCATCTATTTCTCATTTGCTTCCTAGGTACATACTAGACTTGTGCTTCCTCATAGTTTTGAAATTCATGTAACTAGATAACTCTCACTGGTCACTAATTTGACAGCAGAAATTATGTGTCACCTTCTGTAAAAGTTTGAGAACAAGTTAGTGTCTTGTCATGTCCCTCCCACAGATGTCATGATTGTGAAATAAACCTTGAGATAAGGTATCCATCAGCTTGGATTCCTGAGAGAAGACATGGAATGTAGCCTCCAAACAATTCACAAAACGCATGTCATGTGAACAAGAAATGACCTATGATTGTTTCAAGCCACTGAAATATGGAGGTTGTTTGTTACTGCAGCAGAAAACAATCTATCACAATTAATAAAACAATCTCAAAGTTTTCAGTGTTTTTGGATATTTTTATATTACTTCTCATGTAAAACACATTGATGTAATAACTATAGATGGTTACATGTAAACACCATAATCTAATCCGGGAAAATGTTAATAATAGCTGATAGGGCTTCCCTGGTGGAGCAGTGGTTGAGAATCCGCCTGCTGATGCAGGGGACACGGGTTCGTGCCCCGGTCCGCGAAGATCCCACATGCCGCAGAGCGGCTAGGCCCATGAGCCATGGCCACTGAGCCTGCGTGTCCGGAGCCTGTGCTCTGCAACAGGAGAGGCCACAACAGTGAGGGGCCCGCGTGCCGCAAGTAATAATAATAACTGATAATTCAGTCCCTGTTATATCATTTGCTTCTTTTCCATAAAGGTAGATAACAGGAAAAAAAAATCAAAGAAAATATTTTTGTGAGACTTTAGTTAGTTGAATTTTGACCAAGATGTATTTTGCTATAAACTTATTTAAGTGAATTAAGATTGTTACTTGAGGTAAAGCTGATTTTTTCTTTTTTGGTGACATTTAGAGACATGGCTATATTTTATATACATAAAATGTATCTATTTTATATACAATAAAAATTATGCATAAAAATATTTTTGATACTATTGATAAAATGTATACTGAATTCAGAAATTTGACAGACCTTTAAGAATTGTATCTGGGGAAATCATTTTATCTAACACCCTCATTTTACAGATAAAGATAAACAATATGATTCTTCTAAAATCACCTAGAAAGTGTGTGGTGAAATTGAGGTTAGAAACCAGACACTTTGACTTTTGGTTCAATTTCTTTCCATTACTGCTTCTAACATATGTTAGCCATTTTGCAGTCAAAGATTGTATGGTTCAATGTAATATAAAGTCACAAATTATTTTTCTAATTTGTGGAGTTTGATTAAGTCACCTCTAGTATATCAGTTATTTTCTTTACTGCTTTTATAATAACACAAGAGACATGGTTGGTTTAAAAGTTCTCATTAAACAAAAGTATGAACTCAGATACATTAAAAAAAAGAGAGAGAGAAGGAGCAACAGAAGTGTCTCCACTTTTGCATAGCATCTAATGAAGGCAAAACGAGACTTCCTTGTACAGAGGAAAATGTCTTGCAAAGAAAAAGTCTTCCTGGAAATCAAATATCTCTTGCACAACAAGTTTGATGAGCTAAGTGCACATTCATCAGAAACATCTGAATTAAATTTCCCTTAAAATATACATAAAATGAAGAGGAACCGTGGTTTGCAGATTATGTTTCAGGTTCCACTCAACTCAAACATTTTTCCAGCCTCAAATAACTCCAGTTTTTTTCATTCCTACTTGGGAGTTCATAAAAATGCTTAGTACACCACAGAAAACAACTGGATTCATGAGAAATCCAGTATAAATATAATATAGATAATGACATAAACTGACCTAACGTTTTCTATTCATATAAGAGTATTAGAGATGAGATTTCTAAAAGAGGATTATTATGTGAAATAGAGAAAATCTTAACTGAGAGACAAGAAACAACCATCTTGAGGGTAACTATCAGCAGTTATTTTCATAATCTAACTTGCTAACTTTCATTATATGGAACTCAGAAGTAGACATTATGCACCGTTTCTCAAATTTGAAATATATAAAATTATTGTAGCTTTTTTGTGATGCAGGTCTAATATCTGAGATGAGTTCCCTTCTGTCATCTAGTGATATATAATAAACCCTAATTCCAGCTTTATATTAAAAAAATATTGAAAATGGTATTATTACTTGAATTAGTAACAATTCCCCAGCACTGGAAATTTGATTGTTTGTCTATAAAATAGCATGAAGTTTTAAAGAAACAATGAAAACAAATTTATGTTCTCTGTAAAAATACATTTCAACTGAAAAGAGTACTGATCACCTGTGATGCCTTTCAGTTTGTGAGAAATGTTTGTTTGCATATTTCTCTTATTCTGTCATTACTGTAATACACCACCAGATACATTCTATATGCAATTTACAGTAATCTGAAATTAAGCTTTTGCTGAAACTGACTATTGCTATAAAAGAATTTAACATATTCTGATAAGCATATGCCCTAGTTCATTTCTAATAACTATAGTTGTGGCTGAATTATATTACCAAGGCATTTGGGTATGCAAATGTGCCTGGTTAAAGCTCTGTTAAATTTTATAAGAGCAGAAGTTTGCCTTTGTATAACTAAGCTTAAGAGTCACTGGGTTTCATGATCTCATTTTTCATATTTTCTAGTTACAGAGTTTTTAAAAAATTTATATACATATAAACCTTTATTTGTAATACGTATCATACATATACATAAACATGCCACTATATCTTCTGGCATATATATATTCCTAAACTGAAATATTCAAATGAAAAAGAACAGAGTATAAATGACTGATTATTGCTATAAAAGGGAAAAAGCCAATAGCTTTCATGAATAAATGAATCAATGAATGAGGGCTTCTTAGTGAAGTTTTAGAAACTAAACTAGAGGTAAATTTCACTGGCTTTCCTGGAAAAAGAATCTCAAGCAAAGTATGGAAAATCAGACAGGGTCAGAGAATTTCCCCTAACTGATTACTGAAGACACTAGGGATACAGTGCTGGAGTTTAAGTACAACAGAGATGTCATTTTGGGTTTCATGTGAGACCTGAGGATACATAGGCATGCTGGGAGTCCCTTGTTCTACGAAATTAAAATTTATTTGATTCCTGTATCTTTATTTTCTTGAATTAAATCTGCCAGTTTTCATAATTTTCCTCAATAAGATTATTGCTTTCCTCACAGAATACTATGCTGTAGCTGTGTATGAGTAACTTTTGTTAAAGAGGTATTTTTGTGACAGGAACAAATGACCCCATTAGCTTAAAGTAGAGATCTGATCTCCCTTTATCTTCTCTAAAACTCAAAATATGTTCTTGAGAAATGATTCAGTCAAATTAGGGAAATAAGTTTTGTTAATATCATTCTGCTTCTCTTTCCTGTGCTATTTAGTTCAGGATAAATAAGTTCCTACGGGGAGCTAAAAAGGAATGTTCCCTGCATTGGCCTTGGTTAAAAAGGCAACTATTCCAGAAGACTCAATGATTCTCAATTCTTCCAAAAAACAATATCTGAAATTCCACTTATATTTTACCCATTTAGATTAAATGTGTTATCTTTGTTAAAACAGAAATGAACAGAAACTTCGATGTGGGAAGGATAACACATTTTTCTTGCCCAAACAGATCTGAAAGCAGTCAGATGAAAACTGAATATAGCTTCTCCTGCTAAATGAGAAATTCTAAACTTGTCAATATTTAGCACCTTTTGACACAGGGTGAGAAAGAAAAAAAAGGAAAGAAACATTCCTATCAAGAGAATTAAAAGAAAGTTTTGAAAAAGTTTTTAATATTTTTAATATAGGCAATTTTCTATTACAGGAATAGTCTTACTTGCAGGTATAGCAGGGTGCCAAGTCAGAATGGGATTGTAGGGGCCCGGAAAGAATACTGATGAGTCTTCAAACATATTTTTTCCTCTCTTTTACATGCAATCTCTAGAACTTGTTTTGTACAATTAAAATTTTCATTTTTCACAGAATACAAATTCCCCTGGATAGGTTATTTTAAGACCTTATCAATCATATACTTCTTAATTTAGTCTCATCTGGTTTTAAATGCTAACTTTCTCATTCTCTTGACGCATATACTTAATTTGGTCTCATCTGGTTTTAAATGCTAACTTTCTCATTCTCTTGACACTTTGCAACACTCGCTCTCATTCCTTCCATTCACTGCCAAAGTCATCATATACTTTCTCACCACCTACAGTTGGTTCTGTTATAATGCTTATTTTAAAAATGACAATGTTTTCCAACAAGATTGATATTTTAAGGAACAATTTTGAGCAAAACACAGGTTTTGTGTTTGCTTAAACATATGTGACTTTGTCCAGGAGAAACTCTGTGTGAACATGGAAAACTTCACCAAGCTGAACCTAGCCATGGAGCAATACACAACACGCACACATGTACTCACTGCAAACGTCTACAGATACCTCCGTCCACCATGTACCTTATGAGCACACCCAACCTTGTATACTGTTACAACCTTCTGTCCCATTTCAGATAAACTTTCTTCATCACTCCACTATTACACTCAAGCTGCTACAACCCTTCCTATGACCACTTCCGCAAACAAATTTCAGATCATTTTCAAGGCT
Organism: Delphinus delphis; assembly: GCF_949987515.2. Taxonomy (NCBI): domain Eukaryota; kingdom Metazoa; phylum Chordata; class Mammalia; order Artiodactyla; family Delphinidae; genus Delphinus; species Delphinus delphis. Next base: position 41,184,606 of record NC_082686.1, read on the forward strand.
AACTGCCATCTTTATTGTAGTATATGTAATATATTTATTAATATATTTATATATTGTAGTATAGCTTATATATTTCTGGCCTATTTAATAGGTTTAAAACTGTGCTACAGTTTTTATTAGTTTCCTGCAGTTCTTTACTTCCTTTGTTTTGTTTTAATGTCTCATTGACAGAGTTTTAGAGTGTTATGATCCGATCTCCATTTTCTCTTTAAGTGCTACAGAATGTATTGCTCTGTTTTGCCTATGTTTAGTGATTTTTGGAATGCATGAGGTGGATTATAGCAGAATGGATTGTACTTTGCTTTAGTTCTTTGTGATTTGATATAGGTGTCCCCTATTGTATTGAAACTAATATTTCTAAGGTCACCAATGCCCACTCTAATTCCAATGGTCTTGTCTACATTCTCAGTCTCCACAACCTTTCAACATTATTTGACACCGCTGAACACATCCTTCAGGTTTTTTTTAACCAACATAATACTGAACATATTTTATGTGTATGGCCTTTTCTTAAATTCACAGAGGATAGAAAGATAAATAGGTATACTCTTTGCCTAACAGAGAGGGATAAGGTAAAGGTTTGACCAGTTCTACTGCTGGCAGAATCTATGGTATAAAGAGATATGGGTGCTACATGCAACACATCTGATTTGGATATCAGGAAGATGTCACAGAAGAGGCAGTGTTTGAGATAATAATATCACCTTACATAGAAATTTCATGGATCTGCTTTTTTTTTTTTTTTTTTTTTTTGTGGTACATGAGCCTCTTACTGTTGTGGCCTCTCCCGTTGTGGAGCACAGGCTCCGGACGCACAGGCTCGGCGGCCATGGCTCACAGGCCCAGCTGCTCCACGGCATGTGGGATCTTCCCGGACCGGGGCACGAACCCATGTCCCCTGCATCAGCAGGCGGACTCTCAACCACTGCGCCACCAGGGAAGCCCTGCTTATTTTTTATTATATGAGATAAGTTACTTGAGAACAGAATTCTCTCATCACAATCCTTTTAACATGTTTTTGAGTACATATTATAATTGATTATAAGGACTTGACATAGCACTTACCTCTTCATAACTTACATATGCCCTTGCTCAGCACAGTGGCTGCCGCAAAAGTCAGTGTGTACTTAATGATGAAAGAATATGTGGCTTGTAGTATAGTTGGTATTGAAGGACAAAGAGGAGAGAAAGCATTTCAGAGGAAGAAATGAAACAGCAAAGGTCTAGAAGGAGTAAGGCTCCTTGTATGTTCACGCAATATCTAGAGAAGTGGAAGATAGGAGGCCGTCGTGTTTTAAAGATTTTTCAGTAGCAAGATAAAGAGTCTGTACTTATCAAAGCTTTCTTTACTCTTGCCAATTGTTTTCTAACTCTTTGCCAACCTGTCTGGCCCTCATTATAATCTTTTAATGGCTTACTGTTATTTTTTCCCACATTCATAAAAATACAAAATGCATTTTCCCCATACCTAGTTGTCCAATTCCCACTAAAGTTCAAAGACCAGCTCAAATACTGCATTTTCAGTTTTTATTAACTGCCCCCGCTAGAACTTATCTTTCTCTAAATATAAGCTTCCTTCAACTTGGTAAAATAAAAAAAGTCTGCTGACCGTTAAAGCAGATACAGGTAAATATGTATTGCTTGATTACTAAAGCAAATATTTGTTCCCAAGCACAAGATGGACCTTTATATACTGGTATAAATTTATTTAATATAAGTAAACTCACAAACAGTTTACATCTATACTTTACTCCATACACACTTAATACATCTGGCTATCCAAAGAGTTTTCAACTTTCTCATAGAAAAAACAAACCGTAATCTGAATGAAAGATCACAAAGAAATTTTACTTGTATCTCTATTGCAAGTGAAAAGTCAATCTATATCATAAGTAGCTTTTTCTCTTGCTGCAAAAACTTTTTTCAGAAATATATATTTTAAATTGACAGATTTGAAATACTTGGTTGACTATGCTTAAATCCTAAGGTGGCTGAGTTCACCTGAGTTTAAGTAGTCATTAAACTAAGCCAGTGAGTGGTAGTGCTCACAATCAGAGATAACATTATTATAGGAAATTTTATAAATCACATATTTGAGCCACTAATTCAGGATCTTGAGGACTCAGAACCACCTTATATGTTGAGAAATATAGGACATATTCTATAGACAAGGGAAAAAATAGGAATATTTTTAAGAAGGTCAATGATTAGGTTTACATTTTAAAAGTACCATTCTAAACACAATGTAGAAAAAAAAAAAACATTGTCAAGGAGACAAATATGAGGTTATTTCTATACTTTATCCAGTAACAGTGATAATAGGAATAGAGAAGATAAGATGGGTTTTTTGTTTTTTGTTTTAAATTTCCAGCGTAGAGTTAAAAGACACTGAAAACCTGATGGCATATGAATAATGAAAGACAGAAAGAAGTAAAGATTAAAACTTAGCCTTCCTATTTAGGCAGCTAAGTGACAAGCAGTTCTGTTCACTGATTTAGAAATAATAAAAGGAAGAACAGCTCATGCAGCTCAATAACAAAAAAACAGACAACCCAATCCAAAAATGGGCAGAAGACCTAAATAGACCTTTCTCCAAAGAAGATATACAGATTGCCAACAAACACATGAAAGGATGCTCAACATTATTAATCATTAGAGAAATGCAAATCAAAACTACAATGAGATATCATCTCACACTTGTCAGAATGGCCATCATCAAAAACTCTAGAAACAATAAATGCTGGAGAGGGTGTGGAGAAAAGGGAACACTCTTGCACTGCTGGTGGGAATGTGAATTGGTACAGCCATTATGGAGAACAGTATGGAGGTTCCTTAAAAAACTACAAATAGAACTACCATATGACCCAGCAATCCCACTACTGGACATATACCCTGAGAAAAACATAATTCAAAAAGAGTCATGTACCACAATGTTCATGGCAGCTCTATTTACAATAGCCAGGACATGGAAGCAACCTAAGTGTCCATCATCAGATGAATGGATAAAGAAGATGTGGCACATATATACAATGGAATATTACTCAGCCATAAAAAGAAATGAAATTGAGTTATTTGTAGTGAGGTGGATGGACCTAGAGTCTGTCATACAGAGTGAAGTAAGTCAGACAAAGAAAGACAAATACCGTATGCTAACACATATATATGGAATCTAAGAAAAAAGAAATGTCATGAAGAACCTAGGGGTAAGACGGGAATAAAGACACAGACCTACTAGAGAATGGACTTGAGGATATGGGGAGGGGGAAGGGTAAGCTGTGACAAAGTGAGAGAGTGGCATGGACATATATACACTACCAAACGTAAAATAGATAGCTAGTGGGAAGCAACTGCATAGCACAGGGAGATCAACTCGGTGCTTTGTGACCACCTAGAGGGGTGGGAGGGTGGGAGACGCAAGAGGGAAGAGATATGGGAACATATGTGTATGTATAACTGATTCACTTTGTTATAAAGCAAAAACTAACAAAAAAGAAAAAAAAGGAAGAACACATCTGGAGGAGAAAAAGACATAGGCATATTGTGAAGATTTGAGTGCCTGCAACACCCAATTGAATTAATGCTAAATATTATTAGATATAAAGGACAGAAACTCAAGATTGAGATCCTGGAGCTAAAGAGTTGGGAATCACCTGGTCATATGCTGAAGCAATGTGGAAGCATAGCTGAAGCAATGTACCTGTGTGTGATCATATCACGTATCAGTGAAATAGTCAGAAGAAGATTGACAGTCAGCTAATTAAATTCTTTAATAATGAAATTTCACACTTACAGAGCAGGAGCTCTACAATTATAATTGTCCTTAAAATATTTGAAGGAGAGCAAGGAAAAACTTTGCCAAGACAAAGTACTCCACCATCTAAGAGATTATTACATTCAGGACAGTACTCAAGAGGGCAGAAAAGCTGGATTATATTGAAATTTGTTCACAATTTTCACAATTTTTGACAATATTTAAAGGAAGAAAATTTATGTCAAAGACAGATTTTAAAGGGAAAAGAGCATAACTAAACATAAAGCCTGATGATTCAATAGGGGAATATGAACACATTTCATTTTGATCTGCACTGGTGAAGATGAGAGGTATGTGTTTGTGTATGTATGTGTGTATATACATATATATGCATATACATACACACAAATATACATCTGTGTATATTGCATGAATATGTGCCTTCAGTCAGTAATGGAAACAGTAGGAAAAGGAATACCCTTCTGCCACACTGGTTGCCTTCCTAAATCATTGCTTAGCAAAAACATACATATCCCAAAGCAATTACTGGATTCACTTCACACTGAATGTATTTCAGGTAACATTACACAAATATGATAGTTAAAATAAACTAGCTTTTGAACCATTTATTTGGCCCCAAAATATTATTTGAAGATTATAAATACAATTACTATGCTAAACATTCTACTTTTTATAGTATAGTTTAATAAGTACCTGGCTGACTTTTAAACTTGATTCATTTGCCATTTTCCAGTGGTCATATAAGTTCTAGATGTCTTAGAAATGTAAATCAGCATGTTCAGTTTGTAAAAAAGAAATCTCTACCCCCAGATATTATGATGAAATGTATCATGATGAAATGTTTATAGCTTAAAATGTGTAAAATTAAGTAGATTTCAGTTCTAATGCAAATGATTCACAATGTTAACAATGTCAGATGATTCAGGGACTCAGAATTTCATTGTTTTACTAAATAAACCCACTTATAAATCAAAAACACTTTCTCGCTTATCACATTTATTTAATTTACTTGTACATCTTAAAATCTATGTAAAAATAATTCTAATGAATATAGAAATCTTCAATCATAGAATGACTGATGTACATATATTTATGAACAAATAGTCACATTATGTGTTGTGATTGTTACTTTTTATGTGACCTACTTAGATCACATAGTTACAACTCTAATAGTAAGTATAAAGTTTTATACAACATTCAACGTGAAAAATCAAAGTCCTCATTATCAAAAGATTGATGGTTATGATTTATGAATCATTGGCAAAACTACAAAACCTCAACAATCAAGTATTTTTGGCAGTGTCTCAACTGTAAACATGAATAAAATCAATAGATTTAAAAGAAAAAAAACCAGAGTGTGTGGATAAATACATGCAGTTATCCTCTACAATATTAGTCAAAAACTATCAAATATATCTTATTGTCTTTATGCTTATCATTATCAAATGTATTTTTACGTGTTGGTATTCTGATAATCAAATTCAACTTTAACACTAATACAACGATATAACAAAAAAACCCAGTAACATCCAAATTTTGTGTATCTTTAATCATTATTAATGCTTTAATAATAAGTGAATACTATATTCACTTTTGAGAAGTTAACCTTGAAACAAGAAGCAAAGCAGAGAGAAGAGAGGGTGAGAGCAAGAAAGAGGACCTTCTTTTTTATTTATAAGTAGGCTCAACTGAATACTTACATAGCCCTTTAGTAATAATACAACCTGTTTCTCATTATTAAGAATTTCATCCGTTGCTCCCAATGGTTTGGACAGTATGCTTAGTTTGGTAATAGAAAGTGTTTTCCCTTTTTTCTACCAGGGATCTTCAAATGATTAGCTAATAATAGTCGTACAATGATTTCCAGATGTTGCTTACAATACAAGGAGCGTCCATGTGATGGTGTGGGAATTGAGGCTCTCTCATAGCTGTAAAATAGAGATCACATTTCCACCCAGAATCTAAAATTCTAAATGAGAGAAAAGACTGCTCCTAATGCAAGCTTGTTGACTGATTGAAGAGATTTTGGAATCAGCTACTTTAAGCCTGAATTCTTGATATGCTAAAAGAGGGATTGGGTTGTTTAATAAACATCTTAGGGGATGTTTGATTTTGATTTTCTCTCTAAAGACTGGACTTTATTTGTAATTCAAAGGCAGTGAGAGTTAGTATGAAGAACTACTTCAGGAGGAGTTAGAAAACCTAGGTTCAAATTTTGAGGACTAAATCTCTGCAATCCTTTCCAGCTGCAAAATATGACCACTCTCTTTATCCCCCCGCCCCTGCCTTTTTTTTAAAGAATTAATGTGAAATCATTCCAAAGGGACTTTGAAAATGATTTGGTTTAATTTAGTCAGGTTTAATTAGCAGTGACAGTCACACCTAAAAGTTCAAGCCATTCAGAATTCTTTACCACTTTGTTTGAGTAACTGTCAAGTCAAATCACACTTTTTGTTCTTTATCTTGAGCTTTGGTTTTCAAACACTGTTGATGCTGTGTTGTTGTTGTTGTTTTTATAATCAAAGACCTGTTGAGAAAAGAGACTCAAGCAGATAAGCAGACATTTTTCACTTTTTTTCCTCAGGAAATTTAGAAGGGGAAATAAAATGCTGCTTGAAATCAAACGCACTCGTCCTCTTTTATAAATATCTGAGCTCACTGAGCTCTGTGCTGGACAACTCAGACTGGGAGGGGCAACAGCAATGTGCTCAAGTGTTAGAAAAGGAATTAAAAAGATCAGGGTTAAATGTCTGGTCAGGAATCCCATAAAAATGGAAAGACCTGAAAGGAAACAAGACCTAGAGACGCTAGACCCTAAATCCAGGATATCTGAATCTCACCTAAGATTCTCAAGACTGAAGCAAAACCCTACAAGTTCAGGCCAGAGAGCCATGAGTGCTCTAACGTCAGACATGTCATCAGTAACCCCTATAACCTAAAGCTAGAGAGATCTCTCTATTGCATTCCCACCACCAGTGAATGAGAGTTCCTGTTGCTCCACATCTTCACTAGCCTTTGGTGCTGTCAGTGTTCTGGATTTTGGTCATTCTAATAGGTGTGTAGTGGTATCTCATTGTTTTAATTTGCATTTCCCTGATAACACATGATGTGGAGCATCTTTCCATATGCTTATTTGCCAACTGTATATCATTTTTGTTGACATGTCTGTTAAAGTCTTTGGATCACTTTTTAAAATTAACCCTTTATTGAGATATAATTCACATACCATAAAAATCACCCATTTAAAGTTTAATGTTTTTTAGTATGTTCACAGAGGTGTGCAACAATTACCACAATCCAATTTCAGAATATTTTGATCACCCCAAAAAGAAACCCTGTATCTACTATTAGTCGTTCCCAATTCCCAGCCCCAACTCTAGTCTCTGGCAAACATTAATCTACTTTCTTTATAGATTTGTCTTCTTTGGACATTTCATATAAATGAAATCATATAATATTTAGTCCATTGTGACTAGTTTCCTTCACTTAGCATGTTTTCAAGGTTTATCCACATTGTAGCATGTATAAATAGTTTGTTTCTTTTTATTGCCGAATAGTATTCTAGTATATGGATATATCACATTTTGTTTATTTTTTCATCATTTGATGGGCATTTGGATTTTTTCCACTCTTTGGCTATTACAAATAATGATATTGTGAACATTCTTGCGTGAGTGTTCACATAGACATGTTTTCATTATTCTTGGATATTTACCTGGGGTGAAATGCTGAGTTATTGTATGTTTAACATTTCAAGGAAATGTCAGAAAGTTTTTCAGAGTGATTGCATCGTTTTACATTCTCACCAGCAATATACGAGGGTTCTTTTCTCTCCAACTCAAAAACATTATTATTTTTATGTTTTGATTATAGCCATCCTATTGGGTATATCATTGTCATTTTGATTCGAATTGCCCTGTTTTTTTTTAATTGAAGTGTAATTGACATAAAATATTATGCTAGTTCCAGTTGTACTACATAGTGATTCAAATTTGAATACATTATGAAATGATCAGCACCAAGTCTGAGAACCATCTATCTGTAAGTATACAAAGGTATTACAGTATGATTGGCTATATTCCTTAGGCTGTATATTGCATGCCCATGACTGATTTATCTTATATCTGGAGGTTTGTACGTCTTAATCCCCTTCGCTTATTTGGCACAACACTCATCCACAAGTTTGCTCTCTCTATGATTATGTTTCTCTTTCATTTTGTTTTTTCATTTGTTTTTTTAGATTACACATATGGAAATCATATGGTATTCGTCTTTGTCTGACATATTTCACTTAGCACAATACCCTCTAGATCCATCCATATTATTGAAAATGGCAAGATTTCTTTTTTTTTATGGCTGAATAATAGTTATATATATATATATATATATTATAACTTATCCATTCATCTATGAATTGACACTTAGGATGATTCTGTATCTTTGCTATTGTGAATAATATTGCATTGAATATATGGGTGCATATATTTTTTCAAATTACTGTTTTCTTCAGGTAAATACCCAGAAGTGGAGTGGGTGGATCATATGGTATTTCTATTTTTAATTTTTTGAGGACCTTCCCTACTATTTTACATAGTAATACCACACCAAATTACAATCCCACCAACAGTGTATGAAGGTTTCTTTTTCTCCACATCCTTGCCAACACTTGTTATTTATTGTCTTTTTGATGATAAACATTCTGAGAAGTGTGAGGTGATATCTTACTGTGGTTTTGATTTGCATTTCCCTGATGATTGGTGATGTTGAGCATCTTCTCATGTGCTTGTTGGCCATCTGTATGTCTTCTTCGGAAAAATGTGTATTCATATCCTCTACACATTTTAAAATCAGGTTGTTTGCTTTTTTGATGTTGAGTTGGAAGAGTTTTCTGTGTATTTTGGATAGTAACCCTATAATAGATATATCATTTGTAACTATCTTCTCCCATTCAGTAGGTGGCTTTTTAATTTTGTTGATAGCTTCCTTCACTGTACAAAAGCATTTTGGTTTGATGTAGTCCCATTTATTTTTGCTTTTGTCTTCCTTGCCTGAAGAAACATATCAAAAAAACCAAAAACAAGTACCACCTACGTTTTCTTCTAGAAGTTTTATAGATTCCAGTGTTACATTTAGGTCTTTAATCCAGTTTGAATTTATTTTTGTGCATGGTGTGAGGGAGTAGTCCAGACTGATTATTTTGCATGTAGCTGTCCAGTTTTCCCAATACCATTTATTGAAGAGGCTGTCTTTTCCCCACTGTATAGTCTTACCTCCTTTGTCTTAGCTTAATTGCCCATATAAGTGTGGGTTCATTTCTGGGCTCTCTATTCTGTTCCATTGACCTATGTGTCTATTTTTGTTCCACTTCCATACTGTTTTGAATACTATAGCTTTGTAGTATAGTTTGAACCCAGGGAGAATAATATCTCAGGTTTGTTCTTTCTCTAGATTGCTTTGGCCACTTGAGATCTTTTGCAGTTCCATACAAGCTTTATTGTATGGAACAAATAAGGATTATTTGTTCTAGCTCTGTTAAAAATGCCATTGGTATTTTGATAGGGATTGCATTGAATATATATATTGCTTTGGGTAGTACGGACATTTTAACAATATTGATTCTTTCAATCTATGAACATGTTATATCTTTCCATTTATTTGTGTCCTCTTCAATTTCTTTCATCAGTGTCTTACAGTTTTCAGAATATAGGTCTTCCACTTCCTGGTTAAATTTATTCCTAGCTTTTTTATTCTTTTTGATGCAGTGTAAGTGAGATTGCTTTCTTAATTTCTTTTTCTGATAGATCATTATTAGTGTATTAGTGATTTCTGTATATTAAGTTTGGATCCTGCACCTTTACTGAATTTATTAGTTCTAACAGGGTTTTTATTTTACAGTCTTTTGGGTTTTCAATATACAATAACATGCTAACTGCAAACTGTGCAAGTTTTACTTCTTCCTTTCCATCTTCAATGCATTTTATTTCCTTTTCTTCTCTGATGGCTGTGACTAGAACTCCCAATACTACACTGAATAAAAGTGGTGAGAGTAGGCCTCCTTGTCTTATTTCTGATCTTAGAGGAAATGCTTTCAGATTTTCACCTTTGCGTATGATGTTAGCTATGGGTTTGTCAGATATGGCCTTTACTATATTCAGGTGTGTTACCTCTATACCTACTTTGTTTATAATTTTTATCATAAATGGATATTCAATTTTGTCAAAAGCTTTTTCTCTGTTGAGATGATCTTATGAATATGATGTGTCACAGTTATGTTGATTGATCTGTGGATATTGAACCATCCTTGCATCCCTGGGGTAAATCCCACTTGACTGTGGTGTATGATTGTTTCAGTGTGTTTTTGAATTTGGTTTGCTAATATTTGGTTGAGGAGTTTTGCATCCATGTTCATCAGAGATATTGGCCTGTAATTTTCTTTTTTTTTTTTTTGTAGTGTTTTTGCTATCAGGGTAATGCTGATACCAAAATTAATTAGCCTCATAAATGAATTTGGAAGCATTCCTTCCTCTTTAAAACTTTAGAATCGTTTAGAAGGATAGGTATTAACTCTTCTTTAAATTTTGGTAGAATTCACCTGTGAAGTCATCTGGTTCTGGACTTTGTTTTGTTGTGAGTTTTTTGATCACTGATTCCATTTCATTACTAGTTATCAGTCTCCTCATATTTTTTATTTCCTCCTGATTCAGTCTTGGGAGATTGCACATTTCTGGGAATCTACCCAATTTTTTCTAGGTTGTCCCATTTGTTGGCATATAATTGTTAATAGTAATCTCTTATGATCCTTTGTTTTTCTGTGATGTCAGTTTTAACTTCTCTTTTATTTCTGATTTTATTGATTTGGGCTATTTCTCTTTTTTCTTGATGAGTCTGGCTAAAGGTTTATCAATTTTGTTTGTTTTTAAAGAACCAGCTGTTAGTTTTATTGATCTTTTCTAATTTTTATTTTAGTCTCCACTTCATTTATTTCCACTCTAATCTTTATTATCTAATCTTTATTTCTTCCTTCTATTAATTTTAACTTTTGTTTGTTCTGTTTTATCTAGTTCCCTTAGGTATAAAGTTAGATTTTTTATTTGAATTTTTTAAACTTTCCTGACGTAGGCCTGTATCACTATAAACTTTCCTCTTAGAACTGCTTTTGCTGCATCCCATAGATTTTGGAACCCTGTTTTTGTCTTTATTTGTCTCATGGCATTTTAAAATTTCTTCTTTCATTTCTTAAATGATCCATTGGTTTTTTTTTAGTAGCATGTTGTTTAGACTACGTGTTTGTATTTTTTTTTTCCTTGTAGTTGATTTCTAGTCTTATAGTATTGTGGTCAGAAAATATGTTTGATATGATTTCAACCTTCTTAAATTTATTGAGACTAGGTTTGTGGCCTAACGATCTATCCTACAGAATGTTTCATAAGCACTTGAAAAAAAAGTTTATTCTGCTGTTTTGGATGGAATGTTCTGTATGTGTCTATTAAGTCTATCTGAACTAATGTGTCCTTTAAAGCCACTGTTTTCTTACTGATTTTCTGTTGATGATCTATCCACTGACCTGAGTGCAGTGTTAAAGTCTCCTACTATTATTGTGTTACTGTCAATTTCTCCCTTTATGTTAGTTAATATTTGCCTTACGTATTTAGGTTCTCTTATGTTGGGTGCACATATATTTACTAGTGTTATATCTTCTTGTTGGGTTGATCTCATTATCATTATGTAATGGATTTCAAAAATTTTGTTACACTCTGTGTTTTAAATTCAATTTTGTCTGTTATAAATATTGCTATCCCAGATATCTTTTTATTTCTATTTGCATGGAATATTTTTTTCCATCCCATCACCTTCAGTCTGTGTGTGTCTTTAAATCTGAAGTGACTCTGATGTAGGCAGTACTTATATTACCCATTCAGTCACCTTGTATTTTTTGATTGATTTTTAATCTATCTACATTTAAGTGATTATTGATAGGTATGTACTTACTGCCATTTTGTTGAATTTTGGTTGTTTTTTTTTTTCCTTCTGTTTCTCTTTTTCTTTTGTTCTCTTCCCTCATTTTTAGATGACTTTTTTTAGTGTTATGTTTGTATTCCTTTATCTTTATTTTTTGTGCATCTATTATAGGTTTTTGGTTTGTGTTTACTATGAGGTTCTGCTATAAAAACTTGTATACATAGGACTGCATATAGCAGTCTGTTTTAAGTTGATGGTCACTTAAGTTTGAGTGCAGTATAAAAGCACTACATTTTTATCCTCCCCCGCCCCACCCCCCACATTTTATGTTTCTGTTGTTATATTTTACATCTTTTAATTTTGTGTGTCTCTTAACTAAGTATTGTATATATAGATGAATTTATTGCTTTTGTCTTTTAGACTTCATATCACCTTGTAGGTGGTTGATCCTCTACCTCACTTTATGTTTGCCATTTTCAGTGAGAATTTTTCTTTCATAATTTTTGTATTTCTAGTTATAGCCTTTTCTTTTCTGTTTAAAAATGTCCCTTAACCATTTCTGGTAAGGTTGATTTGGTGGTGATTAACTCCTGTAGAAGCTGATTGTCTGAGAAACTCTTGTCTCCTTCAATTCTGAATTCTATCTTTGCCAGCATATTCTTGGTTGTAAGATTTTTCTCTCTGCACTTTCAGTATGTTGTGCCACTCCTTTCTGGCTTAAAAAATTTCTGCTAAAAAGTCAGCTGATAGTCATCTGGGGGCTCCCCTTTATGTAACTAGGGGTTTTACTCTTTATGTGTTCAACATTCTCTCTTTACCTGTAATTTTTGATACTTTAATTATAATGTCTTGGTCTGGGTCTTTGGGGATTTATCTTCTTTTGTACTTCCTGAACTTAGATATCTGTTTACTGTGTCTGGTTAAGGAAGTTTTCTGCCATTATCATTTCAAATATGTCTTCTGTCCCTTCCTCCCTCTCTCTCCTCCTGGGATTCATAAAATGCAGATGTTAGTATGCTTGATGTTGTCTTGGAAGTCCCTTAAACTATCCTTTTTTTAAAAAAATTTTGCTATTCCAACTGGGTGATTTCCACTACCCTGTGTTCCAGACCATTGAGCCATTCTTCTGTATCTTTTAATCTGCCATAGTTCCCTCTAGTATATTTGTCATTTCAGTTAATGTATTCTTCAGCTCTGATTGGTTCTTTTAATATTTTCTATCACTTTGTTGGAGTTCTCACTGTGTTCCTCCATTCTTCTCCTGAGTTTGGTTAGCATTTTTATGACCATTATTTGGAAATCTTTGTTAGATTATTTAACTCCGTTTTGCTTAGTTCTTTTTCTGAAGTTTTGTCTTGTTCTCTTGATTGGAACATATTCTATTGTCTTCTCATTTTGCTTAACTCTCTCTGTTTGTTTTTATGTATTAGCTGATCAGCTACATCTCCCAGTCTTGAAGAATGGCTTTATCTAGAAAGGTGTCCTGGGAGCCCAGAAGAGCAGTGCTTCCTGGTTGCAAAAGCCAGGTGCTCCAGGTGTGTTTTCTGTGTCAGCTGCATGTGCCCTCCTATTCTGGCTGGGCCATGATTGCTGTGGGTGCACTAATGTGAGGGGCTGGTCCCTGGCATGGATGGCTATAAGGTCTGGCTGCAACTGCTGTGGGAGCTCTGGTGTGCCAAGCAAGCCCACAGAGTTGGGGGTTCTTTGTAGAACCACCAGTTGGAGTGGGTTGACACTTAACCTGGGGCAGGGGAACAGTGCTAATAAGGTAGATGGGGAGAGTCACAAATGCACCTGCCAGCATTGGGCCAGGTAGGTAGAAGGAGAGCAACAATTTAAAAATTGACACAAGCCAGTGCCTCCAAACCTGAACAACATTCCAGCAGATCCCTGCCCTTCAGGCACACACCCTAAAATTAGTCAATGAATCTCCTTCATGTATGACTTAGGCTGCTGCCTCTGCACTGAGACTTGGAGCAAGTGAGTTTTTGTTCATGCCCTTATAGAACAGAGTCTCAGCTTCTTACAGACCTCTGGCTCTCCCAGAGTAATCCCCATTGGTTTTCAAAGCAAGCTGTTATAGGGGCTCATCTTCTCACTGCGGGTCCCTCAAGCTGGGAAGCCTAATGTGAGGTTTGAACCCCTTGCTCCTCAGGGAGGACCTCCGTGATGGCCATACTCCTCCCACCTGTGTGCTGTTGCACTAGGGGTGTGGGTCCCAGTCATATTCCATCTCTGCTCTTCCTACTTTGTCTCAGTGTGTGTCTTGTTGTTTTTGTCCTTAGTTGGGGAAAATCTTTTCTGCTAGTGCTCAGATTGTTCTCAGACATAGTTGCTCTATATGCAGTTATAGTTTTTGTGTGTCTGTGAGAGGAGGCAAGCTCAGGATTTTCCTACTCCACAATCTTGTTCCCCTCCCCTTTTCACCATACTGTTTAATGATGCTCAGCATCTTTTCATGTGCTTATTGGCCATTCGTATATCTTCTTTGGAGAAATATTTATTCATGTCCTTTGCCCACTTCTAAAAATAAACTATTTTTCAGAGCAGTTTTAGGTTTACAGCAATATTGAGAAGAAGGTACAAAGATTTCTCATGTCATGGCCAATTTTTTAATTGCTTTTTCTTTTTATTGTTGAGTTTTCAGAGTCCTTTGCATGTTTTGGATAGCAGTCTTTTTTCAGATATATTTTGCAATATATCTAGTCTGTGGCTTATCTTTTTATTCTCTTGGTACTGTCTTTTACAAAGCAGAAGTTTTTAATTAATGAAGTTCAGCTTATCAATTCTTTCTTTCATGAATCATGTCTTCAGAGTTGTATCAAAAAAGTTAAGTCCAAGATCATCTAGATTTTCTCCTATGTTACCTTCTAGGTCTTTTATAGTTTTGCCTTTTTAAATTTTGGTCTCTGATTCATTTTGAGTTAAGTTTTGTGAAGGGTGTAAGGTCTGTGTTTAGACTTTTTTCTTTTTTTTTTTTTTGCATGTGGATGTTTATATGTCCAGCATCATTTCTTGAAAAGACTGTCTTTGCATCACTGTATTGCCTTTGCTACTTTGTCAAATATTGCCTTTGCTACTTTGTCAATATTATTATATTTATGTTGGTATATTTCTGGGCTCTCTATTCTGTTCTACTGATCTATTTGTTTCTTCTTTTGTCACTGTCCTGATCTCCGTAGTTTTACTGTAAGTCATGAAGTCAGGTAGCATCAGTCCTCCAACTTTGTACTTCTTCAGTATTGTTTTGGTTATGCTGCGTCTTTTGCCACTACACACAAATTTTGGAATGATGTCAAAATCCATAAAATAACTTGTTGAGATTTTGATTGGGATGGCATTGAATCTATAGTTCAACTTGGGAAAAACTGACCCCTTGACCATATTGAACCTTCTTATCCATGAACATGGAATATTTTTCCATGTGTTATAGTTCTTCTTTGATTTTTTTCATTAGAGTTTTATAGTTTTCCTCATGTAGATCTTGCACATATTTTGTTAGACTTATAACTAAGCATTTCATTTTTGAGGTGCTAATGTAAATTCTATTGTGTTTTTAATTTCAAATTCCCCTTTCTTATTTAGGATTGTGATTGTTTTTTTTTTTTTAATCCTGCAACCATGCTATAATTGCTTATTAGTTCTAGAATTTTTTTTGATTGCTTCAGATTTTCTATATAGACAATGATGCCATTTGTGAATAAAGATACTTTTATTTCTTCCTTCCCAATCTGTATATCTTTTATTTATTTTTCTTGTTTTATTGCATTAGCTAGGACTTCCAGGATAATATTGAAAAGGAGTGGTGAGTAGAGACATTCTTGTCTTGTTCCTGACCTTAGTGGCTGATTATATTTAAGATTAAATAAATTTCTTTCCAACACAACAAAATTCCTGTTCAAAATCAAATTTAGGTTGATTTGGGGAAAAATAAATGCAATAAATCTTGCTCATCTGAGTTTTCAGTTGCAATGCCTTATCTACTGCAGAAGTATTATCACATAGATTCTTTAGATAAATACAGTAAGTTCCCTACATATGAACGAGTTCCATTCTGAGAGCACGTTCGTAAGTCCAATTTGTTTTTAAGTCCAACAAAGTTAGCCTGGGTACCCAACTAAAACAATCGGCTATATAGTGCAGTAGTGTAATAGTTTTATAATACTTTTCACACAATTAATACATAAAAAACAAACACAAAAAATAAAGAAAACATTTTTAATCTTACAATACAGTACCCTAAAAAATACAGTAGTACAGTACAACAGCTGGCATTCAGGGGCTGGCATCAAGTGAACAAGCAAGAAATAAAGATACTGTACTACTGTATTTCATACAGTACTGTACAGTAAAGTACACAAAAGCACAACCACTTGTAGAGGATGCATGCATGTGACAATGTACACCAGACATGTGAACTAACTTACATGACTGGACATGCAAGCACATGTTCGCATCTTTGAAAGTCTGAAACTTGAAGGTTTGTATGTAGGAGGCTTACTGTATTCATGGTGATTACCTGTGAATATTAGTTATATGTCTACAATATGGTCACAAATTTTTGACATTAGATACACCAATAAACAGTAAAAATGTGCTAAGAATTGTGTTTGACCCTGGAGATAGAAAGCTTGGAGTTATTCTTATGGAGCTCACAGCTTTTATCTCAAGGGTTAACTTCCATCTGTTGATGGTAGTTTTTAAGCTCTCTGTTGAGGTGCATTCTGGGTCTGAACCTAGTAATTTTACCAATACTTTAAACTTTCGTTGTTATTGATGGATGATTTCTGTCATAGATTTGAAAGAGCACAATAGTACAACATGTTTCATTGTAAGTACTTTCTAGTCTAGTGGGTTCATGTTTTAGGTGGGAGGCTCAATTATATTAATTCTGAGTATTTCATAAAAATCAAGATATGGTATAAAGCTTAGTAAAGTGGTTGGAAACTCAGGTCCAACATTTAATAATATGTAACTTTAAACTTAATTTATGTATGCCTCAGTTTCTTTATGCATCAAAGGAGGATGATAATAGCACTAACCTGATAGGATAAAGATTAAATGAGATAAACTGTTAGCACAATTCTTAGTACTTAGAAAATATTCAATAAATTATTATGATTCAATGAGTCCCTTGAAAATATATTTGATTTCCTTTTCAGCTCTTTTTCTAAATCATAGATTCAAATGGCATTAGAAAATATTTGTCAATATTCTACCAAATGTCTTTTCAATGTGGAATAGCCTTTTTTTAAGCCCAAACTGCAACATAGTCTATCATTCATAAGAATTATTATCAGAATAATAAACTAACAGCTTAACTGTATGATTTATGTCTTAATTTATATCAATGATGTATGTATTTCTCCTACGTATAAGTATAGCTCAATAGTACTGCATATAGTATGTTTTATTTCTAAAACATAAAATTACTTTCTAGTCTTAGAGTTTACTTTCACTTTCCCTATTTTACAAAAGTTCACTCTTCAACTCACATAACTTGCTGCTTTTGTTGACCTTGTCAACAAAAGTATTTTCAAATACTTTTTAAACTAAATGTTGTTATGTGCCTGTGTGTGTGTCTCTATATAAACGTACTTGAATTGCTTATAGGTTAATCCCTGCTTTATAGCTTCAATCTTGACATCTCATTTCTGAATTAGTTACTGTCATTTTGCTTGACCTTTTCAATCTTAGTGGTGTCCTTCCTATAAATACAGTAAGAAGAATTAAATTCAGTAGTCAGAATGTGTTCTCATTGCAAAGTTAAATATTGATAGAATAACCATAGTCACTTTGCACTTTGAAATATGTACTCTGAAGACATTTTTACTTTAACTTTGACTTGTTTTTTTCATTTTCTAGATTCCCAGAACTAACAAAGCCCTGTTTAAAGTAAAAACATTTAAAAGTAATTAAAATACTATGCATGAAAATGAGGAACCCTTATAAATATTTTACTATAGAAGTAAAAAACCTTAGATATAGAGTATATTTAAACAAATTAAAGTTTTAAATATTAATCTATGATCTTATAAGTTCCCAATCTCAATGCATTTTATTATTTTATAATAAATTATATTATGAATTGATAACCAAAAAGGAACAAAGAACTCATTATGTTCATTTTCTTAAAACTCCCTGCTCCCTTGAGCTCACACCATAATGCTACATCACCCTCTCTTCTCCTCATTAATCTCACATACCAACCTTTTGTTCAATCAACCTACACAAGTGAAGCCTTTGACTCCTTGTTCATACTCCCTGTCCACACCTACTTGCGCCATCATTCTAGGTAATTTTAAAAACTATCATGAAAATCTATCATTTTTGCCCTTCTATTATTTGATTTCCTTTGTCCAATGATGGCTTACTTTACATCTTCTAATTCACCCATTTCTTCAACCACACCTTATCATTACCAGAAACTCCACTACATCTACAATAATTAATTCAAACATTCCACTCTCTGCTGAAAGCTCTCTAAGTTTGTTTGCTACAATATTTCAGTAAAATGGTTCCTAAACCTTATTAGGACTCATCCATTGACATTTTCACATTCTTTCAATCAATTTGTCACCTCCTTTCAACACTTCTCTCCTTATTCAGGTTAAATGCCCTAATTTATCAATGTAATTATTTCCATACAATACTTTAAGTTTGACCTTTTTACTTTTGTTGCTCCAACCTGGGAAACATCAGCCTGTCTGGGATACAACTGACTTCTAAAGAAAATTATATAACCATGTTGATTGGATTCACTGTGAATTCATGATCCACAACCTCAAAGCAATAATTTTTCCAGCATGTTGTTTCTCAATTAAATTTACTTTCCCACTTTCTACAATGATGAATGTGTATGTTCCCAATCTCAATGCATTTTTCTGTCCACAACTCTCTAGCTTCTAATCACAATGCCTTTCAGGAAACATTCTGTGAAGATCACCAAGAACTTCCGTATTGTCTAAATACAGTGCAAATCTTTCAGCCTTGTTATATTCTTAGATCACTTTGCAGCATTGAACATAGTTTTTAAAAGTCCTTTAAAATATATTTCTTTGCTTTCATGATACCATGCTTTCCTGGTTTCCCTTGTATCATTATTGGTACTTATTTGGAGACTTCATTACCAGGTTCTTCCCGCAGTAGCACTCTCATGTGTCACAATTTTTTAGAGTTTAGCCCTAAGGTCCTTTTTTTCCCTCTCTCTACAATTTTTATCCAGATTACTTTTTTCAATCACATAGCTTTAATTAATATTTCTACGTTGTGGACTCTCAATGTCTTCCTTGAATTCCAGACTACTATTTTACACATCGCCTCATGTGACTGTGTCATGTGCATCACAAAATTAACATGACCTGCTCAACTACTGCATCGTAACCACCCCACCACCATTTTTCACATTTTAGTAAGTGACATTGACTCTGTTGCTCAATTCAGATGTCTTGGAATTTCCTTTGTACCTTCATTTGCCTACCCTTATGAAATGCATTACAAAGTGTCATCAACGTTACCTGAAAAATACATCGCGATATGTCTACTGCTATCTTGCTTCATTTCACCACGCTAGCCTATGCCACGATATCTCTGTCTATTGTACTCAAGAACAACCTCCTACTTCTTAATTGGCTTTCTCTCTTCTGATCCAGTTATCATCCCTTCAATTCTTCAATTGTCACAATGATCTTTAAAATACAGAAGTCGTCATGTAATTTGTCTTCTTAAAAATAAATAAATAAAGAAAAACCTTTAATAATCACCTATTGCATTTAGAGTAGGATTGCAGATTATTATAATGATCTATAGAACCCTAATATTGTCTAACATCTGTGTATCTCTGCACCTTCATTTCACCCCATGCCTTCTTTCACCTCAGCCAGTGATGCCAATTTTTAAAGTTTTTTTGATATCACCACACTGTTTTCTTCCACAAATCATTTTACCCTCATGTATTCCCACTTTCTGAATTGTCCATAACCTTACTATTCCCTTGGATAACTGCTTCTTGTCCTTCATATTTCAGTTAAATTTCAGTAACATTAATTTTAATTTATTTCATAGTACTTAGCACAATTTGATATTATATTTCTGCTTATTTGTTTACTACCTATTACCTATATAACTTGAACTTCAAAACAGAGTCATTCATTTTTGTTCACTATTAATATTCTAGAGCTTAGAAGAACGCTTGGAACATAGTGGAGACTTAGTATGTTTACTATTTTTTGAAAATAAAGGAATAAATCAATGGAAAACTCAAATTGCACAACAGATTTTTTTCTACATAGATGCTTACTATATTTCGTGTTACCTTAGTTAATATTCAAATTCCCATTTTTATTTATTATAGGATTTTGATTAATTCCCTACAAACTTTGTCATCTATGCCAGCATTCACTCTGTACCCACAAAGGTAATATAATTTTGCTGAGGTTACCCAATTTGGTTATCTGAAACATTAGAATGGTACCAGAATTGATTTTACAGTGTAGACATGACTCAAGATGATTACTAAGCAAGTTATATAATACTGAGAATCCTGTCTATTCAGAGTTCAATCTAATCAAGGCACTTTCAACTTTTATTACTCAGTATATGAAGATGAAATAATACTGTAAACATGGCTGACCAGAGAATCAGAAGGAATTCTAGATGAAATAAATCATAATACAAAGAGAGTAAATAAGACCAGTTAGGAGACTAGTTCTATTTTGAGCATTCATGTTTTTTTCTTTTTAAACAAACACTAAAAGTAAATATGTATTTTGAATTATAATAACTCTAACATATATATGAATTTCAAAAATGTTTTTGTACTAATTTCCATTAAGTCATTGAAGTTCAAATTAAAGTAAGATAGAGGTGATAAAGACTACACATTTATTAGGGGAATATTATTGTCTAAGTAGGGGAATATCAATTCTTATTTTTAATTTTTGGGAAAAGGGTTACTCTTTTCACTACTTAAATATATCCATGTCTTTGAATACAAATTTCAGTTTTAAATTTTGTACAAATTATGTGAAAGACTCCCAAGCATTATCTGTTCTAAATATAAGGAATCAAAATAATATTTCTGAAAAATTCTGGAATATTTCTGTACAACTCAAAATCAGATACAAGATAATCAATTAACAGTAAGGAGCTTTAGTATAGCTGTCATCAATCAATTTGAGTGGTATTTGAAATAAGAACACAATTTTGGCTCATGTTTTGGTATTATTTTAAGATTCCTTGTTCCAAACATGAGTTGGATGTAAGAACATACTTTCTGGCAGTCAATAAAAATGCTATCAGAAATACACATAATCTGGTCATTGCAGAAGTTTTAGAAAATAAATATACAAGGCATTATAAATGGGTAGATAATGGGCTATATAATGAGTTTTTACTCTGTGATAAAATGTTCTTTAATGGATTAAAATGTAATAAGTAGTAGTAATACTGTAAAAAATTACACTATCATCCACCAACTACCAAATCACTTCTCTGGGTTAGATTAAGGTTTTTGTTGTTTATAACATGTCCTGACACCATGGCCTGGCCTGTATTAGGACCTGTGCCAATTTCAATGTCTAGAGTCAGACCAATTTCTGGGATAACATCTATGAATTGAACATGAGTTGAATTAATTGGATGTGATGCTTCAAGGAGAATAGCAGCTGAAGGTCCTGTGGTGTGTGTGCGTAACACACACACACAAACATACGCATATTAACTTATAGTTGCTATTGACCAGTGACTGCTGTGTGTCTTTCCTTGATTCCTTTTCTGAATAAAAAAGTTTTTCTTAGGCTCCCACTATGCCTACTCCATTAATGTCTTGTACTAAGTGATATAATTCTTAGGAATTTAAAGCTATGTGTAATGTATAATGTTTAATATTTTGGAAATTGAGTTTTAAACTTCTTTCAATTAAAACCATGACTGGACTTAAGACTACAAAGCAGATCTGAGTCTCTGTTGAGGCCAAATGACTCCATTAGTACAGAGCAAGTTACATAGAAGTTGAGGACAAAACAAGGTCTTTTTCTACAGACCTGTGTGTGTATATATGTGTGTGTGTGTGTGTGTGTGTGTGTGTGTGTGTGTGTGTGTATGTTTATCTCTGTGAATTCAATGCTCAAACTTCTAAGGAAGATGAGAAAGAAAGAACATCATTTTATAACAAATGCTGGAGAGGGTGTGGAGAAAAGGGAACCCTCCTATAGTGTTGGTGGGAATGTAAATTGCTGTAGCCACTATGGACACCAGTATGGAGATTCCTCAAAAAATTAAAAATAGAGTTACCATATGATCCAGCAATCCCACTTCTGGACATATAACTGGACAAAACTATAATTCAAAAAGATACATGCACCCCTATGTTTACAACAGCACTATTCACGGTAGCGAATAATGGAAACAACCTAAATGTCCACTAACCGATCAATGGATAAAGAAGATGTGGTACATATATACAATGGAATACTACTCAGCATGAATAAGAATGAAATAACGCCATTTGCAGCAACATGGATGGACTCAGAAATTATCATACTAAGTGAAGTAAGTCAGAAGGAGAAAGATAAATACCATATGATATCACTTATATGTGGAATCTAACATATGACACAAATGAATTTATCTATGAAGTAGAAACAGACTCACAGATATAGAGCACGGACTTGTGGTTGCCAAGGGGAGGGGATGTGGGGGAGGGATGGATTGGGAGTTTGGGGTTAGTAGATGCATACTATTATGTATGGAATGGACAAACAACAAGGCGGTGTTGCATAGCACAGGGAACTATATTAAATATCCTGTGATAAAACATAATGGAAAAGAATATAAAAATGAATGTATATATATGTATAACTGAGTCACTTAGCAGTACAGGAGAAATTAACATTGTAAATCAACTATATTTGAATAAAATAAATTTTAAAAAAAGAAAGTACATCATTTTAAATATACAACTGCTTCTTTCTTTTTGCAAGATCATTGGTTAAAACTACACAAGGTCCTTTAAAATTGGCTTACTTTTGAGGAAGATCAGTTAAAAGAAAGAATGTAGGCCACAGATAAAATTTCTTGGGTAGAAGGCCATTCTTCTTTAGGTTTCCCCATATTCCTTCTGTTCATTTGTTGGAAATTTGCAGATTACTGTGTAAGCATCACAAGACTAAAGATCCCATTCCCCTTTGAATGCAACTCATGTTACCAAATCATACTTATTTCATACCTCAAAAAATTGATCCACTCTTAACACCAAATAGCAAGGGTCAGAAATCAATCTAAACTTATTTTATTTTTGTAAATTTATTTATTTATTTTTGGCTGAGTTGGGTCTTTGTTGCTATGCATGTGAGATCTTCCTGGACCAGGGCTTGAATCCATGTCCCCTGCATTAGCAGGCAGATTCTTAACCACTGCACCATCAGGGAAGTCCCAATTTACACTTATTTTAATTCAGCAATCACTACGCAATGTAGCACTCTAGACATGGAGGAATCTTCAGAGAGATATGAATATATACCCTAGTCCTTAGAGCTAAATAGATTTCCCTGTTATAACCAATTATGAAACAATCATCTATGTCTGGTTTGGCCCTTGATTTCAACTAGCTTTCAATACTGTTGTAACTGAAACATTCATGCATTATCCCCTAATTAATAAATTTGTCATACTATAATAAAAGAGATACTAGAAGGTTTACTAGGCTGTGAGGGTTTTAGAGATGGGGCTATTTGCTATTTATCTTTTTATCTTTCAGATCTTAGAGCACTGTGTTTTTCATATTATAGAAACTTCATATGTGTTCATGGATAAGTAAATAATTATCATATGAGTAGTATTAAGAATAGATTCTAAGGAGACAGATATTGCCATAAGCCAGAACATAAAGGAGAAATGTAAGGAGTTGGAAATTTCTTTCTTTTCATGATGGCTTTAAGCTAATTACAGTGAGTTTTAAATTTTGGAAGTTTAGAGTCATCATGGAGATTCTGAAAGAAGCTATGAACACTTTTGCCTGAAAAATACACATGTGTACATACACATAATATTTTGCATATAATTTCAGGAAGTCTTCAGACATTCTTAATTACCTCCATGGATATATCTCTGGGTCCAAGGGCCCTAGATGAAGAAATCCTGATCTTTTTGCCTGATGTTTTTTAAACACCCTAAGATATGAATATATACCCTAATGCTTAGCGCCAAATATATTTCCCTGTTACAAATAATCATGAAACAAACAATTTATGTCTTAATTGCAGTGGTGGTTATATGACTTTATTTATTTGCTGAAGCTCTTAAAACTGTATGCTCAAAGTGAGTTCTGTTTATTGTAAAAGTTACATCAATGAAATTCACCTTTAAGAAACCTAACAGTTCTTCTAGAAAAATGGCACAGATGAACCGGTTTTCAAGGCAGAAATAGAGACACAGATGTAGAGAACAAATGTATGGATACCAAGGGGGGAAAGTGGGGATGGGGTGGTGGTGGTGGGATAAATTGGGAGGCTGGGATTGACATGTATACACTAATAGGTATAAAATAGATAACTAATAAGAACCTGCTGTATAAAAAAATAAAGTTAAAAAAAAAACCCTAACAGTTCTTTAAAACTCCATAAATATATAGCTGAGAAACTACTTCCGTAAAAACATTATCTTGAGTGTGTTGTATGACATCATGGACAACTTTTAATTTATATTAACAAGAAAACTGCTGCAGGTTAGACAGAAGACATCCAGAGGACACTGTTTTGAACCAAGAGATGAAGACAATTCCATAGCATAAAAATCTTTTATATCACTCTGAAGGAAAAGTGTACAGCCATAGAATAGCTTGCATTATGTGATTTAAAACCAGAGTTACGTTAGAGAAAACCTGATGTCTCAGGTCTAAAATCTCTGTTATATTTTCATGGAGAATTCTTATAAATTCCCAATGTCTTATTTTCTCATGTGTAGACAAATTTTGTCAAAAGTCTTCTAAAAAGTAGAATAACTTGTCATTGTCAGATGGTCAACACCATCAATATGGTTTGTTGGCTAAGTCGCATTTTTAATGATATCCTCTTATTCAGTCTGGATGGTGTTTATTAAAACAAAAACAAAAAACAAACAAACAAAAAAACAATAGACACCAGGGAATCCAGCTACCTTAGGGAAAATGAGGTGAAGACCTTACTCATCTTTACTTAAAATGAATATATGCCATATATCAGCAAACACCTTCTTCTCCAAATCTATTTTGACATACTGTAGTTCAAATATCAGGCATATGGGAATATAGCTCTGGTGCTGTTCATGGTATGTGTGTGTATGCTAGGACAACGTCAGGAATGGGGTGAGTAATGACACTGCAAATTGAAGTCATCTGCTTATTTTCCACATGCCTGCTCAGAGCAGACAGCTGCAAAGGAATTTCTCCAGGCTGCTTTGTCCATGACCTTGACCCTGAGAGGACAATCCTTCAAAGAGAAAGGCAGAATCTCTTGAGAGAAGAACTGTATTATTAATTTATCTATGTTCTGGTCTTCTATAAATAATGGTAAATTTTTGTAGTCTGATGTCAATCTTAGTTCAAATGCTTTTCTTAAAGTATATTCTACATTGGTCAAGAGAAGATAAGAAAGAACAAAACATTAGCTCACTATTGTATGAACCCACTCAGTAACCAAATAAATCAAAGGCAAGCCTATACACAAATCTTACAATAAAAATGAGAAATATTATAACTATCTCATAAATTTTTGAGGAATTCAAGAACCTGGTACTCTCTAGTTTACTGTAATTACTATAGGCAGAAATAAATAGTCTACACTACCCAACCATGACTTTTCAGTAGTCTTTTTCCTATAGGGATTCCAAATAATGACTAGTTTTAAATTGGCATATTGTTGACCAGTGCACTTGCCTAAGCAAATTTCTACCCCTATATTTATCCATGAATTTTTAAAATATAAATGAAGGATAGCTTTTTATCTGCAAATCACTGGAGCAGGCTAGATCCTTTGTACCAAGTACTTGGCTACATATTTTGTTTGAGTATGTTCCCACACTTATCCATTTCACTTGTTTTGGGAATTGTAAACAATTTAAATAAGTAGATAGTTTTGTGTTAATCTCAACATGTTTTGCATTCTTAAATGATCCAAATCACTTTTCCATTTGGAAAATTAACTTCGGCATGCTGTAATACAAAAAGAAGCACTGAACTTCAAGTGAAGAAAACAATACCACTGTTTTCTGCCCCCATCTCTAAAAATCTGTGTGATGACCTTGAGTGAGTCACTTGATCTCTCTTTCTTTTTCTTCCAGCTCACGAATGATGATCTGGTCATTCCTAAGGTTATTTATAATGAAAAACTTCTATTATCCATGATACATCACTATAGAGCTATAAATATTTATTTGCCAGTCATAGAAGATGAAAGGAGAGGTTATGCCGTCCAATTTTCATGACAATATATTGGAAGTAATTTTTTGACTTGCTTATAGAATCACCTAAAGGGTACTGACAACATATTTGGTTCTTTCTGGATGAATACCATCGCTAGTATTATACCATCATTTCTTGACATTTTGTCTTTGGAAGCTTTCTTTCTAGAATGACTTGACAGTTCAACAGGAAGAATGAAATTTCTTGGCATTTGAATATATACTTGACACATAAAAAACACAATATCTGTATTACTTTGCAGTGTTTTTACTTGACACATCTATTTCTATTTTTCATATTGTGCCCCCTTAACCTAAGTAGCTGGAATCATCTGACCTCCACAAAAAATGAAAGCTTCCCTTGTTGCTAATCCTCTGGGCAGTTTTTCATAGCAGTCAGTTAGAAATGTTGCCTACCTCCTAAAGTTTTCCAAGTGACAAGATTGCAGGTAACCACTATTTACTCCAGTATTTACTAGTATTTACTCTATAGAATTGCCATTCCTGCTAGTTCCAAGTGTACACAGACATTTCTCTGAGACTCATCTTATTGGCGTTTAAAATAACCATACATTGTCGAGAAATAAATAAAAATTAGGATAATTACAAGACATTAGAATTCTACATCAGCACTACAACCTTGTCAGTTTAGCCTCTCAAATAGGCAGATAAACTCACCACTTACTATTCCTTTATAGCTATTAATTTTCTTGGAAATCTGTCAGCCTAGAAATATACTAAAAATATGTAGAATAGCCCAATTCAGCATATCTCAAGCTAGTGACATGATTTCTACAGGTAGCCCTGTCAAGGACTGATACCCAGACCATCAAAAAGGAGTGGTTCTGTGTATGTCATTACCATATAACAGGACAAGCCAGTCTACTATGTTATTTGTTCTCACTTACTCTGACTGAATTATATTATAATCCTTTTTGTTACACGTTCCCTCAGAGGAAAATTTTTCTTGATCTTTTATATTTTCAGCAACCTAGAGCATTTCTCTGCCTTTAGAATGCCACTGATCAGTGGATGCCAGTTTTCAGAGAAACGTACATAAATATACCTCATAATTAGATATATAATAAAGCAGTGATTTATTTAGACTGAAAGACAGCTAGCTTATTTTTAAGTTTCCATTTACATGGCAACTATTGCAGACTGTTCATTAGAAAGAAGAAAGTAATATAAAATTTGAGGAAAAGTCTATCTCTTACTGAAATTGTTCCTTTTAGAATCAGCTCACTAATACATGAAGGAGACAGGAACTATCTCAATGCTTCATGTGCCATGAGTTGTCATTTGTAAATGACATGGATAAAAAATTCTCTTGCAATAAACTATTGATTCTACCAGTCATAATGATATAAAGAACATGGTATGTTAGAATAAGAACATTTTAGTGTCTGTTTTTTTCTGCTAACATAGTTAGATCAATTACATTTTTTTCTAGGAGGGAAAAAGGACATCACCCTAAATTTATTTCCCACTGTCATGTTCATGTCCACATAGTATTTAATTTTCTATAGATAGGTTAAATGCAATGAAAATCAGAGACATGCTAAGAGGGTTGAAAATAGCAACACACTATGAGAAGTTATATATTTCAACAAGCATTTAATTTAAAACAAATTTCTAATCTAAAATAGATCTTAAAAGTAAAAATAAATGCAGCTGTCCAGTTTTCCCAGCATAACTTATTGAAGAGACTATCTTTTCTCCATTGTGTGTTCTTGCCTCCTTTCTCATAGATTAATTAACCATAGCCATGTGGGTTTATTTCTGGGCACCCTATTCCGTCTATTGAACTATATGTCTGTTTAAGTACTAGTACCATGCTGTTTTGATGACTATAGCTTTGTAGTATAATCTGAAGTCAGGGAGTGTGATACCTCCAGCTTTGTCCTTCTTTCTCAAGATTTCTTTGGCTATTCAGGGTCTTTTGTGGTTCCATACAAATTTTTGCATTATTTCTTCTAGTTCTGTGAAAAAAGTCATGGGCATTTTTATAGGGATACAGATCGAATCTGCAGATTGCTTTGGATAGTATGGACATTTTAACAATATTAATTCTTTCAATCCAAGAACACTGAGTAGAACATTTTCTCATACTATATACAAAAATAAGCTCAAGATGGATTAAAGACCTAAATGTAAGACCTGAAACCATAAAACTCATAGAAGAAAACATGGGCAGAACATTCTTTAACATAAATTGTAGAAATATTTTTTTGGATATGTCTCCTAAGGCAAAAGAAATAAAAGCAAAGATAAACAAATGGGACCCAATTAAACTTGAAAGCTTTTGCACAGCAAAGGAAACCATCAGCAAAGTGAAAAGACAACCTACTGAATGGAAGAAAATATTGGCAAATGAAATTAAAGATAAGGGATTAATACTCAAAATATAAAAACAGCTTATACAACTCAATATCAAAAAAAAAACAATAACTTGATTAAAAAATGGATGGAGACCTGAATAGACATTTTTCCAAAGAAGACATAAAGAGGTTAACAGGCACATGAAAAGATGCTTGACATCACTAATTATCAGAGAAATGTAAATCAAAACCACAATGGGGTATCACCTTACACCTGTCAGAATGGCTAACATCAAAAATCTACATACAAATAACAGATGTTGGCAAGGATGTGGAGAAAAAGGAACACTTGTACACTGTTGGTGGGAATGTAAATTGGTGCAGCTGCTATGGGAAAGAGTTTAGAGGTTCCTCAAAAAACTAAAGAAAGAAGTGCCATATGATCCAGTAATTTCACTACTAGGTATATATTTGGAGAAAATGAAAGCACTAATTTGAAAAGCTACTTGCACCCCAATGTTCATAGCAGCATTATTTACAATAGCCAAAATATGGAAGCAACCCAAGTGTTATTAACAGATGAATGGATAAAGAAGATGTGAGGAATACACACACACACACACACACACACACACACTGGAATATTACTCAACCAAAAAAATGAATGAAATTCTGCACATAAAATGAATGAAATTCTGCACATTTGCAACAATGTGGATGAACCTAGAGGGTACTGTGCTTAGTGAAATAAGTCAGACAGAGAAAGACAGACAATATATGTTATCACTTATACATGGAATCTAAAAAATAAAGCAGAAGCAGACTCACAAATATAGAAAACAAACTAATGGGTACCAATGGGGAGAGGGAAGGGTGGAGGGGTATGAAAGGGGGATGGGATTAAGAAATACACATCACTATGTATAAAATAGACAAGCAACAAGGACATACTGTACAGCACAGGGAGATAGAGCCATGATTTTGTAATAACTTTAAAGGGAATATAACTTATACAAATACTGATTCATTATTCTGTAAACCTGAGACTAATATAATATTGTACATCAACTATATTTCAATTAAAAAATTTTTAAAAAATGCATGTCAGTGGTTTTCTAGAATTTTCATTAATGAAGAGACAATCTTACGAGAAAAAAATGGCTTTTTTCCCCTTGGATGATCTGCTTAATTTTAAACTCCCAGATAGTTCTCTGATCAATTTGTGTTGTTTTTTTTTTTAAATCCAAGCAATATGTTCCATCTTTCAAGTTAGTATCTCCTGTTATTATTATTTTTTATATATGACCAATCTGTCAGTTTTCCTTTAATAGAAATTTCCCAGATTCATTCCCTTGGTAGGAAATTACAAGTGTATTTGAGAAATAAAAGTTTAATAAAAAATATTTCTTCTTGGGACTTCCCTGAAGTCCATGCTTCCACTGCAGGGGGCGTGGGTTCGATCCCTGGTCAGGGAACTAAGATCCCACATGCTGTGCAGCCAAAAAGAAAAAACAAGTGTTTAAAAAATATTTCTCTTTATCACTCTCCTTCTGTTTCTGTCTCTTTCTCTCTCTCACACACACACACACACACACACACACCCCAGAGTTGGGGGAGAGAAACAGAGGGAGGGAGGAAGAGGTGGATGAGAGAAAGGGGTGGGGGAGAGAAGGAGAGGCTACTGTGAGCTTACTAAATGCCAGTTATATGTGATTATTTTCGAAAATCTAATGATCTGCCCTGCTCTGTTAAGTGGAAGAGAGAATGAACTTCAAATTGGACAGACTTGAAATCAAACCCAGCTACTTACTAGTTATCTTGTCTTACGTTTATAAATTGTGGATATAATAGTACTTACCACGTAAGTAGAGTTGTCAGTAGGACTGACTGAGTTCATTAAAGCACTTAGTATGGTATTTGGCCTAACAAAACCTCCACAAATATCTGCTCTTACTAATCTCAAGAAATTTATAGTCTAAGGAAGGGCAGAGAAGTGAACAAAAAATACTAATAAAATGTATCAAAAGCTAAATTAGACTTATGCCCATGATGCTGTACAAATCAGATAGTGAGCCTCTCAGCCATGCAAATAGTTCAGGGGAGGCTTGCAGAAGCTAATACATACAAGCTAATTTTTACAGAATGGCAGTGTGAAGCACCTCATGTTGTGTTCAAGAAATCACAAGCAATTTAAAGCATACCGTGATTTTCAAAGTTGATCCCAAAGTAGAAGTGTATTTTATATTCTTTAGAAATCTGGAAGTACAACTGGAAAACACAAAACTCCTTTAAAAGGATCCATAATACAGCATTGAGGAGAGTGCACCCTGGAGTTGAACACCTATGTGTACCTATGTTGAACCCTGGCTCCTTCGCATGGTAACCACTCTTAGATGGCAGCACTTAGTCTCAGGATCCTCATCAAGAAAGAAATCATAGCAACACTGCCTTGGGGTGTTTTGAGAATTAAGTGAGTTCATGCTTATGGAGTCCTCAGTAGTACCTACCATGTAATAAGTACTCAATACACAGTAATTCTGTTTTATGTCTTTGCAGTTTGATATATAGTCTTAAAAATTACATCAGTTTTGTATTATTATGTTCCCATTATGTAGAGGCTGTTTTAATATAGAATATTTGCAATTACTTATAATTGAAAAAAAAAATCAAGCTTCAAGAAGATATGCTATTTAATCAGACTTCCTAGGAAGAAAGATTATTTATTCATTCTTTTATTTAATCCATATTAATTACATGCCTACTTCAGGCAAGACACTGAGCTAAATGCTGGGATACAATGCTAATAAAAGGTGAACTTATAGCCCAGTAGGGGAATTGGGTTTTAATCAAATAATCATACTAATAAATGCATAATTGCAAAGTGAGACAAAGTCTCTGAAGGCAATCATGCTAATGAATGTGTAAATGTTCTTTAGGGAAGCTGAAAAGATAAAATAAAGGAATCTGATTTAGATGAAGGATAATGGTGATCAGAGCAAGTTTGAACAGGAAAACCATAGGATAAATAAGAGTTACCTGCTCAAAATTGGTGGGAGAAATGAGGGGTCAGAGCACTCTGGGCAAAGGAACAGAATGTATAGAGGTGTCTGTCAATTGAGTGAAAGCACGACACCTTCACAGAACAAAAGAAGGGCACATGAACTCGAACAGGGAAAGTGAGAAAGAGAGGGGTTTGAGATGGAGTTGGGAAGGTGGCCAGGGACAGACAGTTACGCTGAGTTTTGAATGCCCTGTTATGGATTTGAGTCTCTGAAGAGCAACAGAATGAAACTACAGTGTTCTAATCAGTAGTGATGACATGATGAGATTTTCACTGTGTGAAATGGTTGAAGTATGGAGAGAGGGAGAGAGGGTCAGAGAGAATGTGAGAGAGCTCAAGCAGGATGTGTGTATCCAGGCCCTTCGAGAAGCAAAGATTAGATGTGCAAGAAAATGGGAAGAGAAATGGGAGAGGCTGTGGGAGTTATGAGACCACCCAACTTTGATGAGGGAGAGAGGAAGACATTTGAGTAGGAAAGTCTTAGCCCACCATTCAATACCACTGATGAGAAGCTCTTGAAAGCCTTTTAAATGAATGCTCTGTCTCCCAGGAACGGGCCTACCTTGGCATCCCTGTTGTGCTCAGTGGCTGTCTGGGAGGAGTCCGTGGGAAGTCTGGCGTAAGTATAACTGTATGATGAATTTCAGAGTACAGCAACTGTGCTCTTTGGTCAAATACACTTGGCAGAAGATCTGAGAGGTGTATTTTCATGGATGTCACACACTGTGTTGACTGTGAAGAAGGAAAGAAATAAATAGATATGATCAAGATTCAAGAATTAAAGTCAACATCACTTTATAAGATTTTAGAAAGGTGTAAATGACAACTTATCAGAGATGCATTCCCTGACCACCTCGTCTATAAAAGCACCTCTCTTCTCCCACATAATCCTGTTCTCTCATACAGTTTTATTTGGGGATCTGACATTTACCAACTTCTGATATAGTAAATGTTTTACTTGTTTTAATTCTTTATTTTCTGCCTACATTCCTCCCCAACTGCATGCTAAATGTAACGATTACAAGGTGATTTCCTTGCATTTTATTGCTCTTTTGCCAGTAACTAAAGCAGTATGGCCATTCAAGATATATTTGTTGGATAAACTAAGGGAGGGGTTGCTTTAAGGATGAAGAGGAGAAATTGTCGAAGACGACTCCCAGTTTTACAATATGTGCAACTTGATGGATGGCGGTTCATTCACTGATGAAATACACAATGGGGGCTTCCCTGGTGGCGCAGTGGTTGAGAGTCCACCTGCCGATGAAGGGGACACGGGTTCGTGCCCCGGTCCGGGAAGATCCTACATGCCGCGGAGCGGCTGGGCCCGTGAGCCATGGCCGCTGAGCCTGCGCGTCCAGAGCCTGTGCTCCGCAACGTGAGAGGCCACAACAGTGAGAGGCCCACGTACCACACACACACACAAAAAAAAAAAAAAAAGAAAAAAAAAAAGAAATAAAAATACACAATGGGAATCTTGAGCAGGTGGGTGAGAAAATAACAAATTTTTCCTGGTACTTGAGTTTGAAATTCCTTTGAGATGTCCAAATAGAGCTTGCACGCTTTCTTAATAAGCCAAATATTACAGTATAAAGTTTTATGCAGGTAATGGAAAGTTGCAGTGTACATATTAGTTAAATCAGTTTGTGCTTTTCCTATTTTATAACATACTAATGCATTGAAATATGAGTTATCTTGTAAAATCAACACAAAATATCCATCAAGACCTCATTAAGAGATGATTGAGGGGACTTCCCTGGTGGTCCAGTGGTTAAGATTTGGCCTTCCAATGCAGGGGGTGTGGATTCGACCCCTGGTTGGGGAGCTAAGATCCCACATGCCTCAGGGCCAAAAAACCAAAACATAAAACAGAAACAACACTGTAACAAATTCAATAAAAAGACTTTTAAAAGGGTCCACATCAAAAAAAAAAAAAAAAAACCACCTCTTAAAAAAAGATGATTGGGCTTCCCTGGTGGCACAGTGGTTGAGAGTCCACCTGCCGATGCAGGGGACATGGGTTTGTGCCCTGGTCCAGGAGGATCCCATATGCCGCGGAGTGGCTAGGCCTGTGAGCCATGGCCACCGGGCCTGCGCGTCCGGAGCCTGTGCTCCACAGCGGGAGAGGCCACAGCAGTGAGGGGCCCATGTACCGCAAAAAAAAAAAAAAAAAAAAAGAGATGATTAAAAAGATCAACATATAAAGGTAATGTTTGGAGGAAGACTGGTTAGCTGTGAAAGCAGAGAAAAGGGAAAAATCACAGAAATAAAAGTTTTCAGTATCATTCAGCCACTGATAGACAAAACATTGGGTCTTTAAAATCGGGTTTCTTTGGCAGAACCTTCCTTCTGTGAAATAGATATAAAAAGTTACATTAACAAATAGTATTAAATATTTAAATCATCAAACTCCCTGAATTCTGATCACATGCTTATAAAATTAAACTTCTTATGACTTTTTTTTTTTTTTTTTTTTGCGGTACGCGGGCCTCTCACTGTTGTGGCCTCTCACGTTGCGGAGCACAGGCTCCAGACGCGCAGGCTCAGCGGCCATGGCCCACGGGCCCAGCCGCTCCGCGTCATGTAGGATCTTCCCGGACCGGGGCACGAACCCGTGTCCCCTGAATCAGCAGGCGGACTCTCAACCACTGTGCCACCAGGGAAGCCCTTCTTATGACTTTTTCTTCACAGCTGTCTATCTACCAGGAAAGTAAGCTCATGTAATAACGAGATCTCATTATAAGTTAATGATTGGGAATTCTAATCTCATGTAAAAATCTCTTGGGCTCGGTTAATGGGTGCCCCTCTCCCTTTCCTAAGGGAGGCATTAACCCAGCTTTTGAGTAACCAAGACTTAAGACCAGATCCTGCATCTGATAAATTCACCTTAGTAATAAGATGTCACCCTGAGAGTTATTTGAAGTCAGCCTACTAGATACTGTTTTCAGTGGCAAAATTTGCACATTGCTCTTTGCTCACAAATCCCAGGACAACCAATATTTGGATTCAAGTTCCTCCTCAGCCCAGGCCACAAATTACCTTTTCTGACCCAACAGTTCACTTAATTTCTTTAAATCCACACTCATTCTAAATTCAAGAAATGTGGAGCCACGCACTTTTATAGTTTTATTTCATGTAGTATGAACAATCACCTTCATTTTTCAACTTCCATTCCTCATATGCATGCCCCATATCCTCCACAATCTCTAAATGTCCACATTTTATCCATTTTTAAGTACAAATACAAATACAAATGTCACTTATTCCACAAACTGTCCTGTTCTCAGAGTTAGCTGTTCTCTCTCTTTCCTCTGCATCACCACCTTCCCTTAACTCTTAAACTTCCTATGACAGGCAGTATTTTCCATTTATTATAGTTTATACGCATGTAATAGGTCTCCAACTATCTTAGAATATCCACAGATAGGGAATCTGTATCTATTTCATGTATGTTCTCCTACTGTATTTTACACTTAGTGATTTGTATAGAATAATTATACACCAAACACTTTTATTACAGCAAGATAAATTAATGATAGAAATGCTCATTCTTGAATCATTTGAAGAATCTGTTTAAGTGCTACTATATCCACTCAATGCTGTTTGTTATGAGTGCTCATAAGTATAACTAGGTCCTCTACTTAAGAAAAATAAATAAAATTATACTAATATTTTCATGAGAAAGGATAAAATTACAAGGAATATAATCCTCAAAGACCTGTCAAGTTGTGCTTATTTCTATTTCTTTTACTATTCCTGCTTAGAAAGAGTTTTCTTTTTTTAAATTTTCAACTCAGAGTCTTACTCTTTAGGAGAAAAATACTAGAACAAAATCCATTTAAATTCTCAGTTGCTATCTAGTTTAAAATCATGCCATTTAAATATACTTAGAATTCCATCTAGCAAATGTATTAAGAGGATTATGTCTTCCCTCAAAATAAGCTCATCTTCTTCAGGGCAGAACCAATAATCAACAACCATCATATTTGAGCTTGCTAAATTTAGAGCCTGTTTAGAACCATTTAATTTTTTTTTTTTTTTGAGATTTACTTTCTGGGAGGAAATCGCACATTCCATTTTGTGGGTCGTTTGAGAATTATAGCATTAAGGATACCACTGCAGACTAATGAAGAGAGAAGGCTTTTTTCTTTTTTCAAAAGAAAACCATGAAGCACATAAGCCAAACTGTATCACACATGTCTGGTACAATCACACTTGCAATATTGTTAAACCCTGACACTGGCATTTTGCTACTCTGATGATGTGTCAGGAAATTTTCTTCCTTTCAGGAGCCTGACATTTTCCAAGAATGATGAGGGTAGTTACTCGAATATTATTCCATGCTCATTTTTGGCTTAGAGAGACACAGACACAGCGGATATAGGACAGAGAGACACAGACACAGCGGATATAGGACATTTCAATGGAAATGATTCCATTTCATGGAATCAGCACAGCATTCCGTACTGGATAACTGTTTTGAGAAAAAGTCTCTGTGTCAATTTAAAGCAGGTACAACACACACACAACACTTTCTGGCAGCAAAGTTTGAAACCGTAACCAAATTCAACAGAATACATCAGATGATACCCTAAAAAAAAAAAAAAAAAGACCCTTGAATATTTTAATAATAACCTCTAAGAAAGATAAGCTATTTTGGTAAAAACTGACTATTATCTTTCAAACCAATGTAATGTTCCATAAAGACATGAAAAGCATTTTATTTCTTTGATCTCGTCGTATGCAGTTGTTGTTATTTAGCCGTTCTATAAGTGTGAAAACTAGACACTATTGTATGGACACTGGATTTAGAATATGTGAGTTTATGTATTGTAGTGTGTGACTGGCAAAACTCTATGGCTCTCTGAACCTCTGTTTTCCCTACAAAGACTCCAATAAATATTATGTACTTGTTTCTTATTAGAGAAATCTTATTACTACTCTTACCTGCTTTTAAGCTATAAGAAAATAATGTCTGAGTATCTGAGATTTTAAAAACAGTACAGAGATGCAAGTTTAATTTTTTTTTATTATGAGAATATTAATGACTGAATTACCTCTCCCCCAAATTCATATGTTGAAGCCCCACCCCACCCATGTGATTATATTTAGAGATTTAGAGATAGGGCATTTATCAGGTAAATAAGGCTAAAGGAAGTTATATTGGTGGGGCTCTGAGACAGTAGGATTAGTGTGCTTTAAGAAGAGACACCAGAGTGCTCTCTCTCATGTGTGCTAACTCATTCTCTCTCTGACTCTCTGTTGCTCTCTCTTTCATGTGAAGACAAAACGAGAAGGCAGGCATCTGCAAGCCAGGAATAGCGTCTCATCACAACCCAACCATGCTGGCACCCGGATCTCAGACTTCCAGTCCCCAGAACTGTGAGGAAATAAATTTCTGTGGTATTTTATTACGTGACAGCACAAGTAGACTAATACAGAGAAGACTCAAGATAGTAATAAATATAAGTATTCTGCATATTAAATAAGTCAAATAAATTGAAGTAAAGCCATCAACTAGAAGTACACTTCTTATTGTTACATTCATATAGTGGAGTCCTATGCAAATATTAAAAATGATATATAATTATATGAGAAAATATACTATATATTAAACAAAATATATATTGCTAAGTAAAAAATAAAAGATAAAACATGTCCAGCATGGGTGCTTTATTTAATATATATATGTGTATATATTATATGTGAAAATGTCATTGGTGGTTATCTTTATTTGGTGAGAATGAGCCATTTTAAATTTCTTCTCCTTTTGGCTTAACTGTATTGTTTTAGATAGAAGGAAGTACTAACTATATAATATAAAAGAGCAGTTGTTAACGTTTTTAAACATAGTTTAACCAAATTTTAAAATATTGCAAGTTAGTATTTCCAGGAAATAAATGGTAACAAGAACATTATGTAGAGATAACACATCCAAGATTTTGGAAAACTTTAAATAAATATGCTATATTCCAAAGCTAAGCTTCTCAAGTGGCAATGCCAGAACCACATTTAGATTTTGAGAGTCTTCCTACCTATGGAAGAAGCACAGCTTATATATGTTGTTTTTACATATTTTTAAAATTTTGAAACTCCTGACACTTAAAACGTAAAAGATATAAAAATTAGACAATAGTAAAAAGAATCCAACCGTTTCCTAACTACCAACAAGCTACTAGTATAGTTAATAGCAAGCAGTTTATACAGCGGAAATCTGATTATCTGGTTTTCACTCCATCTCTACTCTCCAGTTTATCCCTTTCTAAACTCAGTCATGATAATAGA
Source organism: Delphinus delphis (assembly GCF_949987515.2). Lineage (NCBI taxonomy): Eukaryota > Metazoa > Chordata > Mammalia > Artiodactyla > Delphinidae > Delphinus > Delphinus delphis. Next base: position 41,222,437 of record NC_082686.1, read on the forward strand.
GAACACTGAATATTTTTCACTGGGTGTGATAATTTTAGTAGCAAAAATTGTCAATATTTTATACCATTCAGTGGTGTTTAAATATTCTGGCCAGAGCCATGTGGGGGTGAGATGTTGGTCAGGGAATGTCATAATCTTCCTTCCAAATGTAAACTCAGGAAAATTATTAAGGTAAATGTAGAAGGTATAGTGAAGATCAAGAATGGGACAAAGTATGAATTCATATGTATTGACTGACAGACACTAATCCAGGCACTGGGGCTGGAAAAAAGAATAAGACATAAGGTCCATGATTTCCTGGAGCTTATATTCTAGAACGCTAATAAGACATTAAGTAATTAAGCAATAACTAGGTAAATTCAGATATTTATATGTTAAAATGTTGGCAAGACAAATGAAAGAGTGATGTGATAGAGTTCTAGAAGACTCTGTGTGGTTAGGGAGTTTATCTACAAGAGACAATAATGGAAAGGGACCTTAATGTCCAGAAGATGGCTTTCATGAAGGCATCAGAGGAAGAATATCCAGCCACATGAAATGGAACTGCAAATACAAAGGCAGAAATAAGCTTGGCATTTACAAAGCACAGAGTATTTAAAAACTTGTATATTGAGCACACAAGCAGGGGTGGGGGAGAAAGTTAAAAAGAATTGACATATATGCCAGAACAAGGGATTTAAATTTTATTTTGTGTAGAATAAGAAGCCGTTGGAGCAGTTTATACAGGGGACTAGTATGATAGGACTTTCATTTATAAATGATCCTTCTGGTTAACCAGTTTTATGAAAATCTCCTGGAGTTTGGGGATGGAAAATAAGAATGTTTTTTACAAATGAATCAAGTGAGTCTTATGATCAGACACATTTGAGGAACTTTGTCTTAAGCGATGAGTGCCAACATTAGCGACCAGGGAGACAATGTTTTAGTAAGGTTTGAGTTTATCAGAACACGGAACCTCAGACAAATTTGTTCACTCTGAATCTGTTTATAAAAAAATCAAAATATCCCATTTTATTGGTCCATGATCTCCTGGAACTTATATTCTAGAGAGGTAAGTCAGATGTTAAACAATTAAACGAAAAGGAATATTACTGCCCATCCCCAAGGGAGGGTGACACTAAACAGCAAATAAAAACCACCATGACTGGTCAACAGAGAAACTGCAGGAGGAAGGAAAATTTTTTCCTCCTTTTTGAGCAATGAGCCTAGCATTTTATTTTGTTCTGGGGCCCACAAATTATGTTGCTGACACTGTTTGCAGATTTTCCTCATCTGTAAAATCAGAATTAAAACTCTACCTCTTTAAGTTGTAAAAATTACGTAAAATGAAACAGGTATAGTACTTGGCACAATGCCTAACAAATTTAGGTGAGAAGAGAGAAGACAGTTTCTCTCTATCCCCTTACCACCTCTACTTTTTGCCATTGATTAAGAACATGGTTCCTAAGATAGTTAACTTCCAGGATCCTTGGCTTCCTCACCCATAGAAAAGAAGTTTGAGAGAGACACTGAGATCTCTCTCGTGTGTTCACAGCATTGTTTCTCTCTGCAAACCAAAGGGGTCCTGATACCAGCACATCACAGTAACATGCCACACACAGCAGGTCAGTAGCACCTCCTAGCTCTTTAGCTTCTCTTAATTACTGACCTACCAACATTGTATCCTACAAAAAGAAGCATTTGTTATAGGATTTCTTTCTTTCATTGTTTTGAACAACGGAATCATTGACTATTATTGATTTAATTTTTTTTTTATTTAAACAGTTGCATTCATTTCTAAGGTCTTTGATGTTTCAGTTATTGATAAAATATTAATGCATGTATGGCTGGTATTAAATGGTTCTTATCTTATTACAAGGACAGTTGTGCCTACTTTTTACTTTTTAAACTTGATTAAAATCTTTGCTACTCTGAAAACATATTATACTTTGCATAAGAACCAATATACAACTACGTAATTTTCTGGAGCTCCTTCTAAAATATTAAGTGTTGGATTTTATAAAATATGCAGTAGATAATCTCTGCTTTTGCAGGACCAAATTTAAAATTCTAAGTAACTTTTAAGATATACTACAATAGACTTAAAAAGAAGGAAAATGATTTTTTTCTTGTTTCTCCTTCTCACTCTTCCATCCCCTCCAAAATGAGAAAATTCTGATCTAAATCTAATTGCAAAAATCACATAATACACAGGAAAGAATCTGGTGACAAAATGAGAATACGTTAGTACCCTGTGATCAGGAGTTGAAAACATGCGAAAACATCCCTATTAAGAGGCAAGGGGATTGAATAGGAAATTAGAGAACAGGTTTTCAGAAAAAAAAAAATCAGATTTATACAGTTAGGGCTTAAGAACTGGGGCTGTTGTCCAAGTATAGTGTAAGAAGAAAAGTAGTTTATCAAGTGATTACCTCATAGCTTTTTAGTAGTGACTAAAACAAACATACTGCTTTAGTCATGGGTAGAGAAAATAAAATCAATTAATAAATGGGTTGAGAGAATAATTCATATAAATATTAATAATTAAAAATATATTACATTTTATAGTTTATTTTTCACATTAGTTACCTAGTGTAACATAAAAGAAGAAGGTTTTACTTGGTAGAGCCTCAAATACATTAATACTCAGTCTGTGACCCTAAAGGTTGGGTTTTCCTAAAATCAGTTCTAAGAAAGAGCTTGTCAATTAACTGTTGTCTGTATCTCAGGAATAATGATTATGAATTATGTCCCTGTAGATATACAATATTTAGCAGGGAAAAAACTTATTTCAATTTGAGGATTTCCAAAGTTAGAATTCTGAGACCAACTATGTGAGAGCCATCATGGCAAAACACGAGTCTTCAATAGTACTGTATTGTAGGTATATCAAATTCACAAAAAGATAATGATACAGCTACAAAATGACAAGGAAATCCATCATGAAGGTTTGAGCAAGTCTTTTTGTGAGAGGCTTTTTTATGTGTTCCATGAAAGGAAATGTCATTTACTGGTTAACCTATCTGGTAGCTTTTTTCGAACTGATGAATAAATATATTCATGCCTATAATTGAAAGTGACTCTTCTTGAGGAAAGCTGGTATAGTACACGAAGACATTCACAAAGAATTTGAGTGGCCTTAAATGCTTTGCATTTAAAAGGGTTGGTTTCTTATTATTTGATCCTTTGTATAATTATAATATGATGAAGATGGTGCTAATTATTATAATAATGTCCTTATTCAGCTCCATTTATCTGAAGAGATCAAAAGAAACTTAAGACACTTTCAACAAAATAGTCTATTATGGTAAGCATCACAGGAAATACATTAATCCAAGGGACAGAAAGCAGAAAGAAAGTGTACTCATGTCAAGAGGAAAGCAAGTTTATTTTCCTTAAAGTTTGTGCTTTAGTTTCCTGACACAGACCTGAGATGATCCCTGACAACCCTGGGTAGGCCAGTGATGCATCTGCCATGAAGCCCAAAGGCTAAGAATTTGATTCTCTCAGACCCTTCCTTCCTTATTTTTACAACCTCACACAAAAAGGCAAAAGGTTGAAGCACTGTCAGTGCATAAGACACTGACTTTGTTTTTATATGAACCCCAGTATCCAACTGTAAGAGGCAAATTCATACTAACCCATAACCTCTGAGAGCTGCCAGGAAAGTTGGAGAACATTATAAATAGGAAAACTGGAAAAATATTTACGGCAAATAGAATAATATCAGGATTTGGGGCTCTGTTAAGAACATTATGGACTTTGATTCTGATTATAGTAGCTGTTCAGAAACTACTAGAGAAATATTCAAATGCATGGTAGTTATTTGCTGAGTGAAAACTATGGACCACCCAACCTTTTTTTCACATCTAACAACAAAAACTGGCAGTTAATTTTAATGTCTTGATTCAGTTTGAACCAGAAAAAGAGATTCCAAAGTTGTTTTTATAGATATTGTCATTACCACAAAATGAAATCGTTCTCTAGATAAATTATTTTTACTATGTTAATTTCTGACATTCGTTGTGTCATCCATAGTATCTCACCTATACTAGCCACTCAATAAATGCTTCTGGGGTTATAATTATGTGGTCTTATACTTGCAAAGATATTTGATATAAACCTGTGTAATATATGGCCTATTTGATTCCAAAGGAGGAACAACATTAATGTTCTAACCTTTATTAGAGAGGCAGCATTTTCCTTTTTCGCAGTTCCAGGGTTCTACTGCATATTCTGCTCAAAAAGAGTCTAGGTTTCCTCAGAATATTATATAAAGATTCAACTATGAGTATGAATACTAATGTCATTTTTAAAAGTATAAAATCATATTCCATTTGTATGTGAACACTGAAAGATGATTAGGAGCTCTCCTCCAGGGTTCACTTCAAGAAACCAGGTGCCTGAATTCTCAGAAATTGCTCCTTAAGGAGAGATCTGTCTCTGGAATGAGAACAAGGTTAGAGAATTGTATGAATTTTATGCCTTCCTCTTCTGATCAGGTGCCAAGGCGGCCGCATAAAATACTACTAAAAAGGAAGCATTAGGAAATGCTAACAATAAGGGGAATGAACTCAAAAGACAAAGAGTGAAGAGATTTCCATTAAGACGTCAAGTAATGCAAATATTAGCAGTGTTGTAGAATTAAGTTTTACAGACTGCTCAAATTCTTTAAAACTATCTAAAGCTGAAGGTAATCAGTAACTTCCTTCTCTACAAAGGGAGTATTCCAAATGCTCTAGCTTGATATAATACAAATAATCATTTAAAATATATTTTTTTAAATGTAACCATTATATACATCACATCATAATATGTGCTATAGACAGGGGCTGTGAGGTTGTTGCAGGATAGAAAACTATACAAATAGTTAAGAAGTAGTTCCTATCCTTAAGAACTTTATAGAATGTTTTTAGAGCTAACGTGATTAACAAACGATAATAAGAGTAATCATAATGCCATATATTTCTAACTTGTCTTTGATTATTAACTATAACATAATTATGATATATTTATGATATGTTATGAATATATCAAATTAAAACTTATAAAATGGAGTAAAAGGAGTCAGATGGTAAGCTGTAGTTCAACAACAGACCACAAGAGAAATTGAAATAGAGTAGTTTATTACTCACAGGTCCTGGAGGAAGTACATAGCATGCCTTGAGGGTTCCATACAGGGAGGTTAAGGAAGGATGCGGACAGAGAGAGGTATAGGACCTGAGTCTCATGCCTTTATTAGGGTCTGTGGGTGGAGAGCATTGGGGTTTCCCAGCTTTAGGCCAGATTGGTAATTTCAAACCTAAAGTGTGGGGTTTTGTTAAGCCCCTCTGGGGTCTTATCTAAGGGGTATGCAAGGGGAAGGCACTGGAAGAAGGGCAGACTGCTAATCACAAGGGCTGTTGGGGAAGTCATATCAGAAACTTATATTTGCTTATGATTCTGTGTGCTGTTAATCACAGGAGGGACTAGTGTCAGTTCAAGGTCCCTGCAGGTCACTTGGCCAAAAACAAACGGATGCTGAGGCAGCAATACCATGGAGTAGCTCAGCTAAAATCTTGAAAAATTTATTGCAAACATATAAGAACATATTTTTGAAATGCAGTAATTTTTTGTATTTTTTTAATGAACTTTCATTTTTAGGGACAAATAGAACTGCGATTTCAAAGCAAGATTGCTTTCTTTAAGGTACCAGTTCTCACCTTGAGACTCTTAGTTACAGGTACTTTGAAATTAGTGATGTGATTACCAAGAAATGTTTAGCCCAAGAGAGATTACAGGAAACTAGGGTTAAAGTGGATGTATTAAAACATAGGTCAAGGACCTGGGTGTCCCTTTTCTAGGGGACAAAATAGCTGGCAATTTTAATCATTGGAGTTACCCAAGTTTACAATATAAAAAAGACAAGGCATTAGTGATGAGTGTGTTGTGGATAAAGAACACAGACTCAAAAAATGTGAAGTATGACCTGATTACTTATGATCTGCAACCTGGAAGAAATGAAGGGAAATTACCACTGCCAGAAAATGGGAATCTACACAGATCAGTTCTTAACACATCTATTTTATAGTTTCTTCTTTACACATAAGTGCAAACCTACAACCCCCCTAAAAGAGGCACCAACAAAAAGACTTTAAGAACTCAAACAAAGCTGTTTTTCTTCTATATTCTCTACTATTCACAACACTTCTGCCACCAAATGTGTGGCATTCTCCCCATATCAATCAATTCCCCAACTCCAGCTGTGTGTCCTCCAATTTATTTCGCTTCAGACACCACCTAGAGTTAGCCTCAGATCCCACAAGACGGCCCCCACTTCAGATGTCAATGGCAAGTATAGGCCTCCCATACTTCTATAGGTCAGGGGTTTCCAAGACCTCCTCCTTAAGTTTGATAATTTCCTAGAATGGCTCACAGAACTCAGGGAAATACTTGTGTTTACCAGTTTATTATGTAATAAAATATATGATAAAGGACACAGAGGAAAAGCCAGATGAAGAGATACACAAGGAAGGTATGAAGTGTCCTAACCACAAGAGCTTTTGTCCCTGTGGAGTTGAGGTGTGCCTGCCTCATGGCATGTGGATGTGTCACCAACCCAGAAGCTCTCTGAATCCTGGACTTTAGGGATTTTTATGGAAACTTCATCACATAGGTATGATTGATCTCACTCCATTCTCCCCTCCCTGGAAGAAGGGTGGATGGGGCTGAAAGTTCCAAGCTTCTAATCATGGCTTGGTATTTCTGGTGACCAGCTCCTATTCAGGAGCCTGCCAAGAGTCTCTCCTTTAGAACAAAAGATGCTTCTATCACCCAGGGAATTTCAAAGGATTTAGGAATTCTGTGTAAGATGCTCCTAGCATCTCTATCACTCAGGACATTTCAAGAGTTTTAGGAGCTCTGTGCTAGGAACTAGGAGCAGTGACCTATATGTAGATCTGTATCTGGAGAGATATATCTTATTATTTCACACACCCTAATCCTATCTTTCCACAGATTGTTTTGGAATATATCCTATGAAGGAAGGCCTATGAACCTAGAAGTAAACAAACTTCAAAAGGGTGATACTCTATGCTTTAAAAACATATTTAAATATAAAATTTGAAAACCAAGTACGATACATATTTAAATAGAGATTCATATACACTAAAATCATTACTGAAATACATTAATAAAAAAATACCATTAAAACAGTGAGTTTTACATTTCAGATGAGAGGGCAATATATTCTTAAAATTACAAGAAAGGGGGCTTCTCTGGTGGCGCAGTGGTTGAGAGTCCGCCTGCCGATGCAGGGGACACAGGTTCGTGCCCCGGTCTGGGAAGATCCCACATGCCGCGGAGCAGCTGGGCCCCGTGAGCCATGGCTGCTGAGCCTGCACGTCCGGAGCCTGTGCTCCGCAGCAGGAGAGGCCACAACAGTGAGAGCCCCGCATACCGCAAAAAAAAAAAAAAAAAATTACAAGAAAGTTTGATGAGTGCTTTGATAGAGGAGGTAAAAGGTATGTGTCAGGGGAACACATGAGGTCCATTACCAGAGATGGGGATGTTTAAGCTAGAGTAGGAGTTAGCCAGGCAAAATGTAATGGGACAATCAGAGGGTTTCAGAGTGGATAGCTTACACAACAACTGTGTAGAAAGATAGAGACCAACATACCACAAGGAGAATCTTTCAGTCAGGATGATCTTGCCTACCTCAGGTAGTTTTCTTCATCTGTGTGTTCCATGATATCTACATGGAATGATAGTGCCTATAACAGTTTCTTGCACTTCAAAAGGTATATGCCTTTTTACCTTAGATTAAGTACTTGGGAACTGGATTTCCCAAGTACTTAACAAGATCAACACTCAATAAATAATTTTACCCACAGTTTATGCATAGGCATTCATTGTTTCCTGCATATGTATATGCTGAACTGTGTCTCTGAAATTCACATGTTAAAGTCCTAACCCCTAGAACTTCAGAATGTGACTATTTGGAGATAGGGTCTTAAGAGGTAATTATGTTAAAATGAGGTCATTTGGCGGACTCTAATCCAATATGACTGGTGTCCCATAAGAAGAGATGATTAGGACACAGACAGGCACAGAGGAAAAGGCGATGTGAAGACACAGGAGAAGACGGCTATCTATAAGCCAAGGAGAGAGGGCTCAAAAGAAACTCACCATGTTGACATCTCAGTCTCTGACTTCTAGCCTGCAGAATTGTGAGAAAATAAATATTCTGTTCATTAAGTCATTCACTCTGTGGTACTTTATTATGGCAGCCACAGCTAACTAATATATACATATTACATATATATGTATATTTGTACATATCCCAATTGGATGATAGCATAGGTTAGCTATCATTAAAACAGTAATTCAAGCCAATAGATGGTTGACTTTTGAATTGGGAAATGTGATAATGATGCAGTTCACTAAGCTCGACAAATTGCTGCAGAAAGAAACCACAGTTGTCACTTTCTTAACAAGAGTCCTACGGATGATTTTAGTAAACCATTTCAACTACACTTATTAATCACAAATTTACAGTGTTTGAGTGGTGACAGATCAGAGTTATGCTTTGGGAATGGACATGATATCAAGATTTCAGATGAGAAATAAGTACTTCAGTTATGATAGTGTCCACTGAAGAAAGGAAGAATAGGGTGAGAAAATTGTGTTATATTTTGGTATTGAATTTCATTAAGTAGGACCACGGAAAGGAATAACACGAAGATAGTTTCAAAATTTCAGGTTAAGAGACTAGTGTTGCCATCAACTGAAATACAACACCAGAGAAACAGCAGAGTTGAAAGAGAAAAAGACTGAATCAATTTTAGACATTCTAAATTTTAAGTGTTAGTATATTATTAGGTGGAGATGGTCAGAAGATTATTGTAAATGCCACAGTGTGATTAAAATACTAGAAATTTGGAAAATGGATCAATGAGTAAATTCCTTTTAAAACAGAAAAAAATTGCATATACAGGAGACAATTAAAATTCGGGGATCTGGGCTTCCCTGGTGGCACAGTGGTTGAGAGTCTGCCTGCCGATGCAGGGGACATGGGTTTGTGCCCCGGTCCGGGAAGATCCCACATGCCGCGTAGCGGCTAGGCCCGTGAGCCATGGCTGCTGAGCCTGCACGTCCGGAGCCTGTACTCCACAACGGGAGAGGCCACAACAGTGAGAGGCCCGCGTACCGGGAAAAAAAAAAAAAAAAAAAAAATTGGGGGATCTATTTTAAAAGTAACAGAGATTTGTAAATATGCTAACATTTGCAAGTTTTAGCATGTTTATTAAAATCTATAACACCAAGAAGAGTTTTAGAATTGTTTAATCGAGAGACCCATTTGAAAATGCAAGGGGATAATTAGACTCCAATATTTTTTTTTTCTGTACAAAGCAAAATAATTTCATATACAAGAAATAAAATTGCTAGAAAGATGTAGGGGAAAAAAAACAAGAATAAATGAGGACACTACCTCTAGACATCTTAGACGTGTGTTTCTCAAATTTTGGAATGCATAATCTTTTCCTAAATGTCTATAAAACTTCAGATTCCTGAGTCTGACTCCAGGCTATTGGATAAAAATTGTTTGGTTAGGACTTTCAAATCTGCAATTTTAACAAGAGTTTCTTGTGATTTTTTTTAATGGTCCAAAAAATTAAAAAGTGCAGAAGACTGTCTTAGAAAATGCAAGAAAAATATATGTATAAAATTAAAGAGTTCATTATAGAACCATATCTAACAGAAAAAAAAGCAGGAGGGAGAACATTGGATAAATAATATTACAATTGCATCATAATTCAAAATGGAATGAAAGGATTACTTTGTGAGGGGACACAGGGAGTGGGACAGAAACTTACATATCTCAGGTTCATATAAAGTTTTACAAGATCCTGCACACTGGCCCAAACAAAAATTGAGGAAGTGTTTTTGGGATGTGTTTTAATCAATTTTAAAGTTCAGAATAGTTTCAGATTTAATAAGCTAGTTTGCATATACCCTGTTTAAGAAGATATTAGAGTTTGCATGTACCCACCCCAAGTTTCCTTTATTATTAACATCTTACATTACTATGGTATATTTGTCACAATTAATGAGCCAACAATGATACATGACTATTAACAAAAGTTCATAATTTATTTCCATAGTTTTTACCTAATTTCCTTCTTTATGTTTCAGGATTCCATACACAATACCACATCACATTTAGTTACTATCTTAATGCTTTTGGGCTGCTATAACAAAATATGACTAACTGGGTAGATTATGAACAACAGAAATTTATTGCTTACAGTTCTAGAGGCTGGAAAGTCTAAGATCAAGGCATCAGTACGGTCACTTTCTGGTGAAGATCCTCTTCCTGGTTCGTAGCTGTTGCCTTCTCACTATCTTCCCACATGGTGGAAGCCCGTAGGGAGCTTCTTTTATAAAGCACTCATGCCATTCATGAGAGCTCCACCTCATCGTTTAAGCACCTCTGAAAGGCCCCACCTACTAATACCATCACCTTTAGGGGTTAGGATTTCAAATTTGGTGAGGGGAGCAGGGACATAAACATTTGCTCACTTTTGATTACCTTGAAAAATTTGAAGAGTACTGAGTAGGCACTTTGTAGAATGTAACTCAATTGGAATTTTTCTAACGTTTTTCTCATGATTAAAATGAGGTCATAGTTTTTAGAAGAAAGACTACAGAGGTAAAATGCCATTTTCATCACATCACACCAAGAATACATACTATAAACATACTATTTTGATAGTAACCTTGATCACCTGGATGAGATAGTGTTTATCAGGTTTCTCTACTGAATGTTATGTTTTTTCTCTTTCTTCCATGTTGTGCTTGGAAGGAATTCACTGCACAGATCACACTTAAGGAGTGAGGAGTAATACTCCACCTCCTTGAGGCAAGTATCTATACAACTTATTTGGAATTCTTCTGTACTAGATATTTGTGTTTTCTCCCCTACTCATTTGTTTATTTGATCATTTATCTATATCAGTATGGACTGATAGATATTAATTGTATAGTTTTAATTATAATCCATTTATATTGCTGCTAAAATTGTTCCAGCTTTTACCATGGGGAGCTCTTTCTTTGGCTTCTGTATTTGATATATTCTTATTGTTATTATTGTCGTTATTGTTATTATTAAGTTCCTTAATATCTAGCACTGTAAGATTCTCTAGGTTTATCTTTTACGTACTCTTCTTCCTCAGCCCTAGAAATCAGCCGTTTCTCCAAGGAGTCTTGGTTCCTTTCTTAGAGACTAGCATTAAAGAAATCAAGATTTATGAGCTTGTTGTACTCATTGATGCCAGAGTGTTATTGCTTCTTAAACTTGTCAGCAGATAGAGCAAGGAAATATAGGTGTGTAGACTAACCCATGTGCATATACATATCTTAAAAATTATATATGTATCTATATTAAGGTAAACATGAGTTTATATTGATGTTTTCAACTTTATTTCTGTATTCCATGGATTATTCTAGTTTTCTCTCTTTCCTTGTCTGTAACCATTCACTCTATGAGAAACCTGGCCACTGTCATTTGTCATACATTTACTTAATTGTTTAACACACATGTATAGCGTTAGAATTGTTAACCTCCTCTATGGGAAACAGCTTTATCAACTAGAGTTCAGTGCTATACATATTTACTTTTGCCTGCAGTATTATAGCCTCCACTCTTTTCCAATGTTACTTAGGTCAGCTCCAACTCCCACCCCTCCAATACAATCAGTGAAGTTATTTAATACATTTTTTTGTACAGGCATACCTTGTTTTATTGTGCTTTGCTAATACCGTGTTTGTTACAAATTGAAGGTTTGTGGCAACCCTGTGTCAAGCAAGTCTCTTGGCACCATTTTTCCAATAGCTTTTGCTCACTTCATGTCTCTGTGTGACACTTGGGCAATTCTTGCAATATTTTAAAAAATTTCACTATTATTATTATATTTGTTATGGTGGTCTGTGATCAGTGATCTTTGATGTTACTATTCTAATTGTTTTGGCATTTTTAGCAATAAAATATTTTTAAATTAAGGTATAAACATTTTTTTAGACATAATGCTGTTACACACTTAACAGACTGCAGTGTAGTGTAAAGATAACTTTTATATGCACTGGGAGACCAGAAAATATGTGTGACTTGCATTGCTGAGATATTTGCTTTACTGCAGTGATCTCAAATTGAACTTGCAGTATCTCTGAGGTATTGCCTGTACAGTTAGATTTCTCTTCTCAATCTGCCGTCCATCCTGGAGTCCCTCAACTTCCATACGATTTTTAAAACTTGCATATGTTAAGATTCAGTGTTTCTGCTATGAAGTTCTATTGCTTTTGACAAATGCATTGTGTCATCTATCCACCATTACTATCCACCATTACCATATTGTACAAAATAATCTCATTACCCTACAAATTTCCTGTCGTATATCAATTCAGTTCTTCCCACTCCCTAAACTGCTGAGAGTCACTGACCTTTTTAACCTCTGTTGAGTTTTGCCTTTTCCAGAATGTCATATAATTGAAATCATGCAGTCTTTTCAGAGTAGCTTCCTTCACCTAGCAAGGTGCATTTAAGATTCACCCCTATTTTTTTTTCATGACTTCGATAGCTTATTCCTTTTGTTACTGAATAACATTCCATTGTATGGATGTACTACATTTTATTTATCCATGCACTGCTTCTTTTTTTTTAATTAATATATTTATTTATTTTTGGCTGTGTTGGGTCTTTGTTGCTGCATGAGGGCTTTCTCGAGTTGCGGCAAGCAGGGTCTATTCATTGCGGTGCATGAGCTTCTCATTGCGGTGGCTTCTCTTGTTGCAGAGCATGGGCTCTAGGCATGTCAGCTTCAGTAGTTGTGGCACGTGGGCTCAGTAGTTGTGGCTTGTGGGATCTAGAGCGCAGGCTCAGTAGTTGTGGCGCACGGGCTTAGTTGTTCCACAGCATGTGGGATCTTCCCGGACCAGGGCTCGAACCCGAGTCCCCTGCATTGGCAGGCAGATTCTTAACCACTGCACCACCAGGGAAGTCCCTATCCATGCACTATTGAAGGACATCTTGGTTGCTTCCAGTTTGGGACTATTATGAATAAATCTTCTATATCTTTCATGTTCCTATTTGTGTGTGTGTGTGTATGTGTGTGTGTGCAGGCAAGCCCATGCTTAAGTTTTCAAATCAGGTGGGTAAATACCTAGTAGCACAGTTGCTGGGTTGTATAGTAAGATGATGGTTAGTCTTGTAAGAAACTACTACACTGTTTTCCAAAGTAACTGCAGCATTTTGCATTTCCACCAGCAATAAATGAGAGTTCCTGTCGCTCTGCACCCTCACCAGCAATTTGTATTGTCAGATTTTTTGGATTTTAATTATTAGAATAGGCCTATAGTGTTGTATTATTGTTCTTTTAATTTGCCTTTTCCTAATGATAAATGATGTTGAGCTTCTTGTATACTATTTGCCATCTATCTTCTATGGTAAGATATTTGTTCAGGACCATTTTTAATTTGTTTCCTTGATACTGAGTTTTACAGGTTGTCTATTCCGGATGCAAGTTCTTTTTCAGATTTTTTTTTCAAAGTTTTCCCTTAATCTGTGGCTTGTCTTTTCATTCTTTTAACAGCATCTCTGTCTAACAGAAGTTTTTAATTTGAATAAAGTCCAACTTATCTGTTTTTTCTTTCAAGGATCAATCCTTATGTATTATATCTAAGAACTAATTCTTAAGCTCAGATTTACATAGATTTTTGTCATATGTTTTCTTCTAGATATTTTATAGCTTTGCATTTTACACTTAAGCCTATAATCCATTTTGAGTCAATTTTATGTACTGTGCAAGGCCTGTACCTAGGTTCCTTTTAAGCACTGGTTGTAAATGGCATAAGAAGTAAAGGTTAAATGATCAACAAGGTGATTCATAATTGAAGTTTTAAAAGGTAATGGAGAAGATAATAAATTAGTCACCACTAACATTACTGAACTCTGGCTATAAACGTGTGGAGTTCTTTCTTCAATATCAGGACATGGACAGGGTATGATATAAAATATGTGAATCATGCATGTCTGGATGTTACAAATGATTTAGTACACTTTAAAGAAATAATGAAACAAGACAAAAAAGTGACAAAAATATGATTGGATGCTATAATATATATTTTTAAACATCTTTATTGGAGTATAATTGCTTTACAATGGTATGTTAGTTTCTGCTGTATAACAAAGTGAATCAGCTATACATATACATATATCCCCATATCTCCTCCCTCTTGCATCTCCCTCCCACCTTCCCTATCCCACCCCTCTAGGTGGTCACAGAGCACCGAGCTGATCTCCCTGTGCTATGCGGCTGCTTCCCACTAGCTATCTATTTTACATTTGGCAATGTATATATGTCCATGCCACTCTCTCACTTCGTCACAGCTTACCCTTTGCCCTCCGCATGTCCTCAAGTCCATTCTCTACGTCTGCGTCTTTATTCCTGTTCTGCCCCAGGGTTCTTCAGAACCATTTTTTTTGATTCCATATATATGTGTTAGCATACAGTATTTGTTTTTCTCTTTCTGACTAACTTCACTGTGTGACAGACTCTGGATCCATCCACCTCACTACAAATAACTCAGTTTTGTTTCTTTTTATGGCTGAGTAATATTCCACTGTATATATGTGCCACATCTTCTTTATCCATTCATCTGTCAATGGACACTTAGGTGGCTTCCATGTTCTGGCTATTGTAAACAGAGCTGCAATGAACATTGTGGTACATGATTCTTTTTGAATTATGGTTTTCTCAGGGTATATGTCCAGTAGTGGGATTGCTGGGTCATATGGTAGTTCTATTTTTAGTTTTTTTAGGAACCTCCATACTGTTCTCCATAGTGGCTGTATCAATTTACATTCCCACCAATAGTGCAAGAGTGTTCCCTTTTCTCCACACCCTCTCCAGCATTTATTGTTTGTAGATTTTTTGATGATGGCCATTCTGACTGGTGTGAGATGATATCTCATTGTAGCTTTTATCTGCATTTCGCTAATGATTAGTGATGTTGAGCATCCTTTCATGTGTTTGTTGGCCATCTGTATATCTTCTTTGAAGAAATGTCTATTTAGGTCTTCTGCCCATTTTTGGATTGGGTTGTTTGTTTTTTTGATATTGAGCTGCATGAACTGCTTGTAAGTTTTGGAGATTAATCCTTTGTCCGTTGCTTCATTTGTAAATATTTTCTCCCATTCTGAGTGTCGTCTTTTCGTCTTGTTTATGGTTTCCTTTGCTGTGCAAAAGCTTTGAAATTTCATTAGGTCCCATTTGTTTATTTTTATTTCCATTTCTCTAGGATGTGGGTCAAAAAGGATCTTGCTGTGATATATGTCATAGAGTGTCCTGATTATGTTTTCCTCTAAGAGTTTTATAGTGTCTGTCCTTACATTTAGGTCTTTAATCCATTTTGAGTTTATTTTTGTGTATGGTGTTAGGGAGTGTTCTAATACTTTTTAAACTGTGCAAACACTGATTACCAAAAGGACACATATTCATACCTTTAACCATGCCAGCAGTGCTCAATCAATGGCATGGTTTAAGGTATGAATGTGATGTAGTTAGTAAAACTGCTTTTAGTTCTTTGGGTGGATTCAACATACCGTGTCATAAGAAAGTGCAAATTGAGAAAATTGGAAACACAGATGATAAAAATAGACTGAATGAACCCTGTCATAATTTATTTAGACAAACATTGCTTTGATGGTAAATTGGTGGGTATATTTAAAATACTGAATTGTAAAGAGAAAATACACCAGGATTCAATAAAAAATGTGTAAAGGCATAGAAATAGGAAAAAAGACCAATACTTTATCGTTCAATTAATTTTGGTTCAAATACAATTTGTTAAGATACTCTGCTACGTGCATTGGTGACAGAAAGCTCAATGACATATTGGGCTTCTCTTACAAGAGCTTAGAACCTAATGGGGAGAAAGATGTGTTCAAATAATGTAAGATGTATATCAAAATAGACATGTACAAAATAGGTGACGACTCACTGAAGAATTTATAAATGTGATGTAAGGGTACTCAAGGTAGAAAGAACAGCAGATGCGATAGTATGGAAGTGTGAAACTGCATTGTGTATTCTGGGATTTATAGGCAATTCAGTAATTTGGGGGATATAAAACATAAGAGATTCTTTAAAAACATTTCTCTTAATCTCATAATTTTTTATAAGTAGATATCCATGTGGGGTGTTGTGATCCTAAAGTGCACATGAATAGAAGTTATAACATTTTATCCTTTAAGTATATTTATTAGAACTCATCAAATAAATAACTTTTAATCAAGAAATGAAAACTTCCTTCTGTCTTAAGTGTGTACTTCTTGGAAAGTTGAAGCATATAAAATGAGTCTATTTAGATTCACTTCTTCCCTTTCATTTTGATGCCAATCACATACCATAAAGAGCCAAAGACACTGGTTAAAAAAAAGTAAAGGAAAAAAACATAATTTACATGTAAATTATGTCAACCATACCAGAGACATCTCTTAGATGATAACCCATTATAATTATAGTATTTTAAGTACCACTATCTATGCATTTCTATAGCATCGTTCACCCAAGTTTTTAAGATTATTTGTTTTATTACAAAATAGTAAAAAAAGCAATCAGATACTCCCAGTTTTGTGCTGGAACTGCCTTGTAAAGCTCACGGAAGCCAACTGGGTATATTCCTTTCCCAATTCCACATTCAGTGACCTCACATTACCAAGAGAAATTGGCCATGGTGGAAGTTTGTACATCACAGAAATCAGCAAATGCAACACATCAGTATTGTTTTCCCCTGGGAGAACCAGTTATTAAACATTTATTGGCACACAGCTGGATATTTCTTTATAATTATCTTTCAATATTGGAAGGAAAATTATTCCATAGTTTATACACCACTTGATATGTCTTTAAAAAGAAACCTATATAGTTAGAAAAACCTTAAAAGTAGGTAAGGATCACTTAATTGTATTAATAAGGTGAGGATATGTTTTGGGAATCATTACTGCTGTTAACATTGAAAGATTTGCTTCCATATTCCAAATAATGGAAGTTTATGTCAACCAAGAATAATGGGATCTAAAATATCAGTATTTCTACCACCTAAGTTCTGAAAGAGTAAAATGAGACAACCACATAAAACTCCTTCACGGGAACCATGCTAATATTCAGAATCAAATCTGCTATACATAGGAAAAGGATAGGATGCCTGTGAATTTCCACAATTTGTCTGTATTCTTTGTATTAAGCTGTCAGGGACTATCTAAATCACTTCCTTTTCTGTCACTCTGTCTTCTGACAACATCCTTTGAGACACAACAGCATTCAGCAACAACCTCTCCCTTCCCCGCCAGCCCCCAAAGTCTCAAAATGATATGTAAATCCTGCAATTCATCATGCTCTGTGTAGTACAGGTTTAATTCTTCCTCCTAGGCCTCAATCTGCTGAAACATTACTCTGATATACAGTACAAAAGCAGTAACAAAGATGTTCATATCAGGCCATTGTGAGTTAGTGGCAGGCAGAGAAACCAATGAAGCCAACGGAACAATGGCTGGAGTTTAAACAGGCTGCTGAAATTTGCTAAGACGCAGACAAAGGGCCCAGGCTGAAAGGCGAGCTACAGTGGAATTCCTTGGCCTCCATTATGTGGCTGAAACAATCCTTACTCAGAGAGTGGATTTGCATCTCTATATAGAGTTCAGGCTCTGTTTGTGAAAGGCTTTCGCTAGGCCTGACCCCATGTCTCAAGAGCACATTGATACCCAGCGCCTTCCCCCTGCCTCGTCCCACACCACAGAGAGCAGTATCATGGGAAAATGCACTAACTTAAAAGAAAGCAAAGGCAGGCAAGAGGAAGGGAAAAAATTAAAGGCTTGAGGCAGTTTTGGTGGTACTTAGCAGTGAAAATTACTTTGGCAAATAATAGAACCTACTGCTGGTAATTACTGCTAACAAGCTTCCCCCAGCCCAAATGTGACACTTGGCGCTGATGTGAGAAAAGCTGATATAGGCCAAGCTTATTAAGCTTGAATGAAAGGAACCTTTTCCCTATGAAAATACAGCAGCTTGGGAGCTTGCAAATCTTGTAATCTAGTGTTACCAATTATTCAGTAAAACAGAAAAATGGTGCTGCAATATTTAAAATCCTTCTTGGATTTAATCAGTATGGTGCCCTAATCCCAAGCAACTATAATCACGAATATCCTTGGTTTCCTAAACATGTATGCTTAGTTCCAAACAAAATATTGTGGGTACTTAATCTTCTACTTCATGCAAGGAACCACTGAGAAAACATTCATACTTGATGCCCAGTAGATAACCTGGCAAAACATTTTTCTTTGGGAGATCAGAAAAAAAAGAAAATGATCATAATCTGAAACAAGGTAATAGAATCTTGCCCAAATACGTTCATGGCTTATTCATGATCTTAATTTTAAATTAAATTTGGTGTGGTTTGACATAGTGATGTTAATTTCTTCATCACTTTAAAACTGTTTTAATTACCATGAGAAAGTGATCATATTAAATTATAACATCTATTAATTATTATACTAATGAAATATTTTGCTTTGAGAGTAAAGTCATATTTCATGAGTAAAAATGAGTAGGAAATTATAAGAAGCCTCAGAAATGTATCTTATTCATTACTATTATTTACTACATATAGGAAAATATCATATTCTTTCCCTTTTTCGGACACAAGCATTTGTTAGAAGGTGAGTATTTCTTGTGTGCAGTAATAATTACGTGAAACATAAATGCTTAATTCAGTATTTTGAATTGAATTCCATTAGAATTATCTGGCATATCCGTAATCTTTAGACATTAATATTTTCACAGAGTTTTGAAAATATTACATTGACTCCATGATATAAATGGAACCTCTATTATCAAACAAACTACAGAAATTTTAAGTATAAACTCATTTAAATTAGTGAAACAAAGTCATAGGCTACTGTAGATATTGAAGGGCTCAATTACAACTTAATTTTAAACTTTGCAGTGTAGTTTTGACTTCTTAATAATCCAATAGTTCATCGCTTGAATGTACCATATGAATGTTTCCAATAATTTGTTTTTCTGTCACTAATTTCATTGGGTATGTGGCAATATTGTGAAATGTTGTGCACGCTATCATTTAAAAGTTAATACGGACTCTTAATCTGTATTTTTATGATATGAGTGTTTTCGCAAATAGCTTAAAACATGTTTTAAATGTTGAGCAATACAGAAAGCCAAGAAGTCACATATTTGTCTAACTATTCATTTTGAAATATACATGTTTAGTTCTAAAACTCTATTGTGTTTTATGGTTATGAAGTCTTTAAATCTACAATGTTCTTCATGCAGCAAAGTGTTAATTGTTCATATACATAGGATAAATGCCATGTGTGATGGTCAAGCCACTTACTCAGCAATCAGGATAATGAAAACAGATATTGAAAACTTTATGCTTAATGAACAGAGTACTTTTTAACATTTCCTTAGATAAAACTAAATACTAAAAATGTTAAAGATCAAAATTACTAAAATTTTCCATATTAAATTTATGTCATTAACTAAAGATAATTTAAAAGACTTTTACCACATATTTTATAACTAAACTTACACTGTTCTTATATTCAGTTGATTCCTATGTAGGATTACTTATTTTACTATTCTTGTGCTGTTGCAAAATCATGAAGATATTTTTCCTTTTATTAAGAAGTTTGAATAAGTTATGATTGTGTTTATATTTTAAAGGGAAACAGTTAAGGAGAATGCTGTGTATAAGACGTGAAGTAAATTTTGCAAAAGATGATTAATCTGTGGTTAAAAAAATTCAATTTAATTTTTAAACTTTACAAAAGGATGATAATCATTTTATAATGTACTATTGTAAGGAATTCTTTCTTCTGCCTGACCCCACAATCAGTGAAAAGAAAACCATGCCTGGGAATATTAAAGAAGCATTTAAATAAATGAATAAAGAATGTAGCCTTTCCTCAGTTTTTTTTAAAGCAATGTAAATTTTTTTCATATACGTTGTGTGTGTGTGTGTGTGTGTGTGTGTGTGTGTATTTTAAAACATTACCTTCACCTTGAAGTAAAATGTGTACATTTAGTAACATAATTTTTGACTAATAATGAACACTATATTAATTCATATAATTGCTACCCTATATCCAACTGCATAGGATATTGACGTTGCAGTAAGAATATGTTCTTCCTGACAATTCATGGTAAAAAAAATTTAAACATATATAGGAAAGGTATGAAGAAATGAAGGAAAGTAGGAGAGAGAGAAGTCAGAGGGTCAGAGGATAAGACGGGTAAGAGAGGCTGGTGCGGGGGAGAAACAGATGTGGTTGAGAGGTGGGGAGGTGGGGGGCTGACATATATAAAGGGGAGGAGAGAGAAAGGAAACTTGTGCCTCACCAATATGAACATGCATGACTTTGCAATTCTATATTCACTAGTATACTTACAGAGAAATTCCAAGTTTTGTCAGTGATGCGTTTCAGCTAATTCACAATTCCATCTAAGACTTCTCTTAAGCTTGTTCTAAGGTATTTTGTTTCATCACAGGGAAAGCCTGTTGTTGAAAATAAACTTTATGAGAAAATGAGCTTTTCAAAGCTCTATTAATACATTTCTATGGAGAAAAAATTACAAACTTAATGATAGACAGTAGAGTTTGAAAAAGCTACGCAAATGATGAATCATCATATTTCTTAAGCCATGTATTATTTTTAAGTGTGTAATAGAGAAAATTAAGGGAAGTACTAGTTTATAGAAGAGAAAGTAGAAAATGATTTCAAACACTTTATTCTACAAAAGTATGTTTCTACAATTACATATATATATATCCTATATATTATATATCCTATATACATATATATTTTTTAAACATTTACATATAATTTGGAAGCTGAGAAATGATCAGCAGATGAGACAAGTCACTGAAAATGGGAGCATGCTGAGACCTTCAGTCACACTGATTCTTAAATGAAATTCTTTATTATTTAATTCTATATACTGTGCTACCATTTTGTCCAGTTACGAAAGTGCTGCTCCCTTTTCACACCTTCATTTTACTTCCTCTCTCTACCACACAATTTAATCCCTGTGGATTCCCCTTTTGTATCTCTTATGTCTGTTGCTTCAGTTCCATTTCACTCCCTTTTGTCTGACCACTGCTGCAGGCTCAAAATCTCCTCTCCCTCTCTCCACTGTTTACCTGAACATTCCACCCTGCATACAGATGTCACATTAATTATCCTAATGTTCAGATTCGGTTGTGTCATACTCATGCTCAAAACCTTTCCCATCTCCCTAATGCCTTCTAAAACTGTTCCCACTCCTCAAGCAAGTAGTCAAAGCTCTTCAAAACCCACACCAAATATCATTTTCAAACTTATTCTTACTCTGTTCTCTTACACAAACCCAACATTCTTACAGAAGAGGACTGCTATTCCATGGTTCTGTCAGTACCATGAATATGTTCCAAATCTGACCATTTTGTTCTACTTGAAGTGCATCTCTCCTTACTTTCAAATGTGACTTCTCTCATGACATCTGCTCAGATCTCATCTGAAAGCAGTGCCTCTGAAACTTTTTGCCTCTTATGATAAACAAGTCTGTACTTTATGTAATACATGCATAATTAAATTGTCTTTTAATTCCCAAGAGTGCATAATAAATTTACTTCCCATACTAATGTTAAATTAATATTGAATCAATTGAATACACAGGAATAAAGAGAGATATCAATTGTTTTTAACTTAATAACAACCATGAAAAATGTACTTATAATGTTAAAAGAGTTAGGCTATCAAGAGAAAATGTGTTTTTTTTTTTTCTTTTTTAAAAACAGCTATATTGTCTTTAGTGACAAAAATCAGTATATCTTTTAAATCAACTGGTCACTTTCAATAATGAATGTAATTTTTACATTGAGGGGTTTATTTCCAAGCTAATATTTTAAAAAATCAGAAATTGAAAAATATTCCTTAGTTATGCCTGCACTGAAAATGTAAATGCTGATAAATGTGCTATAAGCTAGTCTTTGTGATATGTCTTTAAAATTAGTTTTCTTCATGTAGTCCTTCCATAAAGAAATAATACTTCTATTTTGATATATTATAGGATATGACATTTCTTACAATAGTATAACAAATTGATACAACATCTTAATAAATTTATAAAAACTATAATTTATGACACTATGGGAAGTAGCATAGTATGAGATGAGAAGGTTAATTATCATTAAACTTTTCATAGAGAAAATACTATAGGCATCCTGGAAAAGAAAAAAGTTTATTTTTTAATGAATACTTTGATATAATTCTTTATTTCACCCGGCTGAAAGCCTGCCATTTCTTAGTCCTTTATTCAAGATATTAGCATATAAATAAAAATCCTCAAAATTGTTATAAGGTTGACATTTTTAAAGGCTTTCATTCATTCTTTCCATGTTGAAATTAAGTAATTGTTGATGTATTTTAGAATGAAGTTATAGAATTTTTAAAAGCTTTTTCTTCTTTCTCAAATTCAGAGATGAATGGTCATTTAAAGGGGATTTTATAGTATTTATTATATTTATGGTTGAGATATAAAAACTGTAGTGCCAATTTGCATATTTGATGTTTTCTTTTTTAAAATTTTCTCTTTCATTCTGATGAATACAACAGAAATCTTGAAGATAATCTCAAAACTTAATCCCATCTAAATTTACCCTAGAGTGGTACATATTTATTTTCCTTAGTGTTTCTGATACTGTAGCAATGATTAATATACAAATAGCAGGAATGAACTATGTAGTTTCCCTTATTCTTTGAAAGAGTATTTACAGATTTACCAACATCTTGGAGAAAATGGCTAAAATCTTATAGGACTCAAATTTCCCATCTACATTATCAGCAAGTGTGGGAGAGTCACTGAAAATTGACTATTTTTAATTATTTCAATTCTTTTAAATAGTATCAGGAATGCAAAATAGCAGGGCTGCATTGTTTGCTTTAACACTTGAGGTATCTTTTGTGAGGTCTCTCCAAATTCCTACATCATGATGTGAAAATATTTTTGTACTAAGTTATGTGGTCCTATACAAAACTAACTTGAATTTTAACATGACTGTCATATATTATGGAATAGCCCACTAATTTTCAATATTTAACAGACTGCTATAAAAATGTGAGAGAAAGCACAGAATAACTTTACTCATTTCATTTTAACATTTTACATGAAAATTATAATAACATTTAATAAAATGCTCAAAATGTTTAATTTTCCAAAATTAGTCTTAGGTTTCTGAAAGCTTTAAAAAATAAAGAAATTTATTACTTATTTTGCAAGTAGAATAGTATGGTGATCAAATTCTATAACATTCTAAGTCTCATCTGCTGGAGATGTTTCATCTGTTCCCACATAACAACAACAGAAATTGTGCACTTAGTTTTTGTTGTATAGCAAAGAAAAAGACAAAGTATATTTTTGAACTTGAATTTTTAGATCATAATAGCATCTTGTCTCCTTGGTGTTTTTTTTCATTTTGCCAACTGGGTGACTTGTTGAAGGGAATAAAGAGAGAAGGCTTCATACAGGGGAAGCCACCAATATCATTGGCAAGTGAACCTCACGACAGTACAGGCAAACGCAAAATGAGCTTTCACGCAGGGCTCTGTCAGTGTCATTCAGCTTTGCCTGAATGGATAACCCTCCATGATTTATCTTCCATTCATCAAGTCAATGCCTGGTATCTTTTCAGTTGTGATGGATAAGACCTTACTAAATTGACTGCTGCCCGCTGAGCATTGTGAAGCCTGAGAACTGAACAGGAAGGGGATCCAACCATATTTCATTCATATAGTAAGTCAGCCATTCTCCATAGATCTAAGGGCTGAGAATTATAAAGAGCCTTGCTTCAGCTGGTCCATTGGTCTGGACCAGAGAGTGGTCAAGGATCAACCTAGTTTCTTAGATTTGAAAGTAGAGTAAGAATAGGGGATATTAGTAGCTCCCGTAACCAGCCAACTGGAAAATAGGAACCAATTTATTAGGAAGGATCTACTATTCCTTCAGGCCTTATTCTAGATGATAGATATTTAACTAAATCCTTTCAAACATCATACTTATTTTATCATGAAAAATAACTATACCATTGCCCATATTTTACTGGAAAAAAATGTTAAGCTCCATTACAGCAGTGAGCCTAATTGACTTACTCAGTTATATATGCCTCAACTCCTAGGATAGAAAAATACCTAGCTCGATAAATGTCTATGGATAGATGGAAATGTGACAGTAATGGAGTTATGGAGAGAGGGAGGAAGGACGGACAGAAAGAAGGAAGAAAGGAAAGAAACCTAAATTCATGAATTGGATTTAGGATTTGAAGTGTAGATATATATTTCTAAGCACTGTGGTTTTTTTCTTCCTTTAATAAAAATCAACCTGAAAACTTTCTGAAATACTTGTTTGAATGTGGGGAGAGCAAACACAATGCATTTACTTAAATCTCATTTACAGATATTGCATCTTTTGGTCCCCTAGAAAATTGTTTTTCTTTTTCCTCTCATTTTTAAAGACAGATGAATTGTTTTAGTCCAAAAGTAAGGATTTATATAATTTCTTTCTTTTCTGCAGAATTATTTTTCAGGTACAGTTCCTCCATTAGTGTTCTGAACTTCAGGTATCCTTTAAACAAGAAAATTATCAAGTGCCTTAAGTTCATGAAGTCATGACTTCAAAATGCCAGTGTACACACTTAAAATCACCACCACAGCATAAACACATTCAGAGATATGGACACTGAAAATGAAGAATACCTGCACAAAATAAGGACTATTATAATTATGCAGTACCAAAAGCAAAGAAATAAATAACAAAACAAACACAAATAAATACAAACATAAAACAAATAATAAAACATCTTATATCCTAATGCTGTGGACATTAAGACCCTTATGATTACCTATCTTGTCCATTCACAAAAAGTTACATGAAAAGTTAGTTCCACAGTAAAAATGCTATTCCCTTTATTTTTGTTTCTGCTTTTAAAATATGATGAACATATTTTTGGAACTATTACATCAATAGCATATGGAAAAAGATACTAAAGGATCATTAATTCTTCTGAAATATGTTAATGAGGGCTATTTATAGGTATAAAGGATATATTTATACACACACAAAAAAAGGGATGAAATATGTATCTCTTTTATATTTTCAAAAAGGAGCAATCTATAAACCATTTTACAAATTTATATGCTCTTTGTTTGAAGAGTTAACTAAGCCTCTATGCCTGGGGGTTGAAGGCAGGCAGGCCCTCCACAAGAACATACACTATCATACTGTGAGAAACATTATGCAAGAGAAAATAAATCACTGCAGAAAAGGGGGATGGGGAAGAGAGTGAGAAGTAAGTGATAACCTTGTTGGTGTGTTTTTCAATTTTCCTGGCTAAGCTGTTCCCCTAGTTACATTTGCTTTGAATTTTCACTTTTTGTTTACCAAATGGAACATACTTTCTTTAGGAAGCAAAGTAAACAAAAATACCCGCCTCTGATAGTGTAAGGCAGAGACAACATTCCAAAATGGATAGGTCAAATGTATAAGGAATGTCTATAGATACACACACAGGCACACACACACACAATGCCAATGTAAATTAAACCTGTTGATCTTCACAGCCTCCTTTTCTAGAGTTTGATATAAAACTTATTCAAGAGCTAATGATAAAATTGTAGATTTTTTTCATTCTTTGATTCTTCTCCTCTGACTTGATCTATAACCATTTCTGTCTCTTAATCAGCTGTACCAGAGAAGGGGCAAAGGATAATATAAAGAGATGAACTAGAGTCAGCTTTTGTTATGTGTGCAAAAGAATTGACTAGGAGAGGACTTCCCTGGTGGCACAGTGGTTAAGAATCCGCCTGCCAATGCAGGGGACATGGGTTTGAGCTCTGGTCTGGGAAGATCCCACATGCCACAGAGCAACTAAGCCCATGCGCCACAGCTACTAAACCTGTACTCTAGAGCCCCTGAGCCACAGCTACTGAGCTTGCGTGCCTAGAGCCCGTGCTCCGCAACGAAGAGTAGCCCCCGCTCACTGCAACTAGAGAAAGCCCACGTGCAGCAACGAAGACCCAATGCAGCCAAAAATAAATAAATAAATGATTTTAAAAAAAGAATTGACTAGGAGGACTTTAACAACATAGCTTAAAAAAGGTTCTGAAATTGTCCTAATATTATATAACATGTGTTTCTCTTCTCTGTTCTATTATTAAAGGAGATTGTTAACGGTGAACCAATTTGATTTTATTAAATTCTCATTATAGGGCATGAAGGTATTTTTTACTACCCTTTGGTATGGAAAGAGGAATTGGTGGTCTTAAGTGTTTATATGTTATCCCTTAACAGAATAAAAATGCTCACACCCACCATGCCCTATCACATGCATCAAAGCTCACAGATAGGTTCAACTTTTATTCCATAATCCATAAATATTTATTTAGTGTTTTCTAAGTCTCAGACGTTGTTCTAGGGAATTGGGATACATCATTGAACAATATACAAATAACATTCACATCCTAGAGCTTATATTCTGGGTGGAGGAGGGGACACAAATTACAGTAAGTATTAAAATTATGATTATTATCAACCAAGAATTGGAAAGGCAGGGTACTTCAATGCTTTTTGATCATTTATTCACGGGTACACTCTTTAATAAATCCTCAGGGCTTTCTACTTTTTTAAACAAAATAATTTGTTTGGTGGCCTTCAACACTTAAGCAATCAGAAAGTCCAAGTTCACAATGTCTCAAGGTTATCAAGTAAATAAAAATGACACTGGACCAAGACAAAGGAGTTCTAGTTTTTAGCCAGAACTTCACTATCATCCCTCTGTCTGAACTTCATGGAGTCACACACATTCCCCAAACTTCACTGAAAAAATGAATGAGAATTGGTATCATCTGCCCCATTACTAGAAAGTACTGTTAGTATCAAATGATAGAATGTCTAAGGAAGTACTTTTGAAAGGATAAAAAAACTATGCACCTTGCCCAGCATCTTAACACAACATCAGGCATTCAGCAGATACTCTACCGTATCTGTTGAGTGAATGAATAAATGAGTGAAGGAAAACAAATGTTTAGCACTATTTATACCATTCCTTGATGAACTGTTTTGTGAATGTTTCATTTTCAATTCAAGCTTATTTTTTAAAATTAAAAAAATGTTAAGTTCACCCTCTAAGGCTGCACAGAGAGCATTTTTTCACAGATTTCAAATTCACCTAAACGCTTTTAATGAAAGAGTTTTGTTGAAATAAACAAACAAAAGCCCTGTGTATTAATGATAATGAGCATATTGCTTATTAAATTATGATGGTCCCATCAGGTGCTCCTTAAGTGCTGTTAGTTCTGCAAAGAGACTTAATTTGTATATTTTAGAGTTAGCGTAATATCCTGCCATGTGACACATTCAGAACAAATGAGTACTTAACTCACAGCTGCTGAAGGATTAAGAAGTAACAAAATTTTTATGAAGTTTTATACAAATTAAATTTTTCTTCACTTACTGTGGTTTTAGTTTATATCCACAAATTGTTATTTCTCCTCCATGCTTAATATTTTTCCTTTGGTCTGATAGACAGAAGAAGTTTTTAAGAAGTAAATATTGAAAAGCAATTCATTTCTCTGACCAAATCTCCAAATATCAAAGACCTGGCAACAGGGGGTAGAAAATGGAAGATGGAAAAACCAGACTTGGTTGCACTGTCACTTGGCTTCAGCCTAAATCTGTTACGTGATCAACCATGCATGTGAACAAAAGAGACATCCTCAGAAGAGAGGAGGGATTTCTGATGGAAATCACAGGGGAAAAAGAATATAGTTTGGAAAAAAACAAGAAGATAGGTGTCAGGGCCTTGTGGGTTTTGCTAAACGGGTAGACGCCCCCATGCTCTTTGCAATTCTTTTCTTCTTAATCTCCATCCTCTTTTTCTGAATGCATTAGGCCCAATCTAAGAATCTCTTATAAAGGAAAGTTTCGTATATTTTTGATGTCTGTGGGAAAGAAGTGCCCCCAGGGAGGTTTTATTTAGGAATGCACTTTGGAAGCATTTTCTGAGGGGAAAAAGTTTTAAGGGAAAGACTTTGTCATTAATTATTTAACCTGAAATTCTGGGGCTGCATACTGGAGGTTTTTCTCATCTACCACAGTATTATGTACTTCTACACAAATCAGCTATCCAACTCTCCAACAGGCCAAAGGGCAAGGCATCTTCTAATGAAATATCATTGGTATGAGTGGTATCAGATTGCTCTTTTGCCTTTAGCTACTCTTGTGAAGGAAATAGGGAAATATATTTACCAATAAAAACATGAAAAATAAACAGATGAGTCAATATGAAATTGAATCAAAAACATTATAACATCAATGCTCAATTTATGTTTACTGTGAGAAAAACCTAAGACAAAAATGTGAAAAAATGAAATATCACATCTCACCCAGAAAGGAGAACATTTGTTTACTGGGTACCATAGTCAGTGTTTAACCTACTTACAGTTGAAAAAACAGAATTAACTCTGAAATTTTGTGAATTAACAAGATACTTAATGTCTCTCAAAAATTTCTCACCCAACAAATACACTCAGGACTGAAGTACTGACTTAACTCATTTGCTTCATGAACTAAATGGAATTATAGGTTTTGAGAATCTTAATATTTAAAATTCAATCATCAGATCAAAGTTTTTCCTTCTTTCCTGTTTCTCTTACATTCCCAATGAACACATTTTATGCCGTCATGGTCATTAAGCCTCAGGTAAGTAGCCGAAAACATGGAAAATTTGAAATAGAATACTTAAAATTCATTTAATCTAACAACCAATTTAGAGCTGCTGTTAACAGTTTATATATTTAATGTGTTGGGTGAATTAGAAGAATGTCAGAATGTCTAAACTAAATGTCTAAACCCTTTTGTGTGCAGTAAGGAATGGAAGTGAGGGAATAGAAAAAGAAAAGGAAAGGAAATACTTTTTACTGTTTTATTGAAACATCTATACAGGCACAAAGAGTTCTTTTGCTCTGTGAAGCACTCTAAGTACACAGCTGTATTGCAAAATAATTTCTCTTTTAATATATTAAGAATAAACAGAAAAAAACAAAAACAACCAAACCAAACACATACAAAAAACCTCAAAAGCTTTTTAGAAAACATTAGGGTTCAACATGATTTATCATACTTCAATTTTTTGAGTTGTACTACAATTCTGAAAAAAGGCATTGAGAACCTATTTACTTCTTGCCTCAAATTAGAACACAGTAACTACCAGGACAAAAAAAGAGAATTAATTATATCTGAATTAGCCTAACTGTTGACTTCCCAGTAATGCCCATCTTAATTTATAAATTTTAATAAAGTTTTTCCTGATACACATCATAACATCAATATAACGATTATTATTAATGCTAGTACCCCAATGCAAAATCTTTAACAGCTTCCCAATATGAATTTTAATATGAATATTTTCTTTCATTTTTCTAATAAGACTGTCTTCAATTTTCAAGATATACTAAATTAAGCTGGCATGTCACTTATCATAATAAAAACAATATTTGACAGTGTCCTGAGGAAAAGAAAATTTAATGAATGTCATTAAAAACAAAAGAACAAGTAATCTTTCTTTGTTAGAGGTTACTACAAGTCAAGCACTATCCTGGTAGCTTTTTATACATGATTTCATTTTATCAAAAGAAGAACCTCAAAAGTAGACACTACTCTCCTATGTTACTGAGGAGTAAATTAGCCTTCATTCCAATGTTTATCTCTAGATCTACCAGTTCTGGATAACCATTTTTTTATTTCCACTGAATGCCTTCAAGATTTTCCATTGATTCCATTGCTATTTATATCGGAAATCCTGCCACTTGATCCTATTAACTCTTTACTAATAATGATGATAATGGTGATGATAAAATAATAAGGACTAACATATTGAGTATATATTTTGTGCCAGTTACTATCCCAAGCACTTTGTTATACACATATAGGATAACTTGAGTTTTCTCCTCTAACAGAACTAGAAGAGACAACTAGAATTTTTATTGGTCCTTTTATAATTCGAATAAATAAAATTCTCAATATTATAGTGAAAAAAGATGGAATTACTCAATTTCATATGGTTTATTCTAATATACACTATGTTTAAGTTTTATTTGACTTAATAATGATAACATTTAAGCACATAATAGGCAAATATATATCCATGTACATTTTATAACCATGAAAGTTATTCAGGCAGGAGTTTTATTGACCAATAAAATTTTTGTGTGTATGTTATAATTTTGTTTCATGAGATATTTTAAAATGTGCCCATTTTATTGACTTTTAATCAGACTGTATATACTGCTTATTAATATAACTTTTATTCAAAAGACTAATCATCCTTTCACAGTCCTTTCACAATGTGATCAATGCATTTTTACATTTTTATTGATCTCATGTTTACAAAATCTCCCCATTACTTAGAAGCAAGATATCTGTAAATTAGGCTGGCTATAAGCTGACAGTTGTATATTTTGTCACTAAATAGTTGCCCAGAGTCAAAGGAGAAACCCAAATAGCTTACCAATGAGAATTACCTTGCTGTTCTGATATGTTGATAGTATTTGGGAAATACTCTCGCACTCTTTAGGCACTAATATCTTTGACAATAAGGATAGTAAAGAAATGAGTGCTAATTTTTTTCAATCATATTTATTTTATCAGTACATTCATTATTAGGGATAAAAATAGAACACTTTCTTGTTTTCCATCAGAATCGTTTTTCCTAAATTATTTAACAATATATAAGTTACTGTTTTACCCTACAGCTAACACTAAAAAGACTGCTAATTCTATCAAAGAGTGATTCCAATTTTATAATTAAAAAACAAGTCATAAGTGATTGAGTCAACATCTCTTAATGGTTTTTGAAGTAATTAGATTTAATCATCAGAGCAAAAACATTTAATAGCAAAAACTTGTTTCCTAAGAAAACTTAATCTAGAGCAGACAAATGTTTTAAAATATTTTTAGCATATGCCCTATAAGGTTCAAAAGACAGCCTTTTCTATCATCAATCATTCTCTTTGCTAATAATAAGCCAGTCCTAACCATAGATCAGATTTGCTCCTCTCACATTTAAAGTTTCAGGTTCTCCTCCTGCACTGATTACAGTATTGCCATACAGAAAGAAGAGGTCTTCGAAGGAAAAACACAAGGATCCATTAATCATGAATCATTACGTTTTGTCAGTTGGCAAAGGAATACTTTGCTCATTTATCCTTTGAATGAAATTAGCTCTGGCTCAGGCCTTTGTAGAAGGAAATTCTAAATTGTCTTGGCATCTTCCTATAGCAGTTTGTGTATGTGCCATAAAATGGCAGATGGGGTTTATTAATGGCAGATGAGTTTAGTTTGCAAGGTTTTTCCCTTTTTCCTATTTGATCATTTTAATATTGAAGCTCAGAAAAGACTCATACATTATTGTTGTATATATATTTTATCTTATTAAGGAGTGATGAAAGAGAAAACTGGTAATGTCTGTGCCACCAAATGTAAGCAAGCTCTGTATTCTCTGTGCCGTGGAGGAAATGGACACATGTGTCCTTAGGTTTAGGTATCCAGACACAACAAAATAATCAAAGTTGTTGAAAATATTTACAATACGTATGTGAAATGATCATTTACTTGTAAACAGCACCAGTCACTTAATAGAGTAATATAAAGATTATAGTCATATAGATTAATGTTTAACATACTTATGAGTAAGTTTTGAAAAACAATGTTTCCTTGTGAATAATTTCTACATTTTTACTGCCTTAACTTAGTCATCCTAAATGGGGGAAAATGTGTAAGTTTTCAATATGAAACACTGAAAACTAAACTACATGACTGAAATAATAGAATATCTTATGGGTGTAATAATCAATGGTTGAGTCTCATATCACTGTCTGACAATGTGGTAGACACTTAGGCAGACACATGGACTCTTTTAACCATGAGTGCATGGCTGGCAGCAATCTGTAATTTGGAATATGAGGTGCAATATACCCCCTCAAATGCTTCCTTAATTTCACAGATCTGACACAGGTGCTGGAGAAAAAAATGCATGTAAAAATGTTTTATATTCTATAAAGAACTATAGACCTATGTGAAAACTGTTACTCAGCCTAAAACCAGCAGATATAAGGGTTCTACAAATTGTTAATAAAAATGTTTTATGCTGAGTGTCCATATGTTAGACTTGGTGGGAGTTAATACTGAAAATTTTTATTTCCGTGATTTAAAACATGGTTTGACTTGCTTTTGGAGAAGATTTACATATGTTTAGGATAGTATGTTGCATACTTGAAAATAATTCAGAACAGACAAAAAATGAAATAGTATTTTTACTAAAATAACTCCTAATCAAAGACAATCTGTAACTAAATACATTTCCCTAATATGCAAGTATAACTTCACCACAATTTGTGCTTATCGGAAAGGATAAAACAAATCTTTTCTCAATGCAACTTGAAATAGGAATCAATGCCTATGACAGGATGCTATTTTGGTGTTTAAAAAAAAAGCACTTTAATTTTTTGTAACTTTATAATAACATCAACCAGACACTTGTATCAATGGTCTCCTTAATTCATTACACATTTTTTTATCAAGTGTGTACTTAGTAATATTTTTATTTTAATAAAATGGAAATAGCTAGGCTCAAATTTGGTAGCAGCCTTGAACAATAAAAAGTGACAGATAAGTATGAGTTAAAGTGTTAAAATAAATTCAAGTAAAACTCTGTTAGTATTATTCAAGATCCATAAATAGCTACTCATTTCCCATGATGGCACACAGAAAGGCATTTAACAGTTTAAACCACACTCCAAATAGATACAAGGTGCTTTTACATTTTTTTTCTGGCCACACTAATGTTGGATTCAGAGTCAATATTGCTGTCAAATGCTTGCTTTATACAAGCATTCCAATACCTGCAGAAGAATAAGACAGTTTATGCCTGTGGAGGATATAGTTCTGCCATTAGGGAAGTTTTTGCTTCTGTTTCATAAATCACTACTGAATCATAACATAATTCTGCACCTAACAGACCTATGAAGTATGTGTTCTGATTCTTGTCACCATTAAATATATTCCCAAAATACTAATCCATGTGTGTAAAGGATGCTGCATATCTCCACATCAAGCACAAAAGGTCAGGATCCAGCCATTAGCTTTCTCCAGATTGAAGATGGTGATGAAATGTGTATCTCATTTTGGCTGCCAAAAGATAATGGAATTCCCTGAAATCTCATTACCTGCAAATGTAATGATAGTCTTCTTAAAGTGGAATAGCAGGAAGGGAAGTGCAGTGTTGCTGAAAAAACTGGTATCAAAACAGACATCTATGAAAATTACTGTTTTAAGTCAATATTTCATATAGAGAATAAGTTTCTCTTGTATTTGGGACCTGTTTTTTTAGGATTGCACAAATGGTAGAATTATTTTCCTCTCCTTGTTGAAGGTTTAACATATATATATATATATATATATATATATATATACACTTCTTTTTTTCCTGATGACTTCCTTTCCCCCTCTTTGTTAATAACATAACTCTGATTTCCAATCTTCCCTCTTCTCCTATTCCACAAGGTCTTGGGATGCTGGATCCCACTCCTTAGAAACTGAGAGGTGAAATCCAATCAATAAGAACATATATACATGGTTATATACATACAGTCCCAGTCAGGCCAGTAACATTGAGGCCCAGAATTTTTGCTAGTAACAAATATATACTTATTTAATAATAACAAACATATACTTATTATATGCCAGGCTCTGTTCTAAGTGTTTTTTATTCACTCAGGTTTCTAATCCTCATGATAATCCTATGAGATAGTGGAAAAATGGCATCTTCCTCCCACTGGAAGTTGAAATCTGACAGGCTGTAAGCCTGATACTTCCTGGCGGCCAGAGGAAGAATATCTGACTAAGAGTTGTACCCACACAGAGGAAAGCTAACCTGAACAATGAAAGGACAGCCTGTTTTGATGATATTGTGTGATCTCCTGGATCCAAATGTGACAGAAGCCAGCAATTAAAAAGCAGTGTCTTTGGTATTACACAGAACAATTTTGTGTTTCAAATGGTGCAATGATATGAAACTCAATACCTATTATTAGCATTACTCAACAAATTATTGAAAACTAAGCACTATTTTTCCCAGTGATACTTGCAATATAATGAGGATCAAAATGTTAAATTAAAAGAATGAATCTAAAGCCAGCAGAATTCCCTGCCTGAGCAGGATTTTATGGCAGAAACAATGTCTCCTTGAGGACTTCAAATCATACCAGATTCACACTGAACAAACTTGTATTTGGCACCTATTCTAGGAAAATTACTACAGAAAAGAGAGGTTGCAAAGTCAAAAAACTACAAAGGCCATGCTGCTGTGCACTGAGTCAATCAGAACAAATTTTGAAAGTTCAATTAAGAGATCAAGGGAGACAAAGTTTTCATGGTACTTTTTGAGTTTCTACAACAAATGTGACTGAAGTTTGGACATTCAAATATAAAATGGACTGTAGCAACTACAAGAAGCAGGAGATACATATATATATATATTCCTTCCTAAAATGTTTTCAAACATTATACTTTAAAAAAAAAAAAGAAACTAAAATAGGGATTTGTTTGTTTGTTTGTTTGCTTTTTGTTTTTTGGGTTTTTTTTTGCGCAGTACACGGGCCTCTCACTGTTGTGGCCTCTCCCGTTGCGGAGCACAGGATCCGGACACGCAGGCTCAGCAGCCATGGCTCACGGGCCCAGCCACTCCATGGCATGTGGGATCTTCCTGGACCGGGGCATGAACCCGTGTCCCCTGCATCGGCAGGCAGACTCTCAACCACTGCGCCACCAGGGAAGCCCTAAAATAGGGATTTTTATGTAAAATATTCCAATTCTTAAATGTTCATTCAACTTATTAAGGTATTGAGTATCAGGTTGCAAAACAAAACAAAAGAAAACAAAACAAAACACACCAAATTTGCGCAGCATGCAGGCTGCCCCAATTATAACCTTTGTAGTAAAGGACATAAACACAATTAACACTGTAAATTACAAATTTTCAATTTAAAATGTGTCTTTTAAACTTTATCTGTTTATTTATTAAAATAACCCACTGGATAATTCTATCCAGTTTAGAGATGAGAAAACAAAAGTCCAAAGAAGTTAGGTTGTTTGGTAATGTAGTGAAAGACAGAAGAGTTTAAACTCATGTTCAAATATTCTAACCCAAATTGACTTAGAAATCGATTTGAAAATTCACATAATATCACTTGGCAAGAGTGCTCCCAGAGATCTCTGCCTCCATGCTAAGAACCAGCTCCACCCAATGGCCAGCAAGTTCCATTGCTGGACGCCCCATGTCAAACAACTAACATGACAGGAACACAACACCACCCATTAGCAGAGAGGCTGCCTACAATCATACTAAGTTCACAGATACCCCAAAACACACCACCGGACGTGGCCTTGCCCACCAGAACGACAAGGTCCAGCCCCACCCACCAGAATACAGGCACCAGTCCCCTCCACCAGGAAGCCTACACAAGCCACTGAACCAATCTCACCAAAAACAACAGGAACTGCAAACCTGCAGCCTGTGAAAAGGAGACCCCAAACACAGTAAGTTAAATAAAATGAGAAGACAGAGAATTATGCAGCAGCAGATGAAGGAGCAAGGTAAAACCCCACTAGACCAACCAAATGAAGAGGAAATGGGCAGTCTACCTGAAAAAGAATTCAGAGTAATGATAGTAAAGATGATCCAAAAACTTGGAAATAGAATGGAGAAAATACAAGAAAAGTATAACAAGGACCTAGAAGAACTAAAGAGAAGAGCAAACAAACAATGATGAACAACACAATAAATGAAATTTAAAATTCTCTAGAAGGAATCAATAGCAGAATAACTGAGGCAGAAGAACGGATAAGTTACCTGGAAGATAAAAGAGTAGAAATAACTACCGCAGAGTAGAATAAAGAAAAAAAATGAAAAGAATTGAGGACAGACTCAGAGACATCTGGGACAACATTAAATGCATTACCATTCGAATTATAGGGGTCCCAAAAGAAGAAGAGGAAAAGAAAGGGACTGAGAAAATATTTGAAGAGATTATAGTTGAAAACTTCCCTAATATGGGAAAGGAAATAGTCAATAAACTCCAGGAAGCACAGAGGGTCCCATACCGGATAAAGGAGATCCAAGGAGAAACATGCCAAGAAACACATTAATCAAACTATCAAAAATTAAATACAAAGAAAAAATATTAAAAGCACCAAGGTACAAACAACAAATAACATACAGGAGAATCCCCATAAGGTTAACAGCTGATCTTTCAGCAGAAACTCTGTAAGCCTGAAAGGAGTGGCAGGGCATATTTAAAGTGATGAAAGGGAAAATCTACAACCAAGATTACACTACCCAGCAAGGATCTCATTCAGATTCGATGAAGAAATTAAAACCTTTACAGACAATTAAAGCTAAGAGAATTCAGCACCACCAAACCAACTCTACAACAAATGCTAAAGGAACTTCTCTAGGTTGGAAACACAAGAGAAGGCAAAGACCCACAATAACAAAACATTAAGAAAATGGTAATAGGAACATACATATTGATAACTAGCTAAAAAGTAAATGGATTAAATGCTCCAACCAAAAGACACAGACTGGATGAATGGATACAAAAACAAGACCCGTATATATGGTGTCTACAAGAGACTTACTTCAGACCTAGGGACACTTAGACACTGAAAGTGAGAGTATGGAAAAAGATATTCTATGCAAATGGAAATCAAAAGAAAGTTGGAGTAGCAATTCTCGTATCAGACAAAATAGACTTTAAAATAAAGACTATTAAAAGAGACACAGAAGGACACTACATAATGATCAAGGGATCAATCTAAGAGAAGATATAACAATTGTAAATATTTATGCACCTAACATAGAAGCACCTCAATACATAAGGCAAATGCTAACAGCCATACATGGGGAAATCAACAGTAATGCAATCATAGTAGGGGATGCTAACACCCTACTTTCACCAATGGACAGATCATCCAAAATGAAAATAAATAAGGAAACACAACCTTTAAATGATACATTAAACAAGATGGACTTAATTGATATTTATAGGACATTCCATACAAAAACAACAGAATACACTTTCTTCTCAAGTGCTCATGGAACATTCTCCAGGATAGATCATACCTTGGGTCACAAATCCAGCCCTGGTAAATTTAAGAAAATTGAAATCATACCAAGTAGCTTTTCTGACCACAACGTTATGAGACTAGATGTCAATTACAGGAAAAAAATATGTAAAAAATACAAACACATGGAGGATAAACAATACACTACTAAATTACCAAAAGATCACTGAAGAAATCAAAGAGGAAATCAAAAAATACCTAAAAACAAATGACAATTAAAATACGATGACCCAAATTGTATGGGATGCAGCAAAAGCAGTTCTAAGAGGGAAGTTTATAGCAATACAATCTTACCTCAAGAAAAAGAAACATGTCAAATAAACAACCTAACCTTACACCTAAAGCAATTAGAGAAATAACAAAAAAAATCCCCAAAATTAGCATAAGGAAAGAAATCATAAAGATCAGATCAGAAATAAATGAAAAAGAAATGAAGGAAACAATAGCAAAGATCAATAAAACTAAAAGCTGGTTATTTGAGAAGGTAAACAAAATTGATAAACTATTAGCCAGACTCATCAAGAATAAAAGGGAGAAGACGCAAATCAACAGAATTAGAAGTGAAAAAGGAGAAGTAACAACTGACACTGCAGAAATACAATGGATCATGAGAGAGTACTACAAGCAATATATGCCAATAAAATGGACAACCTAGAAGAAATGGATAAATTCTTAGAAAAGCACAATCTTCTGAGAATGAACCAGGAAGAAACAGAAGATATGAACAGACAAACCACAAGCACTGAAATTGAAAGTGTGGTTAAAAATCTTCCAACAAACAAAAGCCCAGGACCAGATGGCTTCACAGGCGAATTCTATCAAACATTTAGAGACGAGCTAACACCTATCCTTCTCAAGCTCTTCCAAAATATAGCAGAGGGAGGAACACTCCCAAAAACATACAAGGAGGCCACCATCACCCAGATACCAAAACCAAAGATGTCACATAGAAAGAAAACTACAGGCCAATATCACTGATGAACATAGATGCAAAAATCCTCAGCAAAATACTAGCAAACAGACTCCAACAGCACACTAAAAGGATCATACACCATGATCAAGTGGGGTTTATACCAGGAATGCAAGGATTCTTCAACATATGCAAATCAATCAGTGTGATAAACTATATTAACAAACTGAAGGAGAAAAACCATATGATCCTCTCAATAGATGCAGAAAAAGCTTTTGACAAAATTCAACACCCATCTGTGAATAAAACCCTCCAGAAAGTAGGCATAGAGGGAACTTATCTCAATATAAAATAAAGGCTATATATGACAAACCCACAGCCAACATCACTCTCAATGGCAAAAAACTGAAACCATTTCTTCTCAGATCAGGAACAAGACAAGTTTGTCCACTCTCACCACTATTATCCAACATACTTTTGGAGGTTTTAGCCACAGCTATCAGAGAAGAAAAAGAAATAAACGGAATCCAAATTGGAAAAGAAGAAGTAAAGCTGTTGCTTGTTGCAGATGACATGATACTATATATAGAGAATACTAAACATGCTACCAGAAAACTGCTAGAGGTAATCAGTGAATTTAGTTAAGTAACAGGATACAAAATTAATACACAGAAATCTCTTGCATTCCTATACACTAATGATGAAAAATCTGAAAGAGAAGTTAAGGAAACACTCCCATTTACCATTGCAACAAAAAGAATAAAATACCTAAGAATAAACCTACCTAAGGAGACAAAACACCTGTATGTAGAAAACTATAAGATACTGCTAACAGAAATTAAAGATGATACAAACAGATGGAGAGATATACCATGCTCTTAGACTGGAAGAATCAACATTGTTAAAATGATTATAGTATCCAATGATTATAGTATAGTATACTATAGTATAGTATAGTATAGTATAAAATGATTATAGTATCCAATGATTATAGTATAGTATAGTATAGTATAGTAATCAACATTGTTAAAATGATTATAGTATCCAAACTACAGATTCAATGCAATCCCCATCAAACTACCAATGTCACTTTTCACAGAACAAAAAATTTCATAATTTGTATGGAAACACAAATGACCCCGAACAGTCAAAGCTATCTTGAGAAAGAAAAACGGAGCTGGAGGAATCAGGCTCCTGGACTTCAGACTATACTACAAAGCTACAGTAATTAAGACAGTATGGTACTGGCACAACAACAGAAGTATAGATCAATGGAACAGGATAGAAAGCCCAGAAATAAACCCACACACATATGGTCACCTTATCTTTGACAAAGGAGGCAAGAATATACAATGGAGAAAAGAGAGCCTTTTCATTATGTGGTGGTTGGAAAACTGGATAGCTACATGTAAAAGAATGAAATTAGAACACTCCCTAACACCATACACAAAAATAAAGTCAAAACAGATTAAAGACCTAAATGTAAGCCCAGACACTATAAAACTCTTAGAAGAAAACATAGGCAGAACATTCTATGACATAAATCACAGCAAGATCCTTTTTGACCTACCTCCTAGAGAAATGGAAATAAAAACAAAAATAAATAAATGGGACCTAATGAAACTTAAAAGCTTTTGCACAGCAAAGGAAAACATAAACAAGACAAAAAGATATCCCTCAGAATGGGAGAAAATATTTGCAAACAAAGCAACTGACAAAGGATTAATATCCAAAATTTACAAGCAGCTCATGCAGCTCAATATCAAAAATCAAACAACCCAATCTAAAAATGAGCAGAAGACCTAAATATACAGCTCTCCAAAGAAGATATACAGATAGCCAACAAACACATGAAAGGATGCTCAACATCACTAATCATTAGAGAAATGCAAATCATAACTACAATGAGGTATCACCTCACACCACTCAGAAAGGCCATCATCAAAAAAATCTACAAACAATAAATGCTGGAGAGGGTGTGGAGAAAAGGGAACCTTCTTGCACTGTTGGTGGGAATGTAAATTGATACAGCCACTATGGAGAACAATATGGAGGTTCCTTAAAAAACTAAAGAGACAATTACCATATGACCCAGCCATCTCACTACTGGGCATATATCCTGAGAAAACCATAATTCCAAAAGAGACACATACCACAATGTTTATTGCAACACTATTTACAATAGCCAGGGCATGGAAGCAACCTAAGTGTCCATCAACAGATGAATGGATAAAGAAGATGTGGCACATATGTACAATGGAATATTACTCAGCCATAAAAAGAAACAAAATTGTGTTATTTGTCGTGAGGTGGATGCACTTCAAGTGTGTCATACAGAGTGAAGTAAGTCAGAAAGAGAAAAACAAATACTGTATGTTAACACATATCCATGGAATCCAAAAAAAAAAAAAAAAGGTTCCAATGAACCTAGGGCAGGACAGGAATATAAACACCCACGTAGAGAATGGACTTGAGGACACTGGGAAGGGGAAGGGGAAGCTGGGATGAAGTGAGAGCATAGCATTGACATATATAGACTACCAAATGTAAAATACATAGCTAGTGGGAAGCAGCTGCATAGCACAGGGAGGTCAGCTCGTTGCTTTGTTCCTATCTAGGAGGGTGCGATAGGGAAGGTGGGAGGGAGACGCAAGAGGGAGGTGATATGGGGATATATGTATATGTATAGCTGATTCACTTTGTTATATAGCAGAAACTAACACAACATTGTAAAGCAATTATACTCCAATAAAGATATTAAATAATAATAATAATAATACAATGAGTAGTAGTAGTTATGCAATGAGAAAGAGGAACAGTCTTTTAGAATCTTTCTTTTTAATCAATATAAAATCTTAAGCAATCACAATTAGGACTAGGCATAAAAATCAGGACAGATGTTAGAGAATCCTGAATGCTGAAATAAAGGATTTAGACTTGAATAGGTAGAAAACTGGCTTATACACTCCAAATTATCATATAATTCTTAAATGTTTGAATCTTTGGGATTTTTGATTATAGAATTAAGATAAAAGAGTCTCTTAATCTGTGATTTACGAGTTAATATGAACCACCTTAATTTTATTCAAATGTTTGTGGGTGCCCGTGTGCATGTGAATGTTTTTCTGGAGGCAGGATCCGAGATTTCCTATTTTCTCCCATCACTCATCTCCTTCCCTCCTTCCTCCCCTTTCTCTCTCCCTTTCTACCTTCTTTCCACCATCCTTTATTTATTATACAGTTTCTAAGCCACATGCCTGATTTATACAAGATTAGGATGAAAATGGACATATGGCACGTTTTTAGAAACAATCAAATGAAATAATTTGAACAATATTTAGCACTTTGAACTAAGTTCAGCATGTAACTGTCTGCATTGCATGTTAACTACCAATAGGGTATTCTGTCTTCAAATGTATTCTAGTCATCTTCAAATGTTGATATAGTCATAAGTATTATTTTGGCCTTAATTTACTTCCTTGATGAATGAATTACAATAGTACAGAATTCAAGCATCTTTAAATAGATAGCTCTAAGTTATTAAAACAGCAATAAAATTAAACCACAAGATTTCAAATCCTAGCTGCACCATCTAATCACTGTGTAATATTCACCAAGTCACTATGCCTTTCTGTAAATTAGTCTCCTAAACTTCATGATGGTTCATTTCCTTCCAGTTCTAAAATTTTATGAGTATATAAGTCTAGAATATTTAATATATTATTAAAAGTGTTTTTCCCTCTTACATAATGTATCTGTACTTAAACAAAATATAATCAGAGTCCAGTACTTATTTAAGTGATCATTTCAGATATGATCAATAAAAGGTAAGCGAGTAAGAATACTGTCTATATCACAGACTCTACCAAATTATATATGACTTCCTAAGTGGTTGCACCTACACTGAATTGTAATATATGTGTCTATTAATGCCTATGCATTCATTGGCCAATATCTTCAGTTTGGTTTATGAAATTTCTGTGGTTTTTCTCTCATTAATATGTAATTATAAAGACCTCTGAATATACACTGTGGATTTCTTTATTCAACTTTTCTAACTTTTCTTCTGGGAAACAAGACATTCCTGGGAATAAACTTCAAGAATCACGAAAATGAGAATATGAATACTATAAAATTAAAAATAGATATATGATTAAAAGCAAAAACAAAATGGAGGTTTCACCTACATGAAGATTATACAATGACAAAGATGGCAGATCAACAATTTAGTAAAAGAGAAAATACAAAACTTTAAACATGTTTTATTGATCCTTTCCTCTTTTTTTTGAATACTCAGTAATATTTCAATACAATTTTTACCATAAAAGCAAATGTTTTAAAGGACAAAGTGATGTACATGAGCTATATTTACTTGTATGTTTACTTATATTTTCTTTGGTACCAGTTCTAAAATTGGAAAGTATCCTTGCCTCTAAATGGATGAAATGAACAGGCATCCTGTATTACACCGCTGCTGTTACCTTCCAATTTAATTATGTTAGTGTAGTGAAGAGTTTTATAGATTCACTTGGTATTATTACAAATGTCATTTGACTGTGATGTTGGGCATTAACATGTCAGTTATTTGCTTTTAGGTTAATAAAATGTTTTTACAGGAACAAGAATGGTGATATGAAATGCAATGCATAAACCCATTTTGAT
Source organism: Delphinus delphis (assembly GCF_949987515.2). Taxonomy (NCBI): domain Eukaryota; kingdom Metazoa; phylum Chordata; class Mammalia; order Artiodactyla; family Delphinidae; genus Delphinus; species Delphinus delphis. Next base: position 41,265,316 of record NC_082686.1, read on the forward strand.
ATGCACATCATGTAATTACAGAAACCACTCCATAAGCAATCTGTTAAACTTATTTCTCTCGACAAAGTTCTACTAGAAGCTCTCCTTTGCAGCATCATTATAGTGAGCAGGATAGCCTAACTATCTAGTTTATTCTAAATCAGACAATTTCACAGTCTTTGAGGAATACAGAGTTGGTTCCTTCATTTCTACTTTCCCAATGAAATACAATCACTTGTCTGATGGGACAGCTATTAGAGAAGATAGCAAAGTGCCTTGGGTATCTTTTGAGGCTGATAAAATATAGAGAGGCATCAGATAGTGACTGAACATCATTATATAAAGTTGGAATCCTACATTCAAGAGACCTCTCACTTGATCAGGTACATATTTATGCCACCTTGCAATACTTAATTTCAAGATAGGACAGAAAGCTTCAGTCATCCAGATAATTACAGATTACCAGATTACTTGTGTTTATGATAAATGCATGAGTACAAGTGTAAACACTCATGTGTAAACATGAGAAAGTCAAAGACCCCCTGATTCTGGGGACTCAGTGCTTGTCACTTATAAGCAAAGTCAAGATCTCCTTCAGCCTCAATCACTTAACAGTGGCTGTGGATGGCTTAAGCCATTGTTAGAGGAAAATAGAAGAAAATATACCGAGGAGGATGAACTGGAGAGGGGAAAACAAACTGACCACGGTAGAAAAAGGAATAGACAAAGAGTAACAACCAATATTTACTACATTTAATAATTTTATGGGGACTGTAATAATCTGACTCTATGTTTTGATATTTGAGTGCTGACTACTTTTAAGTCTCACTCCTCCCTCTGCCCCTGCTGCTCTGCATCTGGGCAACCTGATAAGAAGGTCTGGTGCTTCCTCTTTTTTTTTTCTTTTGATGAAAAAAAATCTTTATATTTAAAAGGACAAAACAACTGCCTCATACATTATACATATTTTTTTAACATCTTTATTGGGGTATAATTGCTTTACAATGGTGTGTTAGTTTCTGCTTTATAACAAAGTGAATCAGTCATACATAAACATATGTTCCCATATGTCTTCCCTCTTGCGTCTCCCTCCCTCCCACCCTCCCTATCCCAACCCTCCAGGCTGTCACAAAGCACCCGAGCCAATATCCCTGTGCCATGCGGCTGCTTCCCACTAGCTATCTACCTTACTACGTTTGTTAGTGTGTATATGCCCATGACTCGCTCTCGCCCTGTCACAGCTCACCCTTCCCCCTCCCCATAACCTCAAGTCCGTTCTCTAGGAGGTCTGTGTCTTTATTCCTGCCTTACCCCTAGGTTCTTCATGACATTTTTTTCCCTTAAATTCCATATATATGTGTTAGCATACGGTATTTGCCTTTTTCTTTCTGACTTACTTCACTCTGTATGACAGACTCTAGGTCCATCCACCTCATTACAAATAGCTCAATTTCGTTTCTTTTTATGGCTGAGTAATATTCCATTGTATATATGTGCCACATCTTCTTTATCCATTCATCCGATGATGGGCACTTAGGTTGTTTCCATCTCCGGGTTATTGTAAATAGAGCTGCAATGAACATTTTGGTACATGACTCTTTTTGAATTTTGGTTTTCTCAGGGTATATGCCCAGTAGTGGGATTGCTGGGTCATATGGTAGTTCTATTTGTAGTTTTTTAAGGAACCTCCATACTGTTCTCCATAGTGGCTGAACCAATTCACATTCCCACCAGCAGTGCAAGAGTGTTCCCTTTTCTCCACACCCTCTCCAGCATTTATTGTTTCTAGATTTTTTGATGATGGCCATTCTGACTGGTGTGAGATGATATCTCATTGTAGTTTTGATTTGCATTTCTCTAATGATTAATGATGTTGAGCATTCTTTCATGTGTTTGTTGGCAGTCTGTATATACATATTTTTTTGTTTTACATCTTTATTGGAGTATAATTGCTTTACAGTGGTGTGTTAGTTTCTGCTTTTGGTGCTTCCTCTTTTTTTTTTTTTTTTTTTTTTGTGGTACACGGGCCTCTCACTGCTGTGGCCTCTCCCGCTGCGGAGCACAGGCTCCGGACGCACAGGCTCAGCGGCCATGGCTCACGGGCCCAGCCACTCCGCGGCATGTGGGATCTTCCCGGACCGGGGCACGAACCCGTGTCCCCTGCATCGGCAGGCGGACTCTCAACCACTGCGCCACCAGGGAAGCCCGGTGCTTCCTCTTTTGATGATGACAGGAGATAAAACAACACGAGCTCCTGCCACACACAAAAACCTCACCATGAACCCACTACCTAAGTACCACTGAGACCCTAAAGCCAGTATTGTCTCTTTGCTCTCTCAAGAAGCTTTTGGACCAGCTTGAGGGGCCTGCCTTGTTCTCTCTAGAAAGCCTCACTATGTAAGTAATGAAACTTTTCATACACTCTTGGTGTGTGTTGAGCAACATCAGGCTTGACATCTAAACTACATTCGTGGGGAGTTCCACTCTAATTCTACAGAGTAGCTACAACAGAGACAAAAACTTGGAACAAAACTGAACATGACCAAAAGCAGGTAGATATTTTAAATAATTTCAAATTATGGGTGATGTCTCAATGATAAGATCACAGCCTATTAGCCCCTGCAGTCCAAGTAGTCCTTTACATTCCCGTTTTAAATTTTATGTAATATTCTTGCCAAGTAGATATCCTGATAAATATTAATGCAATGCCACAATAATATTCATTCATCATTTAACAAAATGATGCATTTCCTCATGCCTCAAAGCTTCTAACCTAAGGGAGAAAAAAACTGCCATTCCTCTTTTATTTTAGTTTCCTAAGGCTGCTGTGACAAATTACCACAAACTTGGTGGTATAAAACAACAGAAAAAAAGTATTCTCTCACAGTTCTGGAAGGCAGAAATCTGAAATCAAAATGGCAGAGTTGTTGACCTCTCCCTGGAGGCTTTAGGGGAGATTTTGTTCCTTGCCTCTTCTAGTTTCTTGCAGATGTCAACATGCCTTGGCTTATAGCTGCATCTCTTTAATCTGTTCTATATCACCTTCTCTTCTATGTGTCTATCACCTTCTCTTCTGTGTGTCTATATCCTCCTCTATGTGTTTGTCTTATTTCCCACTGTCGACTTTTTATAATCACACATGTAATTATTTTTACTGCCCACACAAATAATCCAGGATAGCGTCCTCCTCTCAAAATCCTTAACTTAGTCATATATTTTGCCATATAAGGTAATATTTACTCTTTTATCACATGAGGTAATATTCAGATGTTGTGGGAATTGATATGATGATTGTTTTGGGGGGCTACGATTCAGTGCACTACATTTTAGGTAATAGACTCAAAACACTAAGGAAGTTTTCCCTAGCCCCAGTTCTATATTACCGAGACAAGAGAGCATCGGGGTCTCCTACCTTGTCAGGTTTATGAAAATAATTCAGTAAATGTGAAGACAGAAATGTCAATTAACACAGATCTGTCTTCAAAACTTACCTCATCTGTATATTCCCTTTTGTATATCCTTTGACTATTGTAATGAACCACCTGACATTCCCTATATAAGCCCTGCATTTCTGCACTCTGAATTCTTTTCAAACTGTTTGTTTAGCTCACAATACCCTTCCTTCCATCATCTCATGTTCATTTCCTATTTACCTTCATGATCTGTTAAAATTCCTATTGTTTGGTCAAATCTAACTAGACTGTAAATTAATTTAGAAAATAAATCGTATTAGACAGTTTTCCCCAGCACCAACATAATTCCTTTTACGTACTGTCATGTAAATGTTTAATCAAAGAATAACTTTGATTAAAAGTTAATTAATTAACTTTGATTAAAGTGTCAAATTTTCCTCTTAAAGTTATATTTTCCTTTTGGAGCCCTTCATCCAAAGCACTCCCTATCTTTGTCTTTATTTATAACTACCGTATTCCATATGTGATTAATTCCTCCTCATTCTTGCTTTTTGGGCTGCTTTGTTGGATCATCTTTATGTTGGGTCTTTTGACTTCTCAACTTTAAATGCTATGTCTATGTCTTTAAGAGCCCTTAGCGTACCTCTGTAGGACACTGCCTGGGGTCTTCCTTCTGAGGGGATGTAAATTCTTCTGAATTGCAAAGAAGTTAAATCTTTAATGTCATCTTCATGTCTCCTGTATATTCTTGGAAACATTTAGACTAATGAGACAGAATGGATGCATTCTCTAGCAAAATCAAGCAGTCAGATGTACTCTATTCATCTCTTTGAGCTTATATTCCAACTGCTTGTCATATAATGGAATAGACCAACAGTTTTAAGCAGAAACATACAAAAACCATATTTCCACCTGTTGGGTAAAACTGGCTGGTTATGTTGAGGCTAAAAGAGGCTATGTAACAATACCTCAGCCACATTGAGGATAATCCTTATTTGACTCTCACTATGTAATGTGCTACCTAAGGCTAGTTGTGGAGTTACCTTCCTGGGGTGCAAGAAATAGAGTGAAATATCCCCCTTGCCATAACTGGCCTGGAGGCAGATGATCTAGGACCAATTTTCTCCTATGCTACTGACTTACTCTGTGACTTGGGCAAGTCGATGCCTATCTCTTGTCCACAGTGTCCAAGGGTAGAACCAACACTTTTCATGGCTAATGCATTGTTTACCTATGTATATAATTTGATATTATTTCATTCATTATTTTTTACCAAGCACTATGCTCTGTGCTGGCATAACCTGAAGGAACCATGATTGCTGCACTCAAGGAACCCAGGTCCCAGTGGAAAAGACAGACAGTCAACCAGTTACTAATAATAGAGTAATTGCGGTATTATTGTGGTCTTACTCTTAGTACTGAGAAGGACATAGTAGATGCCATGAAAAGACATATGAGGAATAAGCAACACATTTAGGATGAGAAAGTCCTTGGAGAGAGTTTGTCACGTGAGCTGAAATTTGAAGGACACAAAGTCACTAGCCAGGTGAAGAAAGCAGAAGATGGCATCTCAGGCAAAGGGACTAAAATGTGCTAAACCATGGAGGCAAGAGAACATGCTACATGGAGAAAAGTAGTATATTCATTTTTTATTTTCCAACAAATATTTATTGATGACTGCTGTGGTCTGAATGTTTGTGTCCTCCCAAAATTCATATGTTGAAATCCTAGCACCAAGTTATGGTATTAATAGGTGGGTCTTATGGGAGGTGATTAGGTCATGGGGGTGGAGCTCTCATGAATGGGATTAGTGACATTATAAAAGAAATGCCACAGAGCTTTCTATCTCCTTCCACCATATGAGGATACAACTAGATGTTTCTGACACTGAAGCAGACCACATTTGACTATGCTGCCATCCTGATCTTGAACTTCCAGCCCTCAGAACAACGAGAAGTACATTTCTGCTGTTTATAAGCCACCCAGTCTATGATATTTTGTTATTGAACTAATGAATGAACCAAGAAATGAACTAAGAAAATCAATTATACTTTAGATTCTAATTAAGCAATAATTTATAAGGAAAGCAATCTCTACCATCACAGAAGGTGCAAATCAGTGTGCAGGAGACACAAATGCAGCTTATAATGGTCACAGTTGGGGATCAGTTTGAGGACAGGAGCCTGGGAGGAGATGAAAGCTATTGAGGTGGTGGGGTTGTAGGTGTAAAAGCCTAATTTGCCATCCTAAGGGACTTACATTCTATCCAGTGGGCAATAATGACAGGCAATAATTGAATTTAAGTAGAGGACCAACCTGATAAAATTGTATTTTTAGAAGATCACTCTGTAGCCATAAGAAGAATGGGTTGAAAGGAGATACTACTGAAGGACTAAAAATGTGTTAAGAGACAATCCCAAGAACTTAAGAAGCAAATTATGTATGTTAAGGTACTGAGAATAAAATTATTTTAAGAAAAAAAAACTAAAGGAGTTGATGATATGTTGTCTGGAAGGTGTAAGATTTTGACATGGGTAGCAGATTTCATTCACCTATTTGTTCAATATATGCTTATTGAGTTATTACTAATAATTTAATATTAACAGCTAATATATCAATAAACAAAATAGGCAAAATTTTCAGCCTTCATGGAGTTTACATCAGGTTTAGAGGAAAGCAGACATAAACAAGATAAATAGGTAAATGATATAATCAGAAGGTTACAAGTATTATAAAATCTAGAGCAGGGAAAGGGGAACTGCTAATGGTAGGTGGAGTTAGAACTTTAATAGTGTGGTCAGAGTAGACCTTATTGAGAAAGTGACAATTGAACAAAGACTTGAAGCAGATGAAGAAGGGAGCCATAAGCACATCCAAAAGGATATCAGGCAAAAGGAAGAAACTATGCAAAGACCTGGAGACACAGCACATGTCTGGCATGTTCAAGTAGCAGCTGTAGGACAGTGTGGAGAGGAATGAGGGACAGAAGAGCAGAGCAAGATAAGGTGAGGCAGAGTGGCCAGTGGAAGCCAGACGAAGTAGGACCTTCAAGGCCACAGTAAGATATTTGGATTGTGACAAAGAGTGACCTGAATATGCTTAAATTTTAAAGGAAATATAATGTACTCTGTTATAAATAAACTAAGGAAAGCAAACATGCAGAGAATAAGCCCAGTTAATATCCTATTACACTATTCCATGGAGGCAAGAGAATATTTCCAGGCAAGAATTGATTGAGACTTGGATATGGTGGTAGCAGTGAAGAAGGAGAGAATTAGTTGTATTCTGGGAAATACTACTGGAGGACCAGAAACATGTTAGGAGACAATCACAAGGATTCAAGAAGCAAATCATGTATGTAAAGGTAAGGGACTGAGAATGAAGTTATTTTAAAACTTTATTGAGAGCCAATAGAATTTTCAGTTATATAGGATGTCCAATAACTGCTTTGTATACTAATGTGATGAGGCAGAGGAAAACTCATTTTGAAATTGTAGGATAAAGAAAGGAGAATAGCTAATAAACAGTGTTCCTCAGTAGGTATGAGAATCTAGTGCACAAGATTAGAGCTTTGCCTCAGATACAGGCAGATAAATTTTATCCTTATAAATGGATTAGAAGGCAGGAATATGGTTACCAATGATGTTAGATGTATAGGTGGGATGGTATGAGTTTGATAAAGTTCTCCTTCGATGTTGTCACTTCCCTTAGTGAGATAGGAACAGTTATTATTTGAGAGTAAGGATAGGAAACAATGTGTCTTGAGGAAAGAAGAAAAGGAGTAAAACAGTACTCTAAAAAAGTAAAATAAATAATAAATTAAGGAAATGTACTTTCATTGCCAGATAGTGTTATAAGTCCACTTGATTTTTCTGGTGATAAATTCAAGGTTAAGGCAATAAAAATAGCTATTTGTATTCTCCAGACTTGAACAAAATATAAAGTACATAAGGAGCCACATTTAAGCAGGAGTGAGAACATTGTCAAACAAACGAATATTGGAAGAAGTAGCAAAGAAGATGAGGGCACATAGAAGGAAATGTCATTTACCTAAATGGATTTAGGCTGGGTTTTAGTGGAGAAGGAGGGGTGTCTTGAAAGTGAAAGAGACAGTGAAAATGTCATGAGATCAATGAATTTTAGTCCAAGTTTATTCAAAAAATTATGAGGTTTGAGTCTTGAGAGGGAGTAAGCTGCAAAAGTTGGAGAGAGCGGCTATATGGTTGTATACATGACGTTGTGATTCTGAATGAGCACACTATCCGGAAGGGAGAGAACATCTGTCTTCCCATGAGATAGCAATCATGGAAGCACAAGTCAACAGAAATGCAACATGGAGCCAGCACAGGTAGAGAAGTGCCCTGGAGAGTTGCCTGGAGACACAGGAGAATTCGTGTGAGCAATAAATAAACATTTGTTGCTATAATAAGACTAACTTTAGGGATTGTTACTGCACCTAACCTACCCAATCTTGACAGTTATATTCCAATTACCAGTTATTGACAATGACAAGGATATGTCCAATATGTCTGTGAGAGATGAAATAGGCTGGAAGACAACATTATTGGAATAACAGAATAAAAGAAATTGCAAGGGCAAAGATGATTGATCTGTTTATTAAAATTATTAGTAATTAACAATAACAAGTGTTTAAGGAGTTAATATCATCAAGAAATAATGGAGAATAAGGTGGGGGTTGGTAGATGACTGCAATAATGAGCAGTTATAAGAAATAGTATGTAATGAGATGAGGTTCAAAGTGTTATGATTTTAAGGAGCACAGAGTTTGACTCCAGGCCCAGAATTATGAGGATTGTGGAAGAAAACGAAGCAACCATCTTTGAGAGAAATGCAGAGAAATTATTGTCCACATTTCAGTTAGAGGATGGAGGTTAAGGGAACTTTCAGAGAAGATATTGATGTTATAAGAGTTTTTACTGATAATGGACTACGATTTCCAGAAGACAGAGTAGAAGAATTTAAGGATTTGGGGTACAGGGAGAAATAGGGATAGTTGAATAGATGAACCTAATTATGTGGAAGTTATAATATGGAAGATAAAGGGTGATTTGGGAATCTAGGATCTCATTCGATGATTGATACAAATAGGGATAAAAGGCATAAATTACATAAGTCTTGAATTTAAGGCATACAATGTTGGTGAGAATTTGAGTATAATGGGGTTGGGGAGGTATTAAAGTCTAGTAATCTCTTTAATTGCTGCAAATAGAAGTTCGGTGGCTGGGGAGGGACGGTCTTACCCTAAGCATGTGGAGGTATTCCCTTGATCTCTTCTGATGGCCAGTGGGAAAGCAGTCCGAGATCTAATGCCTGCAGGTCCCACCGGACTCTGTTAATAGGGGCAAGGAGATCTGAGAAGCTAGATCTATTTCTAGAATGTTCAGACTCCCTCTTTTTTTGATGGAGTGGATAGACAAGAGCCACAATGTTTTGTATTACTTGTAATACCCTTCATTTTAGAGACTTGAAAACTTTCGCACCTTGAGAAAATTACATATCTAAACAAAGAATTCAGGATTTGGTTCAAAATCTACTCTATCTCCATAACACTTCACTGTCTCATGAATCCTACAAAAACATTCCTAGTTTAACTCCTGGAATTATATTTATTTCTTATTTAAATACAACAAGGTATGGATATTTATGTCGCAGCTATTATGGAAACTATCAGTATGGTAAACATCTGTGCTCTGTTGTGTACAAACAATATGCCCCTCTGTGATCATGTGATATAAGGCATGGCTGTAGAGATGATTTATATAAGATAACCGACCTAAACTTGTGTGTTGACATTAAAGGTTTGCCTAATAAATAAATTGAAAATGCCAATAATGATTTTCAGTGGACCTAAGAATATAAAGGACTAAACGCATTTAGCAGTGGGCCAGATTTCCCCTGGGTGTTATTAACCCATAGACCAGCAGCTGAAGATAGATACAGGCCAGGCACAAGGCAGCAAATCAGTGTCGTCCTCAGCATTGAAATAAACTCTAAAGGAAAAGCAAGGCAGTAAATTGTGACATTACCCCCTGGGTATTCAGTATTTATGCAACTACGTGTTCCATAACTACACATCAGCTCTGTATAAGGAACAGCCCTATGCTTGTGAAATCGTGTATGGTGAATTGGTATTTAGGAGCACTATGAAATATTTTTCCAATCAATGATTTTCTCAATCTTCACAGTTAAAATTTTATCTAAGTTTATAAATGAAGAGATATTTGTTGGAGTTTATTATTGGAACAAATCACAAGAACAGATTTTTTTCTTAAATAAAGATGTCCAGATGCTATAGAGACTCATGAAAATACCACTTAAAACTGATGCTTTTTCTCACTCCACACATCACTAAAACAATCTTACCAACATCAGCATTATCCTCCAAGGTTCATTATCACTTTAGTAGGTCAAGATGGGTTTACTGGAAATATATTAACTACACCATTCGATGAAAATCCACAGCAAGATGTTTGATTTAAAAAAATGTAAGACATTTCCATATGTGTATATTTCTTTTCCTTGAAATCACTGAAGGGGAGATTAATCTTAGAAACTATCAAATTATGTTTAGTTTTTGAATTTTCAGTTTTTTACAATCAGTTAACAAATTGGAGAAGAAAGGAGGTAATATAAGGTGGTCCCTTGTTAACACTAGTTAACACATATGTTACGTTCTGCTGTTAACACATATTTAAAGGTCATCTGCAATTTAAGTGCACACTTATAGACATAAACATTATCTCTGGACACTTATGCTTCACACACCTGGAGATAGTGAACATGGCAGTTTCACCTGACTGAGATTTAGATGTTATCAATCCCCACCCAATTTCATGGCCTTAGGTAATAGTAATGGTTTTCCTATCTGTAAAGCCCTTTGCAGACATAAAGGCTTACAGAGGGATAAAAAAAAAGTGAAACACATGGAAATAAGCAAAATGCTAGTAATGTAGAGAACATCTTTTGAACCTTCCCACTCCACATTTGTATTTCCTACAAATAGCCACGTATTTCCTCATTTGAGGAGGAAAAGTGGTGACCCATTCTCCTTTGTTGATGAGAACAAGCATTAGAACAGAGTATGGTTCATGGACCAATTACTTCAGAATCACCAGGAATATTTGTTAATTTAGGATAACCATATAATGCATCTTCCAAACCATGCCCCTTCTGAGAGATAAACAAGAGGTTGTGATAATTATGCCAGAAGAGCAGGCTAAAGCCAGGAATACTTTCTGACACTTAGTTAAAAATGCAGATTCTTGGTTCCCAGTTTGGATCTACTGAATCAGGACAATGGCTTATTTAAATACGTAGAAAGAGTTTGATGTTTTCCAAAGGGCTTTTGGAAAAGGGGAAGAATTGATATGAAGGGGGATTTCAAGATTATAGCAAGAAGCCAGAGGTTATGGGGAGATTCCCAGATGGTAGAAAATGCCTGGCAAATTTTTGCACAGTGATGTCTAATATTAAAATTTACATTATTGTCTGGAGTAACCGTAGTATATATTCTCCTTCACTGCATCCATATATCAGTTAAAAATGTGTTTCCCAACAATGGTACTTTCTGATTAAGTGATACTTTAAGATAAAGAAGGAATAGGGGTAGGGTCCAGAATGAGGGAATATGACACAGAAAAAAAAAAAACAGTTTTATAAGACAAAATACAAAGTGGAAATTGAGAATGCAAAGGAAACAGGTCACTGAAACAATGTGTTCAAGAGAAATATAAGCCTTCTCAGTATCATCAACAATACTCGGGGGCAGATAATTTTCTCATAGTATATGGAATGAGGTCATTATATTAAAAATCCATTCAAGCCCTAAGGACCTTCATAAGCTGTCACTTGAGTCACACTTATAATGTGATGTACACAGTCATGCAACAAGCTTTACTGTGTATTAGGAAAATTACACTATGGTAGATTCCCAGGTGTTTAAGTTTTCCTTGACATACAAGAACTAGTTGGGAACTTTGACATATGTTTCCTAAATGAGACTTTGAAGGCTATGCCTATTGGACTTACGGTGCTGCTAGGAAGCGTGCAAGTTACAGGTTCCACTCACCTTTGCCAGTTTTAGAAGGTCAGCAAAAAGTAGTGACTTTAGGAAGATAAATCCGTTAATGGTGAGAGAAAGAGAGGTTGGAACAACAGAAGGCAGTAAAACTAGCTAGTCAGTCCCTGTACAAATATGAGTGTATGGAAATGATTCACTGTGGGGAGTGTGGGCAGGATTGATACGAGAAATGAAAGAGCTTTCAGCTAGAGATTTATATGAGCATCTCCACAAAATTAAAATAAAATTATAGTACATTAAAATTAATTGAATATGAATTAAAGGACACAGTGGTAAAAATTATTTTTGACATTTAAATAAACATTCCCAGAATATATTAGGCATTAGGCAAATTTATCTAATCTCTGTGCCTCAGTTTCCTTATCAGTAATATAAAGAGCCACATTTAAGCAGGAGTGAGAACATTGTCAAACAAACGAATATTGGAAGAAGTAGCAAAGAAGATGAGGGCACATAGAAGGAAATGTTAATTATTTACCTAAATGGATTTAGGCTGGGTTTTAGTGGAGAAGGAGGGGTATCTTGAAAGTGAAAGAGACAGTGAAAATGTTATGAGATCAATGAATTTTAGTCCAAGTTTATTCAAAAAATTATGAGGTTTGAGTCTTTAGAGGGGGTAAGTCAAATGTAAATGACTTATGACAACAGCCACTGGTGACAAATGATACTGTCAATGCAACTCATGATAAGTACTTTTGTATCTACGAATGTATATAATTTGATATTTATCTGACTTGAATACAAAAAAAGTCTTCCATATTCTTCAGTCATGGTGGGAAACAAGGTACAAATACACAAGTCTGCTGGTACAAACTATCTTTTGAAATAATTAATTCAGATTTTATTGACCTCAGGCATTATCCAGTTCTCTCTAACTCCAACATGATCATTTGTTTAGAATTTTTAATGAGGCTGCATTATTAAAATGTGGCTTTAAGTTTCTTATCTTACAGGATGATGCAATGAAAGGCATTAGTATAATAGATTAAGCAAAGCATGTCTTGTAAAGGCAAATCACTAACCTTTCATGTCTACTTCTGCACTCTGTGTGCTACAATGCTCCCTAGATATTAAAAAAAACAGTGAATCAAATAAGGCTGTGCGTTGCAAGAGGAAAGATCAATGGTTTTTGTAACAGGTTCTCATTGACAGCCAAAGAACCTCACTCAGTGCATTTTTATACAAATGTGCATTTTATACAAAAGTTCTTAAATATGAAAGAGAATTATATCCAAAGGGAAAATATATCAGCCAACAAAAACCTTAAACAATGCTGACATCTAGGATTCTCTGTTATACCAATCATGTATAAAATTAGTATGTTGTGATATCAGTCACAAAGAATGTTTAAGAATTTATTGTAATAATAAATACTGCTAATATCTTTCTTATGTGTTGCAAAGAGTATCTCACTACCACTACCAAAAAAAAAAAAAATAGATTCTACAATCAATGACTGAAAGCTTTTAAACATTCTTTAGGTGGCAAATCACAGAGATGCTATGTTATAATTTTCAAAAGGAATTTGAAAATCTTTTTTAGTTCAACATTCCAAATTGCTTCATCTTATTTGAATATATTGAAAATGTTCATTTTATTATTCTATATTCCTCTGAGGACATATCACTTTAAATTCTCTAATTCTCCATTGTAAAAGTGAAAAATTCTCTAAGTCTCTTGGATCTAGGACTTTAAAAATTAAATATTTTATTCACATTTCAGATGCTAATGATTACTTTTATAGAATGAATATAATGTTTTTATTAACAGCTTGAAATTATGTGATTGTTTCAAAGCCTATTACATCATATCACAATTTTTATACGTCTATAAAATCTTTTAATAGTCAATTCAACCACCATTAGGATGAAACATACTATATTTGCTACATTAAATCAACCTCTTAAAAGACATAGGGGGTCATTTCTCCCCTTGAATGCTTCTACCTGGTATTTATTACTATTACCAGTGCCTAAGAAAGAAGGGCTCAATCCCTCAGGGTTTAATTCTGTGAGAGAAAATGGAACACTTGACTATGTATACATTATCACTGAGTTATATTTATCTAATTAGGTGCAAAGAATAAACTAAAAGGGAAATGCAGGCATAGCTAGGAAAATTAGGGGTGTGCTAGTCCAGGAACACAAGATTACCTGAAGCTCTAAACTGGTGGAAGTTTGACAATGCCCGGGATGAAGAAGTAGAAAACTAGATTCTAGCATGAGCTTTTCAGGAGGAGCTGTGTAACTTTGGAAAAGATACTTAATTTCTCTGTGCTTTTTTTTCTTCCTCATCTAAAAAGTAAAGGGAAGCAGAAACTAACACACCATTGTAAAGCAATTATACTCCAATATAGATGTTAAAAAAAAAAAAGTAATGGGTATTGAGTGTTATGACAAATAAAGTGCTTTTATGTATTCTATTAAAGCATCCAGTTTGGAGGATGTATTGTAAGAAACATACCCTAAGTGCAATTTGAATACTGTCTCTCTCCCTTTCTCTCTGTCTTTTGTGATAAGACGATGCTGCAAAATAATCAATGACATGTATTCCACTCTACAACATTGTCCCCTCCCCCCCATTTTTACTAAAAAGCTCCCAACACCCTATAGCAGTTAATCACTGTTGTCCCAAGGGGAAATTTTGATGACAGCCAGAGAAATCTGTTAGACTGTGTCAGAGTATAACATTTAAAAGAATACTTGCAAAGCGGTTTTAAAAATTTATGTATGCATTTACATATATATGTAAGTATTTTGCATCACAGAAGAGATACCAACATCCTGTGTTTCCAGAGAAAGAAAAAGCGGGATAGTTAGTTGTCAAGGGACTTTCTTCTAACCACATGGCCTAGAGAACCCTATATAACTTCTGGGGAATCAAAGCATGCAGAAAACTTTTGTAGAACTTCCCCTCTGGGACCTGAGAGCAGAGAAGCTTGGCAGAAGTTTCCACATCCCCTAGAGAGGGGAGCAATAAAGGAGTAAAAGCTACATTGGTTGCCAAGGGCAAGGAGATAGAGGGGCAGCTCCAATAGTGTCCCATGGTTCTTGAGTGAACTGGGAGAGCATCTGAATTCTTGTCACCCCATCCTGTGGATGGACACAAGATTTTCCCCACCCCATCCTAGGAAAGGAGGTAATAAACGTCCTGTGGGCATGAAATTCTTGTAGTAGAACCTGGGCATTTGGTAAAGGATGTCCTTTAGACTGGCTACCAAATGAGAATGAAGAAATAACAGCAGATGCCAACATGAGAGACTGGCCTTTTGGGGTGATGAAATAAATCTGTGAATCCCAAGGAGACTTATGTTCATAGGCACTGGTTGGACCCTCTCAGTTCTACTCCTCCCATAACAGGAAGCTACTGCAGAAGTCCCGAGAATTGAGAGATCAACACAGGGAGGGTGTGGAAGAAGACATCTGTATGTCCCGCATGTAATTTACATGTTCTTATGTCTGGCACATAGCAGGCTCTCAATAAATAATTCACCTTTACTGGTTAGCAATATTATTAGTAGTATTACTCGGTAACTAAATACATATATAACTATTTTAAATATTTTGGTTGATTTTATTCTGTTAAAAACAAAGCTTTATTGGCAGATTATATTTCCACATAAATACAGATTTTACTAATGTCCAGGTACTTAACACTGGATACAAGAAATCAAATATAAAATATAAATATTGTAGAAGTATGCTGCTTCTATGGGTTATCTACTTGAAAACACTGAAATAACTACTGCTGAGCCTGAAAGGCAGATTTGTACATCAATAATGTTGAAAATGTCACCATAGCTTAGTTTTATGAAATGAATCACCTATTCTTTGAAAAAAGGAGGGCCTCTTAGAGATTATAATGATTAGCAAGTAAAAACAGAATAAATGTTGAAATAAATTGATTAATTTCAGAATTGCTTTTCTTACCTTAACACAGAGAAACAGCTCTCCTAGATACTGATATATGAGATTGCTGATGACAAAATGAAAATACGGGCCAGAAAATAGATTTGGGAAAGATCAGTCTTTTGCCCTTTCTTAAAATACAGACATAACTAAAGTGTCAAGAGTGGGACTGCCAGTGATGGTATAGCATCTGACAGCTCAAACACAGCTTGCTCGTCAGTCTGATGCTGCCAAGCCCGAGATGGCAGGATTCCACCATATAAATATGTCTGTTATCTTGAGGTTAGGAGGGCTGGTTTTTGCCTTCATGTGACTGGAGCTTGTAATTACTATAATAAAGTACTGGTTGCCACTTAAATCTACAACTCCAGGGCCAATACTCCAACCCTCATTTCCCAAATTGTACAGGCTGTGTTTGCAATATTATCTCCCTTTGAATGCTCTCAATCAGAATACAAAAGACAATGGATAAGGGAGACTATATTTCAGAAGCATTTTTGAGATCTGTCATATTTCCTCATTTGCATGGCCATGTACTACAAAATTAAGTTTTGGATTCTAATTTTCTGGCTCATTCAGATGATTTGTTCTGGGGATGTCAGCACTCATGATGCTGATGCCAAGTGCTGTTTATGCCTTCCTGTCCTCTAGGGACTCGTAAATCCATCCTACAACCACAAGCTGTCAGGGGAGAAGAAAAGCACTGGTCACTAATCTTGTCATGAGCAACTTCATTCTCAGCACCCTGGTTTATAGCTTGGCCTGGATCGAAATGAGCTGGTAATACAAATGTGTACCTTGGATGTCCTTTCTGTTTTTGCCATCAGTTGATCTTCTTTTCTCCTGACATTCTTTGAACCATGTTAGACAGGTGTTACACAAAGTTGCAAACATACCTCTACTAAGGAGTTTTGTGTGCATGTGTTGAACAGGCTAGTGAACAATTTATTAAAGCTTCCTGGGAGCAAGCAGTCCCTTCAGTTGGCTTTTTTTTTTTTTCCCTTCTGGATTCTTCCACTTTACTTACGAGACTGAATATAAAGGGAGAAGCCCCTGCACAAAGTGATAGGAACAGCAATAAGACTGAAAGTTCTCCGATCAAACGGCCCCATTAAATCCACCACTACCCCCTTGAAGGCCTGTGATGGTTCATTTCTTTCAGCAAAGAATACCACCAGTATTGATGTCATATTCAATAATCTTGAGTTGCGACTTTGGGGAAAAAAAGTATATCTTTCTGAAACAGTGGATATTGAACATGAAGACTTTAAATTATTTTCATTCTTTCTCAGAATGAATAGACACATATATTCATTTTCTCTTTCTTAACATTTTTTATTAATATACTTGGCTGTTCTTCTTAACTTCAGATAAAATTATTTGTTCTGGACGCTATGGAAATAAGAGTTCTCTGTTTACTCAGAGCCTAGCTACATAAACAAACATTTTTACTAGGATTCTCTACTTTCAACACTAATAAAAGAAATAAGTTGTTAAAAAGGAAATATTTTATAGTTATCACTTCAACCCTGATTAGGATCAGTAGCCAATTTTACTACTTGCACAATTTTTTGGTTCTTGGAAATTCGTTGTTTTGAAACTTGTTCAACTTTATTTTGTCCTGATATCAAAAAACTTTATATTTTAGTTTTATGACAAAAAATATTTAATATTTTGAGATTTTTTCAACCTCTGGTTTATGCATAACCACTGCAGGAAAAGTGGTTTAACAGAATGGACTTCATATGACTTTGAAGTCAAACTCACTTGAGTTCCAACCCCACCTCTAATACTTTACAGCTGTGTGCTTTGGGTCAAGATATTTAAATTCTATGTCCCTTAATTTATTCATTGCAAAAAAGAAAGTAATAACAGCACTAACCTTGCAAGGTGTTTGTAAGAAACAAAGGCATTATTTTTAAAGTATCTAGAATAGTGCCTTATGTATGAATAAGGTTTAAATGTATTAACTCTACATTTTATTTATGCCAATTGTCCAGCACCTACACTTATAGGGCAGCCCTGCTCATTAGAAAAAGACAGTTATATCGGTAAAATAAACATCTAGAGCATTAATTAATTAAAGACACGCAAATATATCATTTTGTGAAGGGTGAGGTATATTTCAGTTGTATGTACCTATTAATTATTATTTTTCATTTTCAGAGATTTTAATAGGTCTCTTTTGCATTGGCTGACAGTGTCACCTCCTTTCTCTCTTCTATCTACAGTACATCTGGTACTAACTCTAGCCTACTCTAGCCCCAATCCAAAAACAAGCCAGAGTTGTTGTCCCTATTTTCTCTGCCCTCGACTGCTCTGCCAGATTTCTTTCTTAATTCATTAGTTCAATATCATTACCCAATAAGATCTATGATTAATTTTAACACAGATCCACCAGTCAATGACATAGCTTAGGAATAGTTTTTCTTTCCATGAACTATGAACAATGGTTTTAGTGCTATCTAATTTAAAAAATATCTTTCTTAAAGTCCCTCCTACTCCTTCAGATGACTTACTTTGGATAAACCAGGGGTACTCTACCGGTATCCATGCTGGTCTGCCAACAAAGTAACTGCTCCTTTGTATATACAAAATTATAAATTGGTTTTCATGTATATATCCTTTCCTACCTTCCATCCCTAGTTGAACTTACTGCAACCTAAGAGATCAAAGAGGGGATCAAGAGTAATAAATGTTTCTAATTCTCGCTGGATTCATAGTTTTCATGAGGCTTTGTTTCAGAATTTTACTCAGGTTGACCATAAGGTAAAAAGGATAATTTAGAGACACTATGTCATTAGGGAATATTCTGAAAAGAATGAAAAAATTTATACCTCATGGAAATGCAACTCAGAACTCTGTTCCAGTAGTTTCTGGATGGCCTCCATCTGAATTCTTGGAGCCCCTCTTTACTGAAGTTCTCTTCCTGATGGGAAGCCAGCCTAACCTTGCACTACAGTTTCAAGAACAGAATTCTCTCTGAAGGTGCATGAAAAATTGTCTGAATACAGATATTTCTGGAAAGAAAGTTTCCTTGACTCTTCTCACATCTGAGTTTAAAAAGGCTAAAGATTTCCGCACAGCAGTAACCCTAATAGTTCTCGAGTATTGGTCATTTGTGGTTGTGGGCTCCTGGATGTGCTGTTCTGAATCAGAAAATAAATAACCCATATTGTAGCCCTCCAAAGAAAGTACTCAGTGTTTGGCATATTCCTGTGTTCCTCATTGATGCTTTCTTATTGACCTTTCTTTTTGCCTCTAATTTAGAATCAGTTAATCTGTTACTCCTGGGAGGTATGAATTTCCATATTCTGGTTGATTTATATGGATTTCCTGTAAACTGAAGACTGCAAGACGAAATCGATCACCATGATGCCTACAGCAGTGGCCAGGGATAGGACATGAGAAACACCTGATGTTTTCCATTCTTATTAAGGCTGAAATGAGATGCTCCCTGTGCTGGGGAGATTATTTGGGGAACCTCACACTGATAAGAGAAGAAGAGAGACATGACATTTTGTACCTTTAGCTGATGTTTTATCATAGTGATAAAAGAATAACTGAAGGTTTTATCTGACCCTTTTAAGAACTGTTGAGTTTATAGGACTTCTGTGGGTAGCGACGTGATAATAACCCAGAATCAAAGAAATTGATGCATTAACTCAGTTTAGATAACATTTACTAGAAAAATGTAACAGTTTACTAGAAAAATGTAATAGTTCTGAAATTCTGAGTTACATTCACTTGTTTGAAAGAGTGTTGTTAGGATGTTTAATTTCATTTGTTTTATTATATGATTTCTTCTCTTACTTTTTTTGCTTGTGGGAAATATTACATGTATATTTAGTTATCAAAAATAATATAAATACCCATTATTAAGATGATACTCCTTTTAAAAAGCACAAAACACTTCTCTGACAGCAACACCTCATGTTAAAGGTGTTAAAGGTGAACAATTTGCTACATAACAAAGAAAGAAAAAAGAAAAAAACCTGGGAAGGTCACGGCTGGAGGTTTTTCTTTGTAGTTGAACTTTATTTCAGTTCTTTTAGTGTCCATATTTCCATGTGTCATGAAAATTTAAAATTAAACCTCTCCAATGTGCACATTTTAATTTAATATGAGGGAATGTAATTTATTATTTGGCACAGATTTATTGTTGTAAAAACTCCCACTGATGTCATGGTGAATTCTGTGCATGAAACGAGGGCAAACAAATGATTCATTTTTCATGAATATTAACAATCAGTGTTACAGTCTCCTCAAACAGCAGTGTAATGGTCTTTACCAAAATACTCAAATGTTCTTAGCTTATATTTCTTTTACTAAAGCTATAAGGTAGAAAAGAGTTTTATAAGAAGTAATGATATTGCCACAAAAAACTGGTACAAGATAGAAAGTTGCCAAGTTAATCTGACTGCAAAAGATCCATCAACTCAAGGGACCAAGCAATGATAAGATAACCACGTAGGTAGGGTTACCTTATAACCTATGATGTAGTTTAGTAGATGAATTGTCTGTTGCTGGGATATTATGAAACAACTCTTGTTTTCACATATAACTGCATCATAGAAATAGAGCCCTCTCTTTACAAACCAACTCTTCTTTCATTCAACAAATATTCATTGAGTAGCTACTATATACTGGAACTATGCTAGGTATTTGAGGTACAGCAATAAATGAGATAGACAATGTCACCAATATGTTATGGAGCTTATAGTCTAGTGGGAAACACTGGCAATAAATCAACATAAAAGGGGGCAATTATAGATTAATGGACAAATCATACAGACATAGGAAGAGGTAAGTAATTAATATTTGGCCAACTCTCCACTAACAGTTAACCAGTCCAGATAGTTAACTAACGGTCCAAATAGGACTTTTAGTTAGCTTGTTTCATTCTCATTTTCTGTCCATGTCATCCACAGCATTTCTGTTCAACCCTGGCTCTTCCATTTGAAATTCAGTTATGATGTTTTTGAAGAAAGCAATTAAAAAACAATCTTCTTTGATTTAATAATTGTTTGAAAAGTGAGAAAGGCTAACAGAGAGATAAACTAGATTATAAGACCATTCACTTCCCTAATTTTGTAATTCTCTATTTGTTGATATGGCAAAATTTTCCATGTATACAATATAAAAACTATAAATTCAAATATATCCTATTAAGGAAGCCAGAAAAAAATACAAAATAAAATACAATTAAGTGTTAATTGTGAGAAAGTGAAAACAGTATAGTACTTTAAAGCAATGCAGATTAGCAATGATTTTAGAACAGCTTTGTAAAAACCTGCCCAACATATGATGATATTTCCACCCAATGGTACAAATATACATCTCACCAGCTGTTGCAAGTTGGGTTCTCTTGGAAAAAGATTCTGAGATGCAGATTAGAGTGCAAGAGTTTTATTAGGGAGAGCTCTTAGGTTCAAGTCCTTTGGGAATAAATGAAGCAGACTGCGTAGAGAAAGAAATTGAGCAGTGGCGCTATCTCAATAGAGGTGCCATCCAAACCAGGTAAAGCTGGAATAACCCTTCATATTTACCCTGAATTGGGGTAAGAGAGCCATTATCTTTACAGCCCCGTAGTCTTCATCAGATGTGGACTCTCCCAGAAAGGAGACATGACTTAGAGCAAGGTACTTGTCTTCAGCAGAGACAATCTCAAAATAAGGCTGACAGAGGAGGACTAGCTATGTACTGACAGTTCGCCTAGCAGCTTCATTCTTAAAGGGGCATCTGGGAGATTTCTGTCCCTTACACCACTTGGAACCACTTCTTTTATAAATTCAGGGAGCAGTTAGCCCAGAGCGCTAGTAAGCCTCTCCTGCTGGGGAAATTTAGTTGAAGAGAATGAGTGAGAAAAACTACAGACACTACTGCTCGAAACGGTTATGGGAGCCACAAATGTTACTTTATTTTCCTTCACTACTATCCATTCTATCTATTCCCTTCAACATCAACTAGCATATTTGCTGGTCCCAAGGCATGATGCATGCTTAATCCATGAGAAGTTTGAGCCCTTAGTCATCACATCCTTATCAAGCAGGCATGTTGCACTTGCCCATTCACTATCAAAATAGGGCAAAACAATATCAAGAGACCCCAAGTACAGCACCTGGATTATACATTCTGCCCCCACTGAATAACAACAGACCCACTGTATACTCCCGATGATCAGATTCAATTCACCTTGACAAAATGCTGACTCTTTTTCTTGCCTCTTTTTTTCCCCCAACCCTGCTCCTTGATCAAGCACCCTCAGATTACCATCGCAGGCATACTAAGGCTGAGTATGTTCTTCAGCTCCTGTGGGGATATTGTCCATTTCCTCCCTTATCTGGCCCTGCATGTCCCCAACTGGGTTATGTTCTGACTTACTCCTAGTGGCCAAGAGGGGAATTGGAGACAGAGCTTGAGGATGGGGTATATGCTAACTTGTATGAGTGAAGCCTCTCCACCAACTTCAAGAAAAGTAGGACTACTAGCCCTAAATACGGAGTGAGCCATTTCTCCAGCTCTGAGGGTTCAGAGGAATTTGGGAGTTCAAAGTTTATAAGTCCCATTAATCAAGATGTTCCCATCCCATGTGTCAAGGTCAAGTTCTTTCTTAACCAGGGCCCTGGCCTTAGCGTAGCACACCTGATTAGGTGGAGAGTTAAACCATCTTTGGAGCTCTATTACTCCTACGAATAAGCCCTGGGCCTAACCCTCAGTTTTCTCTGACTCTACTGCAGAAAGTAAAATCCTCTTCATGTGTTAAAAATCCCCCTAGCCTTCATACTTGGCTTTCAGTTGTCAATTAATTACTTTGAACCTTTCCTTTTCTTTTCCTAAAGCAATAACATTTAGCATATGCAGCCAATTACAGGTTCTTTTAGCTACATTTTACTCTTCCTCTCTCATATACTTGATATATCAAACCATCGAGTGCAATCCCTTCCAGCAGTACACCACCTCAGGTAAATGTTTTAACAATTACAATGGTACTTTGTGCCAGGAGCCATCTATGCTCCACCTCCTACCGGTGATGTGGTCATTGCCAACCAAAAAGCAGGCAATTCAGTTCTAGAGTCCTATCTCTAGTCCACCAGATGACTACTAACACCAGTTGTCCCTGTGGGCTTTCCAGGAAACAGATTCTGTGATGGAAATTCCCATGCAGGGGATTTACTGGGGAAGGGAAGTGAGGAAGCAGGGTTGGTCAGAGCAAGAAGTTGAGATCTGCTACAATCTCAATGGAAAGCTCAGTCAATCCTACATGGAAGATTAAGCTGGGACAACTATTCGGCATTTTCCAGAGTTGGGGGAAATGGGTCAGATTGATGATTGATCTCCCACACTGATCAATCATTGTATATGGGGCACCCCTCATGGGGATGTACCTTAAGCAGCATGGCTGTCTATAGCCATGGCAGTTCCGAAAGAAGGCTGAGAGCTAAAAACTATAGACAGGAAGTACAGAATAAATTATTAATTCTTTACAAGAGAATCAGGATGGTGTTATCACAGTGTTCACCAAACTATTATGTAACATTGCTACTCATTTTTAATGTAAAAAGAAAAACAAAATCCTCAAACATGTTTTAAAAGGAAGACATTCGTGCCATATATCTTCTTTCTGCTCTCTAAATCCACTTTGTTTCTTGTTGCACTTAGCCAGGCAGAAGTTGATGAGACAGCAAAGAGTAAATTCAGCCTATTAATTCCTCTAGTTCGCTCCCTTGAGAGCAAATCACTGATCTTCTTAAGCAGCTGACTCTAATGATTCTATTTCTAGGAAGACATGACTCCTCCCTCCCTCTTATATTTAGAGCATCTGACCAACCCTGCCTCCTTCACTTCCTTTCCCCAGTAAATCCCCTGCATGGGAATCTCCATCACTGCTCCTAGACTGCTGTTCTTGCACTATATTTATGCTTCCTTACACACTGCCCCCACCTTTGTATTAAGTCCATCTGTAAACAAACCCTTCTCAAGTTTTCCTAACTTGAGTGTACCTTTTGTTTCTTAATGAGACCGTGACTGATACAAACATCTTTCTTAATATTATCAGTAGTCTGTAAACTCCCTTAGGGCTACATCTGTGCTTGATTTGTCTTTGTGTCTCTAAGATGCTCCACATGTTCTATAGGTATGCAGTAATTGTGTTAAATGAGCCAGTTTTTTCAAACATATATATAGGATTTTTATTTCAGTCAATACTAATATTATCTGAAGTTCTAATTACTTCTTATTTTGCCAAGGCTGGAGAGAGCATCTTAAATGTGTCATCATTTCTTGCATATTTTAGTTATAAATAAAATACTGGCTAACTCAGATTCTCAGTTCCTTAGGCCTTATTAGAGAAGGCAGATACTATTTAACTGGTTCATGAGAAGCTAGAGTTAGTTACTCGAGATAGTCCACTATTTGTATAACCTAGTAGAAGTTCTTTGTTTTCTTGTTTTTTCATCTATGCAATAGGTGAATGGAAAACATCACTGAACTCTTTGTAGTTCTAATTTTTTTTTGTTCTCTGATGTAAAATGGGCACGTTGCTTGGAATTTTCATTTCGTATACTCTTTAACTTCTGAGTCATTGAATTTTTCACAGATAATGTCCTAGGCTATTGATTATCACTTCCTACCTTTTAGTGGATGGAAAAAAAATGAGAAATAGACAATGTCATTGAGATTTTGGCAAAGACAACAATGTGAAGTTCATAAATACTGCATTTGTGCTTTGGTGAAGTGGCCATTGCTCAAAGTTAATGGTTTTGGCAGCCATGGATAGCTCAATGTTGATTGACTGATATAAAGGTCAACTGCTTAATTTATGAGCTGTCCTTCCAGAATAAAGACACCGGTGCTGACCTGCTGGCAGGAGGAGCTGCCATTGAGACTGTTGACACAATAGTGATGATAGTTTAAAAAGAATCTATTCCCCTTCTTTTGATCCCTGCCTCTTGTGATCAATGGCACTTAAGCCAGGTCAAGATAAGAAACAGACATTTCTGTGGCCGTAGAACAAGTTCAGACCAAGTTGCTACAAAGCATTATTAACTTCATGTGCATTCTGTTCTAACAAACTGAACTAGCCAGACATAATCAGCTACTATTTACCGCCCAGACTACAGACAAGTTCAGGATGGCATTCTCTATTAGTTCTAAACTGCTCAGAAAAGAATTCAGTCATTCCACAAATCAAAGTTATTTAAAAATTCCAGTTTGGAATTCGATTTTATTTTTCATACCACAGATTCTATCCTATACTGTTTTGGATATTGTCATTGAACTAATAATGGTAATTTACAAAAACTGCTGATTGTAAATGGGTGAAAGTTGAATTTGTCAACAATATGAATATACTATTTAATTTATAGTTTTTTTTAATCTAGGCACTAATGATATTTGGGTCTGGATAAGTCTTTGTTGCAGATAGGTTGTGCTGTGCATTGTAGAATGTTTAGCAGTATCACTAGCTTCTACTCACTGGATGCCAGCAGCAATATGCCTTATTTGTGACAACCAAAAAATGTTTCTAAACATTGCCAAATATCCCTTTGGAGGAAAATTAACCCCAGATTGCGAACAACTGATTTAATTTTAAAATATTTTGAATTTATTTTGTTGCCAAGCAATGAACATTGGGAACTCTACAATGAATAGAATGTTGCCCTCTACTCCCAAGGATTTTACAATCTGTTCAAAAAAGGAAGATAAGTAAATACTACCATTGAGGTATATGGAAGGTGTCGTGTGTGTGTACATGTGTTTAACTTCCTATGCTTTTTTAAATGTTTCATTCAGTAATAAAGTATTTGACAATGAATTTGTCATTAACTGATTAGGCCACACCATGCAGCATTGCCAGAAGGAAAATGGAGAAGCTAGAAATGTCAGGGGGAGGTGATGAGAATAAGGCCAAGATGAAAACAGGATTAGGATGGCTAAAATATGTGGCCCAAACTTTGACATCTAGTGTGAAATAACGCAAGAGTTAAATCTAAAGATGAAAACTGATGTTACTGCAGAGCACCAATCATACATTTAACAAAGATCTATCAAAAAACGCTTAAAGATCTTTGAAGTCGAAGGTTTACAAGTGTAACATTTATACCTGTACTGTCATGAAACAACCCTTGGCACTATGTTCCTATTGCTGAGCTGAAGGAGAAGATTGATCGTTGTTCTGGGAAAAAGCTGGAAGATGGCCCCAAATTCTTGAAATCTGGTGATGCTGCCATCGTTGATATGGTTCCTGGCAAACCCATGTGTGTTGAGAGCTTCTCTGACTATCCTCCTCTGGGCCGCTTTGCTGTTTGTGACATGAGACAGACGGTTGCTGTGGGTGTCATCAAAGCAGTGGACAAGAAGGCAGCTGGAGCTGGCAAGGTCACCAAGTCTGCCCAGAAAGCTCAGAAGGCTAAATGAATATTATCCCCAATACCTGCCACCCCAGTCTTAATCAGTGGTGGAAGAACAGTCTCAGAACTGAGACCGTTCCTATTGCACAATCTGTTCATGTTGACGCACTGACCTGAGGACACAGCACAGACTTCGCTAGCTCATCCTTCTCATTGCAAATTTCAAATTCCAAACTAAATGTCAAAATGCGGCAACACTTCCCTGAAACTCAAAGAAATTAGAAGGACAACTCCAGCCAGGAGACACAATTCTGTACCAAAAAGTTGCTGCCACATACCAAACAGAAAGATACAAAAGTCTTTTTATATAAAAGGCAATGTAAAACATGCAGTGGAACAAGACTAGGATTAGTGAGCTCTTCAAAATAAATCTCTTAATGGAACACACGATTCTCAGTTGCGAGAGTCAAACTGAATTAGTATTCATTATGTGGTGAGAAGTGTTATTTAATTTAACCATTTCAGGACATGTCCAGGAAAAATGCAAACATAGCAATTCAACAATAGAAATGAATAAGACCTATAGCAGGTCCCCTATGTGAGGAATCATCAGAGTAAGTCAACAGTAGTCCTGCGTTTTGAATGGTACTGTGAGAAGTTCAGGATAGTGATATTCTTAGCTTAGAAATCCACATTTCCAGTAGCAACTAAACACTCAGATCACATACTGGGCATAAATATTCCAAAGACTGCAGAAATATGTACTTTCTATAAAATTTAATTATTTAACATTAATATAAACTACCCGGGTGGTTTAAAAAAGCATCTAATGGGACAATGCAATTTTCTCTCATGCTGAGCAACAAAAACTATTTAAATCCAAGCAAAGTTCTGAATATATGACTAAAATTTATAGTGAATTTTTATTTATTTATTTATTTATTTTAACCTTTTTTTTTAACATCTTTATTGGAGTATAATTGCTTTACAATGGTGTGTTAGTTTCTGCTTTATAACAAAGTGAGTCAGTTATACATATACATATGTTCCCATATCTCTTCCCTCTTGCATCTCCCTCCCTCCCACCCTCCCTATCCCACCCCTGTAGGTGGTCACAGAGCACCGAGCTGATCTCCCTGTGCTATGCAGCTGCTTCCCACTACCTATTTTACATTTGGCAATGTATATATGTTCATGCCACTCTCTCATTTCGTCCCAGCTTCCCCTTCCCCTTCCCCATGTCCTCAAGTCCATTCTCTACATCTGCATCTTTATTCCTGTCCTGCCCCTAGGTTCTTCAGCACCTTTTTTTTTTTTCAGATTACATATTCATGTGTTAGCATACAGTATTTGTTTTTCTCTTTCTGACTTATTTCACTCTGTGTGACAGACTCTAGGTCCATCCACTTCACTACAAATAACTCAATTTCATTTCTTCTTATGGCTGAGTAATATTCCATTGTGTATATGTGCCACATCTTATTTATCCATTCATCTGTTGATGGACACTTAGGTTGCTTCCATGTCCTGGCTATTGTAAACAGAGCTGCAATGAACATTGTGGTACACGTCTCTTTTTGAATTATGGTTTTCTCAGGGTATATGTCCAGTAGTGGGATTGCTGAGTTGTATGGTAGTTCTATTTTTAGTTTTTTAAGGAACCTCCATACTGTTCTCCATAGTGGCTGTATTAATTTACATTCCCACCAACAGTGCAAGAGGGTTCCCTTTACTCTACACCCTCTCCAGCATTTATTGTTTGTAGATTTTTTGATGATGGTCATTCTGACTGGTGTGAGGGGATACCTCACTAGTTTTGATTTGCATTTCTCTAATGATTAGTGATGTTGAGCATCCTTTCATGTGTTTGTTGGCCATCTGTATATCTTCTTTGGAGAAATGTCTATTTAGGTCTTCTGCCCATTTTTGGATTGGGTTGTTTGTTTTTTTGATATTGAGCTGCTTGTAAATTTTGGAGATTAATCCTTTGTCAGTTGCTTCATTTGCAAATATTTTCTCCCATTCTGAGGGATATCTTTTTGTCTTGTTTATGTTTTCCTTTGCTGTGCAAAAGCTTTTAAGTTTCATTAGGCCCCATTTGTTTATTTTTATTTCCATTTCTCTAGGACGTGGGTCAAAAAGGATCTTGCTGTGATTTATGTCATAGAGTGTTCTCCCTATGTTTTCCTCTAAGAGTTTTATAGTGTCTGGCCTTACATTATAGTGAATCTTAGATACTAAAATGTGAACCAAAGCTGATAAAGAGAAAACTTAATTAATATCTGTTAACATCTGCCAAAATTAGCATCTATTTTGGGATCAGCTATGATTCAAAAGAGCAAATATCTAGGGGACCGTAAGTAAGGAATCATTTTTTTTTTTTTCCTATTTTCTAGGGTGAAAGTGGAGGGCAACTATTTAAGCTCAACCCAGAAACAAGTTGACTTGTGTATTTGGCCAAACTATTTTACAAATGGAGGCACATCCTGCCCTGGACTGTCCATAATCAAGAGTAAAGAGGATGCAACATGAAAAGGCAAAATAAAAATGACCAATTTATTGCCACAATTTATTCCAAACAAACATACTTTGTAATACTTGAAAAGATCTATGTGAAATGATTTAAATATGAACTAGAGTCCTCTTCTCAAGTTGTTCACAATTTAGTAGGGGATGATTAATGCAGAAGCAATAAACTAAAATAGACTTAATTAAAATGCTGTTAATTAAAATACAAAAATAATAATTTTTTAAAGTCTAGAATACTGTGGAAAAGAGGACAGGAATAAAAAAAGGGGGATTTGCTTTTTCTTAGCTCTGGCAAGCTTTAGAAAATGTTTATTATGTCTATAGTCATAATATGAACTAAAGTCATTCTTATTTATTTGTTGCTTATTCTATGTTCTTACTTGCAAATTTTGACAGTACCCTGAACAGTTATAAGTGATTGTATGAGAGCTACTTTAGGAAGGGATCAGTTTCTCTTTTCTCTTCCAGCTATTTGAACTGAGCCTAAGGTTTCCTTTGAAGTTGTTATTTCAATTGGCATCTCAGAAGCATGAGATAATATCTCAGAAGTATGAGATAATATCTCAAACATGCCCCAGATGTTTATGTTTTTGAAAGTGTCATTTTATTAGAACGGTAGCATCTTAAGTATTTTTAAAACATATTACACCAGGAAGCTGAAAACTTAATATTTTTTCAACCATAATATGCCACTGACGAATAAAAAATAAACATGTAAAGTATTACTTTTCTTCTGTATGTTTCCATGCATATAAATTGCATTTAAATGTTTATATATGTGTGTGAGTGAATTGTGGGTGTGTGTGTTTATAAAGACATACAGGTTGCAGGTTTATGGCAATGGAAACAAATTATCCTGTCTACAGTCTCCACTATACTTAATTTAAATCCAAAATTGACTATTTAAGTAATAGAATGCATTTACATTCTAATTTATAACGTATTTATGCTAATATATGTTATTTTAATAACTTTTTGCTTCTACATTCAATTGCATAGTTTTCAAAATAGGTTCTTAGGAAAATTAAACTGACCATTTATTTAACTAAATCAGTAGCTATTCAAATGATTTATCTAGATATTTTAAAAGATAAAAGTATTGATTATTCTTGAACCAGTTATACCATTATATTTTCTAGAAGGTAATTTAAAAAGAAATCCTGGCTAGGAAATATATAACAAGAACTTTATCAGTCTGAGAATTAAAATTTTTAGGAAATTGTTTCATAATTTTCATACACACACAGTTCAAGAAAATTAGTTTCATATCATTTAAATCAGTATAATGTGGCAAGATCATATTACAGAATCAAATCAAGAAAAAAATTCTGAGAAGTTTTTGTAGTTTAAAATAAATAGCAGCCTCAAGGGAACATAAAACAGTAAGGTACATAAAAGCAGGTTTTTACACATGATTACATTATTGATTTATAAAATTATGTTGAAGTTCATGTTCTGCCTCTCTACCTGTGAGTGCAATGCACTCTGTATAATTATGTTATCCACACCATGTTTAAAAAGTGCAATAAGAATATTAAAATACTTGGCTATGTAATTAAGAGACTACATTCTAACCATGATCACTAACAAATGAGATTGGTGTTAAACTTACCTCAGAAAGACCAACTTTCCTAAGAGGACTATAAAAAGATTGGCATCCTTGTTGAAAGACTGTAACATTTTTCCCCCATTTCATTTACTAAAGTGAAATCTTTATAACATGCTTGACTGTGGCAGTTCAGCTAAATAGACTGCCCATTGAGCAGTTACAAAGTGAAATATTAACAAAGCTGATTGGGTCGTTAGACCAAACCCATTTGTAAAAATCAGTTCAAGCTCAGGAAAATACGTATGCTATATTTTATCACTGTAGAAAACTGATGTTGGAAAATAATAATCATGTATCCAAGGAACAATTTATAAAAACCCAATCATAAACAATGGCGTCATTACAATAATCATCCATAAACAAAGGAACATAAATGATACATAGTCCTTTCAAAAACTCTGAAAGCAGAATTATATGGTAGAAATAACATTGTATTCATGTTATTTTAATTTATTTTATGCTATTCAAGAAAATAGATACACCTTAGCAGGTGCTGAATAATGAGCAGAAAAATGAACATTTCTATTAGATGTACCTGGATATTCACAGCTTAGATAACAATAACCCAAAGAAATCCAATCACTATAGATTGTAAGCAATGATATTCTACCACTTTTCTCTGGAATGTTTCACTATTTCATGTTCTGTTATGTCTTTTCAAATTAAACAGAATGTCATTTCTAGTTTTTATAATGTGATCTATCATTGAACATGCATATGGGTATAAAGAGTATTTTAAAAGTTTCACCAGGTCTTATAATTCTCTAGCTCTGTATTAGGTATATAAATAGGCATTACAAAGAAAACTATACCTTTTTTGAGTGCTATTGCCAAGTCTTTACAGATACCAAATCACTTTGGCCTAACAAAGTAACTTTTGCTAAAAACCTTGGCCTAACAAAATTCCTAGAAGGTAGGGTACTTTGATTTCACAGAGCTTTATGCATTAAAGTAAAGTAAATGAGTAAATATCTTTCCCATTTTCACAGACAGCATGGAGTCCACCCAGGATTTGAACTGAGGGGGATAAGGTAATATTATTCTTAATCACTATGTTTTATGCTACAAACATCCTCTAGCAGAAACTTGCAGACATCCTCATCTCAAAAGTAACAGAGTTATGAAAAATCTTGCTGATATTCCCCAAGTATTAAAGGATAAAGCTAGATTGACACTTCCTATTTTTATGATTGTTGATTTTCTCTTCTGGACAAAAAGTGTAAAGAGAATCTCTGAGATAATCTTCTACGGAGTTAAAATAACTAAAGAAGAACATTTAGGTGTTACAAACAAAATTTAACACTTCATGAAGTGGGCAGTCTCCATACTCAAGTGTTAGGAGAACTGCAAAAAGGGGCAGAAGGCAGGAAGCCTTTATAGGATAAAGAATAGGGAACAAGGAAGAGAAAGAATAAAAATATCTGATTGGTTGGGGTTACGTATCTGGCTTTATTTGAGGTTCAAAAGAAGGTGGGGGGTCATCCATGTTACTTGGCAATCATGGATCAGTAACTTAGATGGTCTGACTTTTGAGTAGATGGACCATTTACAAGAATATGAAACCAAAAGCTGAAGTTTTGCTTTGCTAACATGGTTTTCCAGGTTGAGTGGCATCCAGCCTACCAAAGAAAAGTTAATGTGAGACCAACTTGACAATTCAAAGAAATTTTATTGAACGCTTCATGACGTGGGCAGCCTCTACTCTCAAGAGTTTGGAGACTGCACACTTCATGAAGAGTTAAAGTCTACATCACCCAAATTGTCTTCTTTAATCATTTTAACAAGGGCCATTTTTTTTTTGGCAGAAAAATTCAGTTGACTAGGAGAAAAAGAAGAATAAAAAGAGAAGGGAAAGAAAGAAAAAGAAAGAAAGAAAGAAAGAAAGAGAGAGAGAGAGAAAGGAAAAGATCCCAGTCCATGTTAAATCAAAAAACCTTAAACCAAAGATATTTTACCAAAGTCTATCGTGATTCTTCCTGCATTTGGTGTATACACTGAAGCCTTAGGGGCCCCTTATGGGCTAGGTTTGAGCTGAGTGGGGAGTTTGTCCCCTGACAACAAAAAGACCTAGAAAATATCAAAGAGAAGTCTCTTAAAAACAGCTCAAGCTCATATCCCATTCCATTCAAGTGACTGAAATACAGAAAAAAATAATGCAAACTATTCATACCTGGCTATCCAGGTAAATGATAGGGATTCACTCTATTTCTGGAAACGTTATAGATAAAACTGTCCCAAGTCAGAAAAGGAGGCAAAAAAAAAAAAAAATTCAGTTGGGTTCCACACAGCTATTCTATTGAGAAAGGAACTGAAGAAAGGAAGGCAGCAATCAAAAGACTCTTAGAACATACAATCTGAGTGAACAGAAACAGAAGAAAAAAATTAGAAAACAAATGCTTCAAGTACTAAATCAAGTAGAGCATGGGATCTATGAAAGAAGAGATTAGTGATCAGATAATCAGTAAAGAGGTGAGCTTGTAGGAGATATAGTAGTTAGAAAACAAAGTGAGAAGAATGGTGCCATTGCAGTAACAAGGGTACTTTAGAAACAGGAAGTAGGAATTGGAAGACCATTTCTAATGATAAGGCATTTGCCTAGAGATTATCATTTAGACTGAAGAGAGGAAAGACAAAGTAGGAAAAGCAGGTTTGATGATAAATGCTAGATTTTGAGAAAAGAAACATGGAAAATTGAAGGCTCCCTGATGCAGAAAGCATAACAAGTAGAATATGGGAAAAAATTAAAAATAAATACTTTCCTGAAATGAGAAAATAGCTTAATTTACACACTGACAAGGTTCATTCTGTTCCCAGAAAAATTAATAGAGAGCATTCAAAACCAAAACATGTCCTGTTGAAATTACTGAATTATAGGGATAAAATAATAATGATGCCAAAGGCATTCAGAAAAAGGAAGCAAGTCACGTATAAACAACAACAACAACAAAATCAGGAGGGCCTCAGACTTCTTTACGCCAATCGTTGTGGATTGAAGTCAAGTCTATAATGTTTCCAAGGATAAGAGAGTGAATAGAAATCCCATTCACAGCCAAGTCACTATTAATGTGTAAAAGAAACAAAACGATATTCTCAGATTGTCTGGAATTTGGGAGACATATTACCTGCAAGCTAATCTTTATATAATTCATACAACTAACATACTAGTCAAAACAATGAAATTCTGATGTGACAACTATTGTAACTAAAACAAAATAGAAATGTATAAGTGGGATAAACTTCCCAGTTTAAAGGAAAAGTTTGTTTTCTAAAAAAAAAACCCAACAATAAGTTGTACATAAGTGAAGTTTAAAGTGACTCAAAAGAATAAAATAAACACACAAGAATATAATAAATAAATATATGCATACAAATATAAATCATGTGATAATAAGACCTGAAAATTTGGCATTCAAGAAAAATTTATTCATTGGACTAAAGATGAGTACTTTGGTAAGAGATAATGTCTTAAAAGAACAGATAACTGTCATTAATATGTCCCCAAATATATGTATATATCAATTTTTTTTAAATCATAGGAAGATTTGTCAGACACACAAGAATAGATATAAATAGAATACAGACATATTCTATATATATAATAATATATTTTTAACAGTTCTCTGAACAAACACAAAATTAAGTAAGGATCTGAATAATATAATATGGTTGATTTAAAAGAAATATAACAAAATTATATGCAAACAACAGAGGATATATCTTATCAAGATTCCATGAACCATTTATTAAATGGGCTTAGCTTGACATTGGCAGGATAGTAAAATAATCTGCTGCTCAGAAACAGTTAATAAATGTATAATTGAGATGTTTTGCCTGTATGTTACCTAAACAACTACTCTAAAAGAATGCTCTCAATTGTCTCCTTCATATTCCTAATTATTTCACTCAATTATCATATTAATGCCTTAAAAATAGGACATTCTTATCTGGCCTTTTAGACCTGGTGTGTGTGATTGTATAAAATGAGCCTTTTAAGAAGAATTTTTTCTGCAAAGGAGATTCAAAATACTTGCATATGTGCTTCAACTTCTGGGAACTAGCATGGAATGTCAGTTACAGATGAGCTAGTTATTTCAGAATTCCATTTTATGATAGTATTTCAGAAATGTTAAGTCTTGTGGCAGTTTTGCCAGATCAAAAAGCTATAATTCAGTGATGACAATAATTCTGAGCAGTTAGTTCTGGCCCCATAGTTTGATGCCATCTTTCCATTCGCAGATCAATCCCCCATACACCACTGTCACATAAAAAACACCCCATTGCACTGTACAATTTGGCATGACTGCCTAAGAGGCCTGGATTGAACTGGCATTAATTAGCTATGTCACGCTATTATTTATTCCCCATGACTTTGCTTTTACCATTCAGATCAGGGATGAATTCACTAGCACAGCAACTGTAGAAATGATATATAATCCACTTGCTTGTGTTTGGTCTAGTATTCCTCTACACAGAAAAGTTGGTGCTGTAGAAATTAATGCACTCTAAATTTTATTCCATCTTTTGTACCCTCCCTTCCTTTCCTAGCACAGATAATTCACATGTTAAGAGACCATCCCCAGCTTGAAAATTGCAAGTGAAGCTCAGTTATTTTTCTTCCCTCTGTGACAGTTTTGTTTTATTCCTCTTGCCAAATTCTCCCTCTACTTAGCACATCCTCCTTTCTGCCAATGGTCTCCCTTCCTGGGTTTAAATGTTTGAGAAGTATTTCCTCCTGGATTCCTATGTGAAGTCAGATATATATCCCTATTTATCCTGAGTTGGGAAACCTTCAAACAGAGAATATCCATAAATAATACGGAAATATAATTATCCAATAGGATATATAATGGTCTTAGGTGAACCCTCTGGCAACGTTTGTTTTAAAGATATTGTTGAGCAGCTTCAGGCATTTTATTGCCCATTTTATTGTCCAGTATGTCTGGTACAGAACTTTATTCTTTCCTAAAAACTTGTCTATATCCAGGCAGGTATATAGGACAAAGAGTGTTTAACTTTGTGGCCCAGAGTCAAACTAGTCCCATAAACCTATAGACAGTCTTCCAAATTGTGTGCTTTAATAAATGGTTGAAAAGCACTGCATAATTTTTTTTCTTCTAATGTGTCAGAAACATGGATTAAAGAGCAAACAAGTTCTCCAGGATGTCACTGTTAAAATATGTTACTGGACATTATTTTATAAACTCTATAGTTTTATAGTATGGGCAGTTACTCGTTATGAAGTTTTAAACTGTAAATCACAGAGAATTCTGACTCAGGAACAAAAAAAATTTTATCTCTTGTAACAAAAGTCATCAGGTAAGGTAGCTTCAACATAACAAAGTACCTTGCCATTCTCAATATGTCAGTGTAGCTCCTGTCGTAACAGGAAGATGGTTGCTGCAATTTTAGCCATTACATGCAGTCATTTCCCTACCAAGTAAAAGGGAAAAATGAAATATTTTCCAGGACAATCCAAAAACACCTTCTCATATTTCATTGGCCAGTATTGTAACAAATCATCAAGATTAACCAATCACTGACAAGGAGAATAGGGCCACCATGGTTGGCTTTGGCAAATCAGTAATTACCACTGGACCTCAGGATAGTGCCATCCTTCCCAGAGTCACAATGTGGATTTTGCCATAAGAAAGAAGAGGTTTGGAAAAGCAACCAATAGTATCTGGGGAATTCATTTGCTGAATTAGCTAATTCATATTTTATTTCCTAAGAGAATGAAACTCAAGGCAGGTAAATGATGTTTAGTGGAATTTAGAACATTGATAGGACAAAGCCTATATATTTGAGGCAAATAATAAAGGGTCAGGAAAAACATTCCTAGAGTAAAGATCACTTACTTATCTGACAGACGTTTATGTTAATAATAGGTGGCAAGGATAGCCTCATCCACCAGAGGGCAGAAAGGAGAAGCAAGAAGAACTATAATTCTGCAGCCTGTGTAATGAAAGCCACATTCACAGAAAGACAGACAAAATGAGAAGGTAGAGGACTATGTACCAATTGAAGGAATAAGATAAAACCCCAGAAAAACAACTAAATGAAGTGGAGATAGGCAACCTTCCAGAAAAAGAATTCAGAATAATGATAGTGAAGATGATCCAGGACCTTGGAAAAAGAATGGTGGCAAACATTGAGAAGATGCAAGAAATGTTTAACAAAGATCTAGAAGAACTAAAGAATAAACAGAGATGAATAATACAATAACTGAAATGAAAAATATACTAGAAGGAATCAATAGCAGAATAAGTGAGGCAGAAGAATGGATAAGTGACCTGGAAGACAGAAAGGTGGAATTCACTGCTGTGGAACAGAATAAAGAAGAAAGGATTAAAAGGAATGAAGACAGCCTAAGAGACCTCTGGGACAATACTAAATGCACCAACATTCGCATTATAGGGGTCCCAAAGGAGAAGAGAGAGAGAAAGGACCTGAGAAAATATTTGAAGAGATTATAGTCGAAAACTTCCCTAACATGGGAAAGGAAACAGCCACTCAAGTCCAGGAAGTGCAGAGAGTCTCAGGAAGGATAAACCCAAGGAGAAACATGCCAAGACACATAGCAATCAAATTGACAAAAATTAATGACAAAGAAAAATTATTAAAAGCAACAAGGGAAAAATGACAACATAGAAGGGAACTCCCATAAGGTTAACAGCTGATTTCTCAGCAGAAACTCTAGGAGCCAGAAGGGAGTGGCACGATATATTTAAAGTGATGAAAGGAAAGAACCTACAACCAAGGTTACTCTACCCAGGAGGATCTCTTTCAGATTCAACAGAGAAATCAAAAGCTTTAAAGACAAGTTAAGAGAATTCAGCACCACAAAACCAGCTCTACAACACATGCTAAAGGAATTTCTCTAAGTGAGAAACACAAGAGAAGAAAGGGACCAACAAAAATAAGCCCAAAACAACTAAGAAAATGGTCATAGGAACATACATATTGATAAGTACCTTAAATGTGAATGGAAAAAGTGCTTCAACCAAAACACACAGGCTAGCTGAATGAATATAAAAACAAGAGCCGTAGATATGCTGTCTACAAGAGACCCACTTCAGACCTAGGGACACACACAGACTGAAAGTGAGGGGCTGGAAAAAGATATTCCATGTAAATGCAAAGCAAAAGAAAGCTGGAGTAGAAATACTCATATCAGATAAAATGACTTTAAAATAAAGAATGTTACAAGTGACAAGGAAGGACACTATATAATGATCAAGGGATCAATCCAAGAAGAAGATATAACAATTATAAATATATATGCACCCAACATAGGAGCACCTCAATACATAAGGCAAATGCTAACAGCTATAAAAAAAGGAAATTGACAGTAACAAAATAATACTGGGGGACTTTAACACCTCACTTGCATCAATGGACAGATCATCCAGACAGAAAATTAATAAGGAAACACAAGCTTTACATAACACAACAGACCAGATAGATGTAACTGATATTTATAGGATATTCCATCCAAAAAGAGCAGATTACACTTTCTTCTCAAGTGCACATGGAACATTCTTCCAGATAGATCCCATCTTGGGTCACAAATCAAGCCTCAGTAAATTTAAGAAAACTGAAATCATATCAAGCATATTTTCTGACCACAATGCTACGGGATTAGAAATCAATTACAGGGGAAAAATGTAAAAAACCCAAACACATGGAGGCTAAACAATACTTTACTAAATAACCAGGAGATCACTGAAGAAATCAAAGAGGAAATAAAAAAATACCTAGAAACAAACGACAATGGAGACATGATGATGCAAAACCTATGGGATGCGGCAAAAGCAGTTCTAAGAGGGAGTTTATAGCAATACACTCCAACCTCAAGAAACAAGAAAAATCTCAAATAAGAAATCTAACCTTACACCTAAAGAAAACAGAGAAAGAAGAACAAACAAAACCCAAATTTAGAAGAAGGAAAGAAATAAAGATCAGAGCAGAAATAAATGAAATAGAAACAAAGAAAACAATAGCAAAGATCGATACAACTAAAAGCTGGTTCTTTGAGAAGATAAACAAAATTGATTAATCTTTAGCCAGACTCATCAAGAAAAAGAGGGAGAGGACTCAAATCAATAAAATCAGAAATGAAAAAGGAGGGGTTATGACGGACACTGCAGAAATACAAAGCATCATGAGACTACTGCAAGCAACACTATGCCAATAGACAACCTGGAAGAAATGGACAAAGTCTTAGAAAAGTATAACCTTCCAAGACTAAGCCAGGAAGAAATAGAAAATATGAATAGACTAATCACAAGTAATGAAACTGAAATTGTGATTAAAAATCTTCCAACAAACGAAAGTCCAGAACCAGATGGCTTCACAGGCAAATTCTATCAACCATTTAGAGAACTGCTAACACCCATCCTTCTCAAACTCTTCCAAAACGTTGCAGAGGAAGGAACACTCCCAAACGCATCTGCAAGGCCACAATCACCTTGATACCAAAACCACACAGAGATACTACAAAAAAAGAAAATTTCAGACCAATATCACTGATGAATATAGATGCAAAAATACTCTACAACAAAACACTAGCAAACAGAATCCAACAACACATTAAAAGGATCATACACCATGATCAAGTGGGATTTATCCCAGGGATTCAGGGACTCTTCAATATATGCAGATCAATCAATGTGATACACCATATTAACAAATTGAAGAATAAAAACCATATGATCATCTTAATAGATGCAGAAAAAGCTTTTGATAAAATTCAACACCATTTATGAAAAAAACTCTCCAGAAAGTGAGCACAGAAGGAACCTACCTCAAAATAATAAAGGCCATATACGACAAACCCACAGCCAACCTCATTCTCAGTGGCATAAAATTGAAAGCATTTCCTCTAAGATCAGGAGCAAGACAAGGATGTCTACTCTTGCCACTATTTTTCAACATAGTTTTGGAAATCCTAGCCACGGCAATCAGAGAAGAAAAAGAAATAAAAGGAATCCAAATTGGAAAAGAAGAAGTAAAACTGTCACTGTTTGCAGATGACATGATACTATACACACAGAATCCTAAAGATACCACCAGAAAACTATTAGAGCTAACCAATGAATTTGGTAAAGTTGCAGGATACAAAATTAATGCACAGAAATCTCTTGCATTCCTATACACTAACAAAGAAAGACCACAAAGAGAAATTAAGGAAACAATCCCATTCACTACTGCAACAAAAGGAATAAAATACCTAGGAATAAACCTACCTAAGGAGATAAAAGACATGTACTCAGAAAACTATAAGACACTGATAAAAGAAATCAAAGATGACACAAACAGATGGAGAGATATACCATGTTCTTGGATTGGAAGAATCAATATTGTGAAAATGACTACACTACCCAAAGCAATCTACAGATTCAATGCAATCCCTACCAAATTACCAATGGCATTTTTTACAGAACTAAAACAAAAAATCTTAAAATTTGTATGGAGACACAAAAGACCCTGAATCGCCAAAGCAATCTTGAGGGGAAAAAAAATGGAGCTGGAGGAATCAGACTCCCTGACTTCAGACTATACTACAAAGCTACAGTAACCGAGAGAGTATGGTACTGGGAC
Source organism: Delphinus delphis (assembly GCF_949987515.2). Classification (NCBI taxonomy): domain Eukaryota; kingdom Metazoa; phylum Chordata; class Mammalia; order Artiodactyla; family Delphinidae; genus Delphinus; species Delphinus delphis. The sequence continues at coordinate 41,304,807 of NC_082686.1, forward strand.
AAAAACAGAAATGTAGATCAATGGAACAGGATAGAAATCCCAGAGATAAACCCACACATCAACTAATCTATTACAAAGGAGGCAACAATATACAATGGAGAAAAGACAGTCTCTTCAATAAGTGGTGCTGGGAAAACTGGACAGCTACATGTAAAAGAATGAAATTAGAACACTCCCTAACACCATACACAAAAATAAACTCAAAATGGATTAAAGACTGGACACTATAAAACTCTTAGAGGAAAACAAAGGAAAAACACTCTTTGACATAAATCACAGCAAGATCTTTTTTGGCCTACCTCCTAGAGTAATGGAAATAAAAACAAAAATCAACAAATGGGACCTAATGAAACTTAAAAGCTTTTGCACAGCAAAGGAAACTATAAACAACACAAAAAGACAGCCCTCAGAATAGAAGATTTTTGCAAATGCATCAGTGGACGAAGGATTAATCCCCAAAATATATAAACAGCTCATGTAGCTCAATATTAAAAAAAAAAAAAATCAAAAAATGGGCAGAAGACTTAAATAGACATTTCTCCAAAGAAGACATACAGATGGCCAAGGGACACATGGAAAGCTGCTCAACATCACTAATCATTAGAGAAATGCAAATCAAAACTACAGTGAGGTATCAGCTCACACCAGTTAGAATGGGCATCAACAGAAAAATCCACAAACAACAAATACTGGAGAGGGTGTGGAGAAAAGGGAACCCCCTTGCACTGTTGATGGGAATGTAAATTGATACAGCCACTGTGGAGAACAGTATGGAGTTTCCTTAAAAAACTAAAAATAGAATTACCATATGACCCAGCAAACCACTACTTGGCATATACCCTGAGAAAACCATAATTCAAAAAGACACATGCACCCCAATGTTCTTTGCAGAACTATTTGCAATAGCCAGGTTATAGAAGCAACCTAAATGCTCATCGACAGATGAATGGATAAAGAAGATGTGGTACATGTATACAATGAAATATCACCCAGGCATAAAAAGGAATGAAATTGGTTCATTTGTAGAGACTTGGATGGACCTAGAGTCTGTCATACAGAGTGAAGTAAGTCAGAAAGAGAAAAACAAATATCGTATATGAACGCATATATGTGGAATCTAAAAAGATGGTACACATGAACCAGTCTGCAAGGCAGAAATAGAGACACAGTTGTAGAGAACAAATGTATGGACACCAAGTGGGGAAAGCAGGGGGTGGAGGTGGTGAGATGAACTGGGAGATTGGGATTGACATATATATACTAATATGCATAAAATAGATAACTAATAAGAACCTGCTGTATAAAAAAAATAAACAAAATTCAAAATAATAGGTGGCAAAGAGGATTAGGAAGACTCTAGTTAAGGAGATTTAAAAAAAAAGAGAAGGTAGGGCACTGAAACTCCGATGTTTAAGGAGACAAATTTACCTTCTTGTATTGGCTTTTAATTAAAACCAGGGCAAAGAAGAATTCAAAAATCTTTGCTCAGCCTTTAAAGATCCCAGGCCCTGTTGTTTCTTCTATTTTTCCCTTTCTTCATTCTGTTACACATGTAACAAATATTATTCTATGTGATTGGAATATAGCAGTGAACAGGATGGACATGAGTCTGTATTTAGAAAAGTTCCCTGCCCTCAAGGAGTATAAAGAGTAAACAATAAATATAATTTAAGAGACAAATAGTATTAAGAGAGCAAACAGTATAAAAGGAGACAAACAGTAAACAATAAATATAATAAAGAAAAAAATGATATTGTCTCTTAGAAATTGATAAGTCCTGTGGGGGAAAAAAGGGAGAGAAACATGTAAGGCAAGGTGTTGGAGACCACGAGTGCAAGTGGGATACAACTTTTTTTAAGTATAGTTGAATTACAATATTATATTAGTTTCAGGTGTTCAGCATTATATTCTGTATACAATTTTAAATACAGTATTTAGAGTATATCTTATTGAAGTGATATTCAAGTAAAGACTTTCTGTTGTTCAGATCATCTTTCACTTAATGTTAAGTTGCAATGCAGTGTAAAGTTTTTGAAGTATTAAATATCCCTCGTGAATATTAAAATACATTCATTACATAGTCTATAAAATAATGATACATTTTATTAAACTATGTTAGGAAATCTTATATTTCTCTGAATATCTCACTAACGGTAGCTTTCAGTTTCTGCTATGTATTAAAAATCACCACACAAATTGATTTTTTCCTTATATTATGAGTAGTTCTAGGTTTGTTAAGCTATTAAGTCTTCCTTTAAGTTCTGTCCAATTCATTCTGTACCCAAAGCCCTTAGCTCTCCAACTGGCTAAAATAGAACCTCCTTTTTAATTTTTCTGGGAATGATATCTTCTACTAAAAAAAAGTAGACTTCAGAAGAGGAGCAGAGGCTTACAAGGGATTAAGAGAGGAAGGCTTCACCCAGGTTACCAAACAAAATAGCCAGTGATCAGTCCTAGTGATCAAAGGTGTAAAAAATTGTCTTTGTATCCAGCTGGCTTTGGCTATTGATTTATTTGGTGTAAAACATAGAAAGTGCTATCCTTAGGGATAATTTTAACTTAATCAATGTTTATTTTTGATATCCTTTGAAGGCTCCCTCTATTTCTCAATATCTGGATACCTAACATGTTTGTTACCTGAGGCTCCCATAATGGTCAGTTCCCCTTCCGAAAGTGCCCCAGGTTTTGAAAGTTTGAATCTCCTCTTCATTTCCCACCCTTGTAGATATAGGAATACCTCATTTTATTGCACTTCACAGATATTGCATCTTTCACAAATTGAAGGTTTGTGGCCACCCTGCATTGAGCAGTGAGTCTCTGTCACATTTTGGTAATTTTCACGGTATTTCAAACTTTATTTTATTATTATTATTATTATTATTATTATTATTATTTTTTTGCGATACGCGGGCCTCTCACTGTTGTGGCCTCTCCTGTTGCAGAGCACAGGCTCCGGACGTGCAGGCTCAGCGGCCATGGCTCACAGGCCCAACCGCTCCGCGGCATGTGGGATCTTCCCGGACCGGGGCACGAACCCGTGTCCACTGCATCGGCAGGCGGACTCTCAACCACTGCGCCCCCAGGGAAGCCCCTTATTTTATTATTTTTATATTTGTTATAGTGATCTGTGATCAGTGATCTTTGATGTTACTACTGTAATTGTTTTGGGATGCCACAAACCGCAATCATATAAGTCGGCAAACTAAGTTGATAAATGTTGTGTGTGTTCTGATTGCTCTACTGACTGGCAGTTCACCTATCTCTCTCCTTCTCCTGGGGCCTCCCTATTCCCTGAGACACAACAATATTGAAATTAGGTCAATTAATAACCCGAAAATGGCCTCTAAATAGTCAAGTGAAAGGAAGAGTCACACATCTCTCAGTTTAAATCAGAAGCTAGAAATGATTAAACTTAGTGAGGAAGGCATGTTGAAAGCCAAGATAGGCTAAGACTTAGGCCTCTTGTGCCAAATAACCAAGTTGTAAATGCTAGGAGAAGTTCTGGATGAAAATTAAAAGTGCTCCTCCAGTGAACACACAAATAATAAGAAAGCAAAACAGCCATATTGCTGTTAGGAAGAAAGTTTTAGTGGTCTGGATAGAAGATCAAACCAGCCACAACATTCCCTTAAACCAAAGCCTAATCCAGAACATGGCCCTAAATCTTCAATTCTATGAAAGCTGAAAGAGGCAAAGAAGCTGTCTCCATAACATAAAAGTATGAGATAAAGCAGCAAGTGCTGATGTAGAAGCTGCACCAAGTTATCCAGGAGGTCTAGCTAAGATAATTAATGAAGGCAGCTACACTAAGCAATAGATTTTTAAACAAAACAGTCTTATATTGGTAGAAGATGCCATGTACGGCTTTCATAGCTAGAGAGAAGAAGTCAATGTCCGGCTTCAAATTTTCAAAAAATAAACTAACTTTCTTGTTTGGAGCTAACACAACTGGTGACTTGAAGTTGAAGCCAATGCTCATTTACACTCTGAAAATTCTGGTGCCCATAAGAATTATGCTAAATCTAGTCTACCTATGCTCTATAAATGAAACAACAAAGCACATCTGTTTATAACATGGTTTACTGAATATTTTAAGCTCACTGTTGAGAACTACTTCTCAGATAAAAAGATTTCTTTCAAAATTATTACTACTCATTGACAATGTACCTGGTCACCTAAGTGCTCTGATGGAGATATACAAGATGAATATTGTTTTCATGACTGCTAACACAATATCCATTCTGCAGCCCACGGATCAAGGAGTAATGTAAGAGTCTGAAGTCTTATTATTTAAGAAATACATTTCATAAGGCTAGAGCTGCCAAAGATGGTGATTCCTCTGTTGTATCTGGGCAGTCAATTGAAAACCTTCTGGAAAGGATTCATCTTTTAGATACCATTAACAACATTTGTGATTCATGGGAAGATGTCAAAATATCAACATTAATAGGAGTTTGGAAGAAATTGATCCTAACCCTCATGAATGACTTTGAGGAGTTCAAGACTTTAGTGGAAGAAGCAACTGCAGATGTGGTGGAAATAATAAGAGAATTAAAATTAGAAATGGAGCCTGAAGATGTGACTGAATTGCTGTTATCTCATGATAAAACTTGAAGGGATGAGTTGCTTCTTATGAATGAGCAAATAAAGTGGTTTCTTGAGATGAAATCTACTCCTAGTGAAAATGTTGTGAAGATTGTTGAAATAACAACAAAGGATTTAGAACATTATACAAACTTAGTTGATAAAGTAGTGGCAGTGTTTGACAGAATTGACTCCAGTTTTGAAAGAAGTTCTACTGTGGGTAAAACGCAATCAAACAGCTTTCCATGATGCAGAGAAATCATTTATGAAAGGAAGTGTCAATTGATGCAGCAAACTTCAATTTGTCTTATTTTAAGAAATTTCTACAGCCACCCCAAACTTCCGCAACCACCACTCTGATGAATCAACAGCCATGAACACTGAGGCAAGACCCTCCACCAGCAAAAAGATTACTACTCATTGAAGCCTTAGATGATAGGTATCATTTTTTAGCAATAAATTATTTTTTAAATTAAGGTATATACACTTTTAGACATAATGCTATTGCATAATTGACTACAGTATACTGTAAATATAACTTTTATATGCACTGGGAAACCAAAAAAAATTGTGTGATTTACTTTATTGCAATATTCACTTTATTGTGGTGGTCTGGAACTGAACCCACAATATCTCTCAGGTATGCCTATAAATCTCTTAGGTCCATGCTGGGTTCTAGGTACTAAGTTGACAGATATTTTGCACAAAAGTACATACAGATAAGAATATTATAATTTGTCCTAAATAATATGCACACATTTTTGCAAGGATCTTGCGTTTCTTAATCCAAAAAGATATAGTGGATAATAGCAGATATATAGGAGACATTTTAGAAAGCAGGTGTGCTTCAACTCACAACTTGGCCAGAGCATAAAGCACCACTCCTTAGGTTCCATTTTGTGGGAAATACTTCTCTCTTCAAAATTTTTTTTCTATCTCTCACTCCTGGAAATTTGTATTTCACTCTAATGTAGTAGGAAAAAAACTTCAATAAGCTGGGGTATTTTATACAATACCTTTAGTGGATCAACACTGTGGAAGTTAGATTGTAAGGGATATTATTCTCAACTAGGATTCTTAGCATCCCCTACAGGAATGTTTGGAAATGTGGAGGTAATCTTGGAAGTAACCCATACTTTGAATGGGCACTGGCACTAGTGGATGGGGCCAAACATGCTGGATATTCTTCAAGGGTGAAGAAAATCCTGTGCTATGAAAAATGGCCCCATCCAAAATGTGAATAGTGTCCCTGTAGAGAAACACTGGAGGATGTAAATTGGTAGAAGCAATGGAGGGTGTACAAAAGGAGACCCTACAGTCAGCTCTACTGAATACATGTTGATGAAATCAAGAAGGTATGATGACTACCTTCGGGCAAGTGAGAAGGAAAAGGAACAAGCATGGGGAAAGTGTCCCATTACAAACACAAACATAGGTAGCCTTTTCTATACTTTTTGAATTCCACACAGTACTTCTTATTTTTACCACTGAGAAAACTGAAGCTCAGAGAGGCTAAATAATTCATAAAATTCACTGTATTAGTGAGTGTTGGAGCCAGGATTCAAACATAGTTGCAATGGACTCCAAAGTTCCCATCTTTTCTCCTACAGTGGAAAGACATCAAAGCACTGATCCAGTATCCAATGCAATCAGCTTGCTTGTGTGAGCTTACAATTACTATGTATGAATATAAAGACTCAACACAAACTTGTTTTACCAGGGTCTCAGGCCTTATGTAAAAAACTTGGGAGCCAATAATATTGTTAATTATAATAGCAACAATACATATGTATAAAATACTGTTATTTTATTATTCTTTCAGAGGCTCAGGAAGACTAGTGTGCTAAAGAGTGAAAGGCAAAGCTGATGCGATGGTGTGGTAGATTAACTGATTGCATTGTTGGCCTCAACTAATGAATCCCTGGTAGCCCACTGTTGACCCTATAACACTGTAGCTCTTCCTGAGTTGACTCTGAACTGATCTTGTGACTTGCTTTGGCCAAAAGAATGTGGCAGGAGTCATGGTATGCCTTCCTAATCTTTCTTGTTTCCTCTTTAGATCCTTCTATCTCCACAAGAATGAGCCTAGTCTAGCTACAGTTATCTCAGTCAAGGCCATCCTGGATCTCTCTATAGCAAAATGACCCCAAATGAGATTAGGTCAGGAAATTCACCTACCCCTCCTCAGCTGTGTGTAGATGTGATATATGAGTAAGTATACATGAGCCCCAAACAATTACTCAACTGACGCATAGATTTATAAGCATTAAAAATGCTTATTGTGAAAAACTGAAAGCATTTCCACTAAGATGAGGAACAAGACAAGGTTGCCCACTCTCACCACTCTTATTCAACATAGTTTTGGAAGTTTTAGCCACAGCAATCAGAGAAGAAAAGGAAATAAAAGGAATCCAAATCGGAAAAGAAGAGAAGTAAAGCTGTCACTGCTTGCAGATGACATGATACTATACATAGAGAATCCTAAAGATGCTACCAGAAAACTAACAGAGCTAATCAATGATTTTGGTAAAGTAGCAGGATACAAAATTAGTGCACAGAAATCTCTGGCATTCCTATACACTAATGATGAAAAATCTGAAAATGAAATCAAGAAAACACTCCCATTTACCATTGCAACAAAAAGAATAAAATATCTAGAAATAAACCTACCTAAGGAGACAAAAGACCTGTATGCAGAAAATTATAAGACACTGATGAAAGAAATTAAAGATGACACAAATAGATGGAGAGATATACCATGTTCTTGGATTGGAAGTATCAACATTTTGAAAATGACTCTACTACCCAAAGCAATCTACAGATTCAAGGCAATCCCTATAAAACTACCACTGGCATTTTTCACAGAACTAGAACAAAAAAATTCACAATTTGTATGGAAACACCAAAAACCCTGGACAGCCAAAGCAATCTTGAGAAAGAAAAACGGAGCTGGAGGAATCAGGCTCCCTGACTTCAGACTATACTACAAAGCTACAGTAATCAAGACAGTATGGTACTGGCACAAAAACAGAAATATAGATCAATGGAACAGGATAGAAAGCCCAGAGATAAACCCATGCATATACGGTCACCTTATCCTTGATAAAGGAGGCAGGAATGTACAGTGGAGAAAGGACAGCCTCTTCAATAAGTGGTGCTGGGAAAACTGGACAGTTACATGTAAAAGTACGAGATTAGGTCACTCCCTAACACCATACACAAAAATAAGCTCAAAATGGATTAAAGACCTAAATGTAAGGCCAGAAACTATCAAACTCTTAGAGGAAAACAAAGGCAGAAAACTCTATGACATAAATCACAGCAAGATCCTTTTTGACCCACCTCCTAGAGAAATGGAAATAAAAACAAAAATAAACAAATGGGACCTAATGAAACTGCAAAGCTTTTACACAGCAAAGGAAACCATAAACAAGACCAAAAGACAACCGTCAGAATGGGAGAAAATATTTGCAAATGAAGCAACTGACAAAGGATTAATCTCCACAATTTACAAGCAGCTCATACAGCTCAATAACAAAAAAACAAACCACCCAATCCAAAAATGGGCAGAAGACCTAAATAGACATTTCTCCAAAGAAGATATACAGACAGCTAACAAACACATGAAAGAATGCTCAACATCATTAATCATTAGGGAAATGCAAATCAAAAGTACAATGAGATATCATCTCACACCAGTCAGTATGGCCATCATCAAAAAATCTAGAAACAATAAATGCTGGAGAGGGTGTGGAGAAAAGGGAACACTTGCACTGCTGGTTGGAATGTAAATTGTTACAGCCACTGTGGAGAACAGTACGGACGTTCCTTAAAAAACTGCAAATAGAACTACCATTCGACCCAGCAATCCCACTACTGGGCATATACCCTGAGAAAACCATAATTCAAAAAGAGTCATGTACCAAAATGTTCATTGCAGCTCTATTTACAATAGCCAGGAGATGGAAACAACGTAAGTGTCCATCATTGGATGAATGGATAAAGAAGATGTGGCTCATATATACAATGGAATATTACTCCGCCATAAAAGAAACGAAATTGAGCTATTTGTAATGAGGTGGATGGACCTAGAGTCTGTCATACAGAGTGAAGTAAGTCAGAAAGAGAAAGACAAATACCCTATGCTAACACATATATATGGAATTTAAGGAAAAAAAATGTCATGAAGAACCTAGGGGTAAGACAGGAATAAAGACACAGACCTACTAGAGAATGGACTTGAGGATATGGGGAGGGGGAAGGGTAAGCTGTGACAAAGTGAGAGAGTGGCATGGACATATATACACTACCAAACATAAGGTACATAGCTAATGGGAAGCAGCCGCATAGCACAGGGAGATCAGCTAGGTGCTTTTTGAGTACCTAGATGGGTGGGATAGGGAGGGTGGGAGGGAGGGAGAAGCAAGAAGGAAGAGATATGGGAATAAATGTATATGTATAACTGATTCGCTTTGTTATAAAGCAGAAACTAACACACCATTGTAAAGCAATTATACTCCAAAAAAGATGTTAAAAAAACAAAAAAATTAAAAAAGAATGCTTATTATTTTAAGACATTAAGTTTTAGAGTTGCTTGCTACGTTGCCAACTGATACAGATGATTTTCTTGATTTTTAAAGCCTAGCGTTAATATCCCATGATAACCAACATTGCTGTAGCTTCTTAGGAACTGGAAACTCCGAATACATCAATACACCATATTCTGAACATAATGGATGGCAAACCCATGCAGGGCACGAAAGCATCAGCAACAGGGAAGCTCCTTCAGGCAGCTTCGAGGTCAGGAGACATCTGCTAAGGGTGCTATCTAGCAGGAAAATCATGATACACCCTGCTTGAGACATTAGCAAATAGATTGATTTGTTAAAATATGTAAGTTAACCCTTCTGGAGTGTGAATCTCTCTTTTAGTCAAGCTCCTGGGATTTGATTACTATAACTGGAAATAAAAAACAAATTTGTTCAAATTTTGGATCCTCAGAATGATAAAGCCTTTGGCTTACCAGTTATAAAAGCAAAGCTATCTTTCAGTGTAATTAATCACATCTGTCTGGGATGGTTCAACTGAAACCAGGATGCTTGTCCAAATGACTTTTTGACTTCCTTTCCCACCCATAAATCCATAATTTTAATCACAAAGAATTGTTACCAAAGGAATTGTCTAGTGTATATAACACATTATTAATCAGTATAAATGCTTAACATTTTTATGTAAGTCAGCTCCAGTATTTAAAATATCTTCCTGAATCCCTAGAGCTAATTATTGAGCAATTGGCATGCAATAAACCTTGAAGCAATCTTCAAAGAAAGAGAAGGTCTAAGTGGGAGGATCTAAAAACAGGGAATTACAGTAATCAAATCATGTGGTCAGGAGACATTAGTTGTTGCTGTGAGGTCTCTGGAAGATAAACATGGCTGAAACCCACACCGAATGAATAGCTGACATCAACAAGTTTTGTACTGTGTCCTACACAAACAGATTGGGTGGGAAGAGAAATCTTCCAAAATTAAATCAGTTCATCATTTCCAGACAACATTCTTATAGCCCCACTGCCATCCAAATTAGGGAGGAAGTGAAAAAGGAAACATTGAGACTCTAATAAATCATCTCATAACCACCAAAATGTCATCCTTCTTGATTTGGAATTAAGTAGGGTTGACTCAGCCACCCAGAAATGTTCCTATGAGTGCCCTGGAAAACAATACAAAAGACATGGAAAATCTTTTAGAAGAAGCCATGGACTCAGATTTTATTAGTATGTCCTATATCTATCATGATAATTCACAAAAAATTATTCAGGTATCTAGTTCATGAAATATATGAGGTTTACAAGTTTGTGGTTATTATTACAAGTCAAATCCTGCCATAGCAAATATTCTAACTGTGAACATTGCTGTATAGTTAAAGACTGTCAAAATCCTAGATTTGGGGTCACTTGTTTCAAGCACAGATATTGGATAAAATCAACTTCCTTTAAAATGAAAGAATGCAAACAACTCTCTCTCTAATTTCATTTCAATAAAATCTTATTGTATAAACAATAGGAACATGACCCACCCCACTACTTAGCAGACACTATACTATTAATACTCCAAATTCTATAAAGTATCTCAACCAGCCAACAGTGTTGGATAATGCTTACAAATGTTAACAAATCACAACTTTCAAAAAAGTTAATAAATATACACACAGCAAAATGGATATATCTTTAAAAACATAAAGTTGAATAAAATAAAGGCAAAAATGAAACAAACAATATAGCTCAATACAACTAAGGCAGATTAAGATAGCACATCTGAGTTAAAAAAAAAATTTTTCCAAAGATGCATACCAAACTTATGAATTTTATCCAATTTAAACAAATTTTATTCAAACATTAATCAACCATCTTAAAGGGAATAACTTTTCAAGGAAAAGAATGAAAAGGGGGAGAGGAAATGAAGGGGAAAAATTTAAACACAAAAGGTATGCTTTCTAGAGATTTAAAAACACTATACCATTTGATTACTTGATATGAAAGTTGGAGATTTCATCCATTTCCATTATAGACTTCCAAGTCTCCCAAATTTTATTATACCACTTAGCATTTAATTTACATCATAAAGTATATAATTTTATGTCTACTGATTACTTTTGTACCCTTTTAATTATATACATATTAGATACAATTATGTAACTGTTTTTCAGTTGGTTGATTTTAGTCCATGTTTCTATTTCCCTTTATATAAAAAAATGCAAATTGTATTATTCCTGTCTTTTTTTCCACCTTTCTACTTGTTTTTCTACTTTTGCCATCTTATCAAATATACTTTTAATTTTACTCAATTAAAAATGGATTAATATGGGAGGAGGGATAAATTGGGAGATCGGGACTGACATATACATAATACTATACTTAAATAGATAACTAATAAGGACCTGCTGTATAGCACAGGGAACTCTACTCAATACTCTGTAATGACCTAGATGGGAAAAGAATATAAAAAAGAGTGGATATATGTATATGTATAACTGATTCACTTTGCTGTACAGAAGAAACTATATTCCAATAAAAATCTTTTACAAAGAATTAATATAAATTATATATGTAGAACTATGAATATGGATCTGAACATTAATATATGCCTAACTACTGTGCAACAAAAAACATGTTTTATTTTTATAATTACTCTCAGAACTGGAATCTAATATGAATATTAATATTGCTATGTTTATTTAAATACTTACTGCCATGTCAAGTAATGTGCTGGAATGATAATGCCATGCCACTTGAGCTAGTAAAAGGACATTCCTAGTTTTAAAGTTAAATGGATTTTCTATTCTTACTCTACATTTTCTTAAAATTATACCATTTTATTTTGCTTTGTATCTTTGACTCAACCTTTTTCTTTTCATAGTTTTTGTTTTTCCTGGAAATTTTAGTTGTCTTTTTGTTTCTTGAATAATGTATCTGTCATACCACAGAGGTCAGCTTTTTGTCCAAGAATTGTGTTCTATTAAATTATATCAGTAAGCATGATACAAGTAGTTGACAAAACTGATTGTACATATGCTTATGTATGCAAAAAATTCACCTTGAAAGTAATTTTGTTGAGACTACAGAGCTCTCTGAGCACTATTTTATACCTTAAATAATAATCATTACATTAGGCACTGCTATCTTTTCCTATTCCACTGTAAAGTTTGTAATGCCCAATGAGAAACCAGCATTTGTTTCTAAGAGTAGAAAATGTGAAGAGAAACCACTCACTACAGGCCCTGTTTTAACCAGTTTGATTATTAATTTAATTCCTCACATCCCAAACACAGCAATGCAAAGAAGTTTATGCTGAAACCTTTAACTTCATCAATGCTCAATATAAACATTCTTGAAAGCCCCGTTCTTTCATGGACACACTAGATCTAAAAAATAGCACTTTCCTCCCTATTTTTTCCACTGCAAATTAATTTTTGAAAGAAATGAAAGAGAAAACAAAACAATAACAATGATAAGAAAAAAAGACGCAAACTTCATAAGCCAGACTACCAGCTAAGTCCCCTTAACTGCAAAACTTTAAGATACAATTAAAGACAAATAATTTCTTTTTTTGAAGACTATCACTTGCATTTTTATTTTTTCAGTTAAATTATTGTTTTCTCACATGGATCCATATTTTTCCCTGTTTTATCCTTCTCTTAGAAGGGTTTTATAAACCAAAGAACCTCTCAAACCAAACTGAGCCTGTTTAGATTTTTAATTTAATCAAAATACAAAACTGAGTCTGCTTGTATTTTGGCTTTTAATTTTGTATGGCATTTTTAATTGTATTTTATTTTTAACTTTTAAGTTGGTGATTTCAAAGCAAATAATTTATGTTAGTGAACCAATATATAAAATTCTACCATTCATATATATTTTTCTCACTCTGGGTGAATACTTTTATTTGAAAACATGGCTATAATTAAACTCCTCATTTGCACTGTAAATATTTAAAAGTACAGCTACTACTAAAACAACAGTAAGTATCTAAGATCATCAGGAAATTTTTGGTTTACTTTTCTCTCTATAATACAGGTCATTCAGAGTAGCTCTTACTTAGCCTAGACCAATTAACATTTACAGTAGGTTTTGAGAAACAGCTAATACAATTAAAATACAAATTAAATTTGCTATGTAGAAAATGCTGCATATGTATTAATTGGATTTTGAAGGTTGACTTTGATTGATAATATAGTCTAACATAATTTGTCATCTTTTGTATATATTGCATCTTTATCTCATGAGATAATAATTTTGTAGTATAACTAGGTTTTATTTGGAAAGTTACCAGTTTTGGTACAAATATTCTGAGAAAGTTTCAATTTCAACTCAGTAAGTCATCTTCAGAATAACAACACCTGGGTGACAATAAAAATTAGTAATTTCATTGTGTTAGAAAGGAGCCTTGTAAAACTCAAGAAGCAGACTACAAATGTTTCATCATAATCAGTGTGATTCAAAGTAGCAATGAAGTTGTTACCCAACAGCTGCCAATTGATTCTTTTCAGTCTCTATATCTTGTTATTTTTACTTTGCTATTCTGTGTGTAAGTAAGTGGCTGGTTATAGGACCTAGAATGTATCCTTGAAACTTATTTTCAAGGAACAAAATTATGTGGCTTTGAGAGGAAAAAGTTCTCAGTTTCAAGTAGAAAATGGATTATGTATTAATCCATACAATCTTACACTCCAGTCCTCAATTATGCTTTGGTAAAGCTATACTACTCCAAGTTTTGAGCACAGGAATGAATCTATGTCTAGTCATCCCAGTCATTTTTCTTATATTCTCCCCATAGGATAAGACAAGAGGTAAGATGGATGAGCTGCCACTTCTCCACAGAGGGATGCCAGCAAGATACAGACATTCCTGATGTAGGTCTTGGCATTAGTTCTAGATTGGCATCAGACTTCAAAGTTTCCTTAAATAACACTGATTAAGGTTTATGCCAAGCTCCACTCTTGACTATCTTTCCTTTGTAAGGGTTCTGGATGAATTTTGAATCCAGTTTTGATTTGCAGGCTTATTCAATTGCAGGAAAAAAAAGTGTTTTTTTTTTGGGTTTTTTTTTTTTTTTTTCATTTTATTGTGGCCACACACATTCTTATTTTTTCCAAGTTATCACCATCCTCAAACCTTGGGAGGTACAGTTAGACTGGGTAACAGTCAAATCCCTAAAGCAAAGCTCTTCAAAAAAATAAAAATCGATTTTTCACAGTTATTCAAAAATGCATAATAATTTGGAGTCTGTCTACTGGGAGGTATCACTTTCTCAACTACAAGTTCCCTCCCTCCTCCCAGTCTCCTTGTTAGTGTGTCAGCCTTAGGTGCACACACCACTACCAGGATTCATTCTGCAAAGCAGCACATGCGCCGGCCTCAGGCAATTGTTCTCCATTCTTTTGGGACACCAGCACTCTCTGTACTCTCCTCTGAACTGAAATTATGCTTGAAAGCTTGATAATTTGATAAATCTTTTAATTGTGAGCTGTAAATCATCAAGTTCCTTTTCAGTTTGTTGCTAACAATATTAGCTTTCTCTGCAAAGAGCACACTGAAATGATTAGTTAAAAAGCATCCTGTTAAAAAGTTATGCATTCTCTTTTTTTGTACCATCTTCCAGAAGCAGCCAAGTAATGTAGACATTTTACTCTTATTATATGAGGTGAAGAAAGCTGAAAGTCTGCCACATGTCTGGAAAAGATCAAGTAGTTCATCGCTTACCTTAGAAATTAGGTTTGTATTTATGTGCTGCCTTTAGCTATTTCAATCTGTATGACCAAGCATATTCTCCCCTTTCTTGCATACAGCAAGAATGCTGACACTAGAGATTTTACTCTTTTTTTCATGTTATTATAACAAAACCTTGTACTGGCTATGATGGGAGATGGAGTCATCATATTATTATGAAAGTTTTTAAATTAGAATAGAAATTCTCAGCAGGGTGCCACACAAGGGTTTTGTGGTACCCTGAAAACAGTAAGACATTTTTTCTGGTATTCATGTTACCATAACAGGACCAAGATTTTTGTCCAGTTATTCAGGAAGGAGGCCAAGAGGCACTTAAAATTCTAGGAGAGCCCCAGAAGGGAGGCAAGAGTTATACCATGAGTAAAGAAAAAAATTATGAAAAAAGGTGGTGATAATTTTAACCCCAAAGGGCTTGATATTATATTGTAGAACATTAAACCTAATTGTAATTAAGTCAATTTACTATACTTACACTTGAACTTTAATTCATAATAGAAACACAGAAGGCAATTCCAGGAGGCCTCATTCTTTATTTTCACAATACTATATTTCTCCTGAGGACAAAACTTTGCATGCTTAGATATTTATTTCTTTGCATCAAGCAATACTATCACTAACCTCCTGGTAACAGCATTTTATATGGTTTTAAAACCCATCTAGCCCACTTAATAGCTGTGCTACCTTCCTGGAATTTGTTTTCTCATCTTGAAATTAGACTAATGGGTTTCTCACAGTGGAATTTTAATAATATATGTGAAAGTAAAATGAGTAGTAGTGCCCCACAAATATTAGTTCTTTCTTAATTAAAAAGCAAGGTGTAACACAAAAATTAAGTGGGCATTTAAAATACCAAGTATATTGGTTTACAAATAGTACAAGTAAGTTTACTTTTGTATCTGCTAGTCATCAGCAATCTTTTGAATTATGTAAAATGTACTTTGATGGCTCTCAAATATATTGTCTATCTAACAGTAGATAAAATTTAATTCATAGTGTAGTGTTAGAAGTTTTATATCTCATATTAAAGTCTTCTGATTTCCTATTGCCAAAAATTTCTGATTCTCAAAGCTTTTTACCTGCATATTGCTGTAGCTTGGTCCTCTGCAATTCATATTTATGTCACTATTATTAAAATTATAAAATTCAACAGTGATCTTGGAATTCTCCGTTCAAATATTTTTTAAGGTTCCTCATAGCCCATTGAATATACCTGAATGTTCTTTCCCTTTTAGCATCTGGCTCTAAAACTCATAACCCTTATCTCAGATATTCCTATACCCACACCTTGTATTTCAGCCAAATTAAGCTGATTTCCCTTCTGTAAACATATTTTCAGTGTTCCTACATCCTTCTGCTCAAGCCAAACTTTCTGAATAGAATAATACCCCCACCTAAAACAACCTGCCCCCTGCTTCTCATTTGTTTGTCAGAATTCTGTGTGTCCCTCATAATTCAGGTTAACTGTGATATCCTTTAGAAAGATTTACCTCATGATCCTAAGATAGATGACTCTTTTTTCTTCTCTAAATTTCCATGTCAGAGTATATATACACCCACACACATACATAAATACACACACACACACACACACACACACACACACACACACACGTCTTATGCGCAATGATCGTATTCTTAGTTTTAGCTTATCTCTCCATGTGCCTTTACTTTCTGACTAGATTATTAGCTTAATATGTAGTATTTTTGTTTCCATCATCTTTGTTACATAGAGAATATCTAGGATAATGAAATGAAATGAATCTCTCAATCCTTATTCTTTTGGATAAGGTTACTGTGTCACAGCAATGAATATTTTTAAATGGGAAGGACTGAGAAGTAGAAGGAAGGAATAATCTGGGGGTACAGGTGTCACATTAGGAACTTGGAGTGCTGCTGCTGGGAGTGGGGAAAAGAAGACAGAAAGAAGAGTTTCTGAGCAAAAACAACAGGGTTATTAGTTTACAAATTTCTGACATGGAGTATGCATTTAAAAACACTGCACAAGAATGAGACAAAAATATTCCTGGAATTTATACATGAATAATAGGGGCTGGTTTCATGGCTAAAGCCAAAATAAAGTTAACAAAATGAAATCTTAGATTTTTATGTGAAATAGTACAAAAATGTAATTTCATGTAAATTACATTGAGAAGTTAGTATGGAATATGGTAATCTGGCCTTTACAACAAAAGCATCAATTGGTGGACTTCACAGTTAAAAAAGGATGACAAATATCAGGCAACCAGAGGCATAAAGAAAGAAACATCTTAAGAGAGGCATCTTAATCTAACATTCTGTTATAAAAAATAACCAAAGAAAAGGACTGCTTTTACGATTTTACGCTCAGGAATTTCAGTTTCTGATTAATTCTGGCTCCCAGAAAAATCCTTAGTGAGAGTGGGTAACTAAAATTCTTGATGGTGGTATATCCTGAGTTCTCCATCAAAGGGCTGTTGCTAAATTTCTAGTCATTAAGACCTTAATTCTCATATCGCTGAGCTATCTATGATTTCTCTAACAATCCTCAAATTAGCCCTCTATTCTAGGAAGAAAATGCATTTATTTGAAACACCCCTCCCAAATTTTTTTTATCATTCCACTCGTGTCCAAAAAAACAAAAACAAAAACTAAGCCGAGTTATCTATAAGATTGCATTAAAAGACAAAATTAAAACTCAGGAAACAATTAGAAAGAGACAGATAAAATTATACACAAAACCCAGCAGAAATAACAGTAGTCATTTTAGGTGACATTTCTCTTTGAAAATTCTTGTTTGTTCAATTAGGTCAGATTTTACATTCAGTATTCCAAATACAGGTTTAATCCACCTTTCAATAACTATTTTGTTTTTGAGATATTTTCATAACAGCCCATATTGTGTATGGTATGTGATTTGGTATATTGATCTCAAAAATAATGGAATATTCTGCCATAATCTCTAGCCTTTAACAGAGATTATCATAGCACACACAATGATTTTATAAATTTTTATAAATTAAACAGTTGCAGTTAAACATCACAATTAAATATCACCAGGAAAATGCTAAGTCAATTTTCTTTCCAAGTCATTCAATCCACAAAATAAAATATCTATGTTTTAAATGAAATTGTTTTAACTTTAACTTCAATGGATAAACTAAGAATAACATTCAGAATTTAAATATTATTTAAAAGACATAACATACATAAGTCTGGAATGAATGCAATGGATGCAATGTAATGGCATGTACAATAGAGAAACAAGAAAAAGTGAATTGTATGACCTTGTTTCAACTAATTACTCATTGTACTTATTGGGAGAAATTTCAGTCCTCTCTCATCTCAACTTTTATACAATAGTTGATGAAACTAGAATAATTCAGCCCTTTCCATGGACTGTTCAACAACAAAATCCTGTCAGTATTCACTCTGCCAAAGTGCTATAATTAGAACTTGCTGGAAGCAAAATTACAGGCATAAATAATTATATTTTCTCTACTAACAACACATGTGGGAATGCAGTGGAGATAAATACAATGAGAGGGAGAGAGAGAGCATTCTTTCTGCCTAACATCTTTGATAAAAGCTGCACCAGAGACAAGCAATAAACTTAGTGTGCAAGTAGTAACTCATTCTCATGAACCCAGAGCTCCCCAGTTTGTTAATGTTGAGAAAAAAAGAGTCCCTGGCATTCTTACAAAATCAATGACAGTGCCATGTTAAATGCTCTTCCGTGGGTTATTACGGGTCAGTCTAAGAATCTCTTTATTCTCTTTCTCTGCCACTTTGCAATTTTCTCTACTGGTTTTTAGTTTTCCTTCTTAGTACATCATGATTAAACAAACATTGGAATTGCCAGATAAATGCAGGTGGATTAGCTGTGAAAACATGACCTGCAAATGATATGGAAGACGCGCTACACAGAAAGTGTTTTTCCATAGAAAAGATAATAGACAAAGGTTAAACAGACAGTTGTAGAAAAATTTTCATTTGCCAAAATTTCCAAGTGGAACTGTATTATAGAAATTGGAGCTTTTTTTTTTTTCCCAAAGGAATATGATGCCTGCTCACACAGGATGCTGTCTCCCCAGGAAGACCCCTTAACCTCTGCTGGATCTGTGTAGTACTCCATGTCTTCCTCACCTCTGCCCCTTAATATAGTGAGGTGTCCAGAAACCCTGTCTAGCCTAAAACATCAGCCAGATCAGTTCTGTCTGGGGAAGCTGACAGAGCTCAAAGTTTGGGGTTCAAGGTGGGTATAACTTCTTGAAGAATCAGAGCTTGAAAAGAAAGAAAAATAAATTGCCAGATATATTGTTTTAGGAACAGAGATCATCCTTTAAATCTCTATGCCAGTTGAGAAATGTTCTCATGCAGATGTGAGCACTAGCCTTAGGTGGAAATAGTCTGTTAAGGAAGGACTATCTGTGCATGTTAATGAGGTGAAACCCAGATAGGCTTATAATACCATCCCCATTTGTTTTGAACGGCCATTGTGTGGGGTAGGTGGGGGAGGAAAGCAGAGAATGGGTCAATATAATATGAGCTGTATTACTGGAAATTTTGTATGAAACTGAAAGAACACAGTATTTTGTGACCTACTTTATATAAGAGGAAACCTTCCACATATCTTTCCAAAGAAGTTGAGTTTGGCCTCCAGATACCATTGCAGTAGCTATTAGGACTCCTTTCCATGAACCACACACTTAAAGTTAGGTAGAGTCCTGCGTTTTCAGAGATGCAGTTCCTCCAACAGCTTCTCAATATTAGAGTCTACTGTTATTTCCGTAGAACCTTCTTTTCTCTCTATGATTTTGCTCCATATGAGTAGGTATTATAATTCCAAAACAAACAAAAAACAAATCTAACTATTTGTTGCAAACTATTTTCAACCTATTTAGCATTGCAGTAATTATCTTCTATTTTGGAGAAATAGCCTCTGGAAGTTTGAATAACTGAGGGCTTTATGGTTTTTCTTCCACAATCTGGCCACCAGGTATTCTTTTATAATGAAAAAGTGTTGGACTAAATACTTCCCAGAATCTATCAGCACTTGGGTCCATAAAACAATTCAGTCTCTTCTTATAGCATGTGGAAGGTCCACTCTCTTCCCTCCAGTGCTCCAACATGGATGCCTCTCTATTCTGAGGGTTTGGGGCAACCTGTATTGTCATTTGGTTAGGTGACAGAATCTGCCAAGGATCCATGATTTGAGGGAAGAAAAGAATCTAGTAGGTCTTGACCCTTGCATGAAAAATTTAGGCCTTTCATGTAGGAGTAAGGCTATGCCACCTCTCTAAACACCTGTCTTAAATACCATCATTTTCACCAGTAAACAATTAGTTCTAATATCCCTTGGAGGCACAGATGCTGAACTGATGTACATGGACCATATGAAAGTTCTATTCTGATTCTTTTAATTTTCTCAGTGATGTAAGAAGCAAGGTCATCCACTGAGAGTGAAGATAGGGAAGGAGTGTTGGAGGGTGAGGAAAGAAAAGGGGTATGAAATTTTCTAAGGAGATGGAAGAATGGAAGGATTGGGAAATGTAGTTTTATTGCTTTGCAGTATCAGGAGTCCATCTGCAGTTCCTGGTCATGGTTTCAAGGTTGATCACCTTTGTGACACATCTTTCTTATGACACATTCAACTGCATGGTTGCAGATGTGGAGTAGGCAAAGAATTGGATTTAAGTGGAGTTAGGATTACACCCCATGGTTTATGCTGAAGGATTTTCAAAGAAAGTATAGCACAAAGGATAAAACAATGTTTGTGATGCAAACTGTGTATTTCCACCACCATGTCTTCTGAGCTTCAGTATCACTTATCCAAATTGACAATCTCAGACATCCTAAACTGAACGTGTCGTCCTCATGACCAGCTTATCTAAAATAGGTTCTTCCTATTATTCCCACCCCCTTCCTTACCCAGCTAAGCACTTATCACAATTAAAAACGAATCTATTTCTGTATTCTCCTTCTCTGAAATTTTATGTCCCAAACATCAGGGAACATGTATAATTTTTTGTTCACCATTCTATTCTCAGTTCCTAAGACAATGTCTGGCACCACATAGTAAATATTCAATATATATTTATGGAATGAGTAAGTCAATGAAGAAATAAATTTGAGGAAATAAAGGAAGAAAACAATCTGGCTGTGGTTTGCACTGTACAGTTTATTGGTTTTGATGAGCTGAAGAAATGCTGTTTTACTACCTTTACTTATAATACAATTATACTTAGCCTGTTGACCTGGGCAGCGAAGAGAACTAGAACCAGTTCTATCTTTCCTGTACTCCTCCTCCCTAACCATTTCTCCAAAACAATTCCCCAAAGAATATTACACAGTCAGTCAACCATTCATTTGGCATGAAATGATTATCTAAATTATGAAGAATCATGGAATACAAACTTTTCGGAAACATTAATATATGAATTTATTTTTATTGGAGTTTTGAATTTTGATTTAACATAAGCTGATTTTATAGCTCTCTCCTGCTTCAGCTCCACCCACAGCAGGTTAGGCAATCTTTCTTGGCTATTACCCTTGGCAAGGCTCCAAATACAACTACTGGGTTAAAGCTTCAGGTGACGCCTCTAAATTGGCTGCTTCACATGATGGATAACACTCAGTATCTTTGGAACTTCTTTTTATACATTCTTACTTGCGCTGACCTACTTATTTTTATTTGCTACCCTCATTTCTTTCCCATTTTCTCTATTGGACTTCATTCCTTTTTCTTGTCTTTCTGTGAGCCTACACTGCTTTCCAGATCTCTAAGAGTCACATCCTATTATTTCATGCTTTCCACCTTTTCAGATATCAAGATCTTAGTCTCAGCGTTCTTCAAATAGTCTTCATCCAAGCCCTGCATCCTTATCAACTTAGCATCAACAAAGCCCAGCTTCTAAAAAATAGGTATGAGATATTTTTATCAAGTATAAAAATGACACTTTTTCAAACATATTTAGAAAATTTCTATTTATTAAAAATATTAAGAAACGCTCATTCTCTTTTTCTTGTTTAATTCTTGTTAAATGTATTCTCTAAACAGTTGGGGGAAATTTCCTGCCTTACTAAACAAAAGTACCAATGCAAATGTTGTTAAAAATCTTGTGACACTCAGTGTTTTTATCATTGACATTAGTACTATCCTGAGAATGTAGAAGGTTTAAGATATAGAACTGGGTAATAGAACGTGTTGGGGTTTATCTGAGTTGCTTCACTTGAAAGCAAAGTACTATGTGAGCTTCCTTTCTTTCAAATTTCTACTTTCTTTCATGGGCTACAGCAAAACTATTTTCCAAAAGTCTAGTCAATAAAGGCTTACTCACTTACCTTTTCCTTGAATAAGTGAAATTTTAAGTACACTTTGGCTCAGTTAAGTATCATGATTCAGGCAAGAGAAATTTTAAAACAAACTCATCCAGATAATTGCCCCAAATCTCTATTTCCCTTTAGTATGTGGACACAGGTTATAAAATATTTTGGAAGGGATTATATGCCTTATTTTAAAGCAGTTGATTCCCAGGATGAATTCTATAAAAGTGATTTGTCATCACTATTGATTCAGGTAAGTAGCTATCCTGGGAGCTTGGCACCACATGCTAAACTTTAAAATTTTGCAAAACTTAAGATTTCTACATTCAAGAGTTTATCCATTGAAACAGGGCAGAATAGGAAGCTTTTTAGAAGCAGATGGAGATTCAGTAACAGTAGTAACTTAAGCAAAGACTCCAAGGAGATTAATATCAGACAGGAGAAGGGTCTACCTGCACCACATCTTCATAAGGAAGTTCTTAAAAATATGTTCCAGTAATTTTGAAGAATATGTGAAGCCAACTGTGTTTTGCCTTTTAATTCTCAAAAATTTTAAATAATTATATTCAGAAAAATGCAAATTAATTTGCCAAAAACTTCTCTCTCTTAAGTTTTGATCCTAGGAGAGTTCCAATGAAATGCACCACATATGCTTTTGAGTAATTTTTCATTTATTAAATCATAATAGAAGCTAGAATGAAGCATTGGATTGTACTTTTCTTGTTTTTTTCCAACACAATTTCTAAAGTTAGCAAATTATACACTGAGGTTCTTCTGGAGTTCAAACTGAACCCAAATACATGGGTTATATACATGGTCTAGAGATTAAAAGAGTCTTGCAATTTGTCTCTTCCTAGTAAGTAGGACACAACAATTGAAGAAGTTTTCTATTGCTAAATGATCTATTTGATTTCCGGAAAGGAAACGAGGGACACAGACTTCCTATATAATCATCTTCACAGGTTTTAAGGGGTCAGGGAACTAAATCCAAACTTAAAAGTATCAGAGGAATAGAATTCTGAGAAGATGGCAGAGTAAAAAGCACTGGGAATCAGTCTTTCTACCTAGGCAACAATTATACTGGATTAATCTATCTGATATACTAGTTTGGAACTCTGGAGTCTACTGAAGGCTTTCAGATTTCAGGGGAGGCTTAGTTGTTAAATTGTGTCAATTTTGATTTATTTCAGCTCTTAGTTTGGTAGTGGTTACCCACTCCACACCCTTAGCCTTGTGCACGTTTCCCCACAGTGGCTTGCATGCAGCTTGTGGGAGCAAGGAGGGACAATAAGGATCCTGCCCTCCAAATATCAGGAACCTGTGTTCTGATCACAGATTGCTGCTTCTGATTACAGAGGTGCAGACAAAGAGGCAGGCAGCCATTATTGCTGCACCTCCTCTCACTGTTGCAAGTACCTCCCCTCCACCTGAAGTGACTTCCAGGGGATTTAAAGGACCAGTGCCTGAATCCCCCTTCTTTTTTTTGTTTCCTCTTTGGGGAGCCTGACATTAAATACCAAGACATTCAAAAGCAACTGTGCATGGGGGATAAGTTAGAAATTCACCACACATGCTCAGGGAAAAGCACACAGTCAGAAGATATCCAAGAAAACCTTAAATTTATACCTCAGGATAATCCTCAGCACAGAGACAGGTTACAACAATAAACAAAACAGAACATGCAAATAAAAAACAATAAACTTTGTATCGGGAAAAATGTGATTCCCAGAGTTATCACATTATTAGATTCAAATATCTGGTTTTACACCAAAAAACTCACAAGTTATACAAAGAAATAAGAGAATATGGCCTATTTAAGTATTCAAAGGAAAAAAATATCAACAGAAACTGTCCATTAGAAACCCCTGATGGCAGATCTACTTTACCAAGACTTCAAAAACAACTGTCTTGAAGATGCTCAAAGAACTAAAGAAAGACATGGAAAAACTCAAGAAAATTATGTATGGAAATATCAATAAAGATACAAGAAATCTAAAAAGAAACCAGAAAATCTGGAACTAAACAGTACAGTAACTGAAATGAAAAATTGACCAGAGTGATTCAAAGGCAGATTTTAACAGGCAGAAGAAACAATCTGCAACACTGAAGATAGTACAATCGAAATGATTGAGTCTGAGGAATGAAAAGAAAAAAAAAAATTGAGAAAATGTAAAGTGAGCATAAGGGACCTGTGAACATCATCAAGTATACTAACATACATACTATGGGAGTCCCAGAAAGAGAAGAAAGAAAGCTTCAGAGATAAAATATGAAGAAATAATGACTGAAAAATTCCCAAATTTGATCAAATACATGAATATAAATATCCAAGAAGCTCAGTGAATTCCAAGTAGGATAAATTCAAGAGACCCACACCAGGGCATATTACAATCAAATAGAAAGCCAAAGATAAAGACATAATCTTGAAAGCAGCAAGAGAGAAGTGATTCATCACACATAAGAGATCCTCAATAAGATGATCATTCATGGGACTTCCCTGGTGGTGCAGTGGTTAAGAATCTGCCTGCCAGTGCAGGAGACATGCATTCAATCCCTTGTCTGGGAAGATGCCACAGGGCAACTAAGCCTGTGCGCCACAACTGTTGAGCCTGCACACCACAACTACTGAAGCCCGCGCACCTAGAGCCCATGCTCCACAATAAGAGAAGCCATTGCAATGGGAAGCCCACGCACCGCAACGAAGAATAGCCCCAGCTCTCCACAACTAGAGAAAAGCCCGCATGCAGGAATGAAGACCCAATGCAGCCAAAAAAATAAATAAATAAAATTTAACCAAAACAAACAAACAAAAACATTTGGGGCCAGCCAAGTCCCTTAAAAAAAAAAAAAAAATGATCATTCAGATTTCTCATCAGAAGGCAGTGGGCTGATATATTCATAGTGCTAAAAAAAGAAACTATCAACCAAAAATCCTATATCTGGCAAAACTGTTCTTCAAATGTGAGGGAGAAATTAAAACTTTCTTAGATAAACGAAGGCTGAGGGAGTTTATTACCACTAGAAATGTTAAAGGGAGTCTTGCAAGGGAAATGCAAGGACACCAAACAGGAACTAAAATCCAAATCAATATGTAAAGAGCACAGAAAAGGTAAATACATGGTCAATTATAAAAGTATTTTTGTAACTTTCATTTATAATTCCACATTTTTATTTCTACATAATTTGAGACTAATTATTAAAAACTTATTAGCTTATGTTTTTGGACACACAATACCAATTTGCAAAATTTTCATAAAGAATTGAAGAGGAGGGAAGACATCTTAATTCATTCTATGAGGCCTGTGTTACTCTGATACAAAAGTCAGACAAAGACATTATGAGAAGACTAGAGACCAATAACCCTTATGAATATTGATGTGAAAATGCTCAACAAAATAATAGCAAACAGAATTCAGCAGAATATTAAAAGGATTATATACCTCATCCAAGTGGAATTTATTCCTGGAATATAAGAATGGTTCAACATACAAAAATCAATCAATGTAATACACCATATTAACAAAATAAAAGGAAAAAAATCATTTCAATTGATGCAGAAAAAGTACTGACAAAATTCAAAGCCCTTTCATGATAAAAATATTCAACAAACTAGGAAATGATCTTGAAAAATAAGAACAAAGCTGGAGGCATCAAACTTACTCTTTGAAAAACTTATAACAAAGCTACAGTAATCAAAACAGCATGGTACTGGCAAAAAGACAGACATGTTGACCAATATAACAGACTAGAGAGCCCAGAAATAAGCCCTCACAGGTACGGTCAAGTGATTTTTGACAAGGGGGCCAAGACCATTCAATGAGAAAAGGATTGTCTTTTCAACAAGTGGTACTGGGGAAACTGGGTGTCCACATGCAAAAGAATAAAATTGGACCCTTACTTAACACTGCATACAAAATTAACTTAAAATACACCAAAGACCTAACTGTAAGACCTAAAACTATAAAACTCTTAAAAGAAAAAATAGGCTAAAACCTTCATGACATTGGATTTGGTAATTTCTTGGATGTGACACTGAAGGCATAGGCAACACAAGAATAAATAGGCAAATTGGATTTCATGAACAATGAAAAAATTGCGTGCATCAAAGGATACCACCAAAAGGCAACCCACAGAATGGGAGAAAATACTTGCAAATCATATCAATATATCTGCCAAGGGATTAATAGCTAAATTATATAGAGCACTCCTAAACCTCAACAACAAAAAAATGAACAACTTGATTCAAAAATGAATAAAGACACAGACCTACTAGAGAATGGACGTGAGGATATGGGGAGGGGGAAGGGTAAGCTGTGACAAAGTGAGAGAGTGGCATGGACATATATACACTACCAAACATAAAATAGATAGCTAGTGGGAAGCAGCCGCATAGCACAGGGAGATCAGCTCAGTGCTTTGTGACCACCTACAGGGGTGGGATAGAGAAGGTGGCAGGGAGGGAGACGCAAGAGGGAAGAGATATGGGAACATTTGTATATGTATAACTGATTCACTTTGTTATAAAGCAGAAACTAACACACCACTGTAAAGCCATTATACTCCAATAAAGATGTAAAAAAAAAAAAAATGGGTGAAGAACTTGAATAGACATTTCTCCAAAGAAAACATACAAGTGGTCAGTAGGCATATGGAAAGATGCTCAATATCACTAATCACGAGAGAAATGCAAATCAAAACCAAATCAAAACCACAAAGAGTTATTACCTCACACCCTTTAGGATGCCTATTCTTAAAAACAGAAAGTAACAAGTGTTGGTGAGAATGTGAGAAAATTGGAACCCTTGTATACTGTTGGTGGGAATATACAATGGTGTGACTCCTATGAAAAACAGTAGAGTAGTTCCTCAAAAAATGAAAAATAGAATCACCATATGATCTAGCAATTCCACTTCTGGATATGTAGCCAAAAGAATTTAAAGTGGGGTCTTGAAGAGACATTTGTACACCTATGTTCATGGTAGCACTGCTAACAATAGCTAAAATGTGGAAGCAATCCAAGTATACATTGACAAATGAATGGATAAGCAGAATGTGACATGTACATACAATGGGATATCATTCAGCCTTTAAAAAGGAGATTCTGACATATGCTATAACATGGATGAACCCTGAGAAAATTATGCTAAGTGAAATAATCGCATCACAAAAAGACAAATACTGTATGATTCCTCTCACATGACATACTTACAATAGTCCAAGTCATAAAGACAGAAAGTAGAATGGTGTTGCCAGGGGCTGTAAGGAGAAAGAAATGGGGAGTTACTGTTTCATGGTATAGAGTTTCAGTTTTGTAAGATGGCAAGTGTTCTGGAGATGAATGGTGGTTATAGTTGCACAACAATAAAAATATACTTAACACCACTAAACTCTACATTTAAAATAGGTTAAGAAGAGAAACTTTACAAGCATTTTACCACAATTAAAAAAAGATTAAGTACCAGAGGAAAACAAACATTCCTTTTAGTCATTATGCTCTACAGTATGATAAAAATTTTCACATTAATGTTATTTTGATATTTCTGTTTTGCATATGCTTTAGCTATTGTTATACTGTTCACATAATTTCTTTTTAGTATAAAAATATGAGCTACCTCCTTTTGTACTTCAAATGTCATTAAAATATTAACACAGACATGTAATTTTCTCAAGAACTTTCACTGAAGTTGCCTCTGAAGTTATATTTAACTTATGGGATTCTGTATATAACTCAAGATTATGTAAGAAAATCAGATGTGTCATCTATATTAAAAAAAAATTTAAAGACTAGGTGTAAAGATAAGAGGAACTTGTGTGACCAATGAGTAACACCAACATTTCTGTTATACATTCACATACTATTCACATATCTCACTTAATACTCCTAATACATCTCATTTCTTGCTATTTTTAAAACATCTGTCAGATTTTAACAATGAACCAGTTTAGTATATGTATTCCAATTTTAGTTTTTTTAAATTGAAGTATAGTTGATTTACACTGTTGTGCCACTCTCTGCTGTATGGCAAAGTGACTCAGTTATACACATACAGACATTCTTTTGTGCATACGTATTCTAAATATTGCACATTCAGCCCTTGCCTAACTGGCTTGAAAATACAAGTCACTTTCCTTAGATGTCCACATGTTCATCCCATTTCAGCCACACTGGTGCTCTTAGGATTCTTAAAAATAAGTAAAAAACTCAGTTTTGTTTCATCTCACTTCTGGGCCATTGGCCTTCCTTCTCCTTCCACTTAGAATACCCTTCCTTTAGG
The DNA here is from genome assembly GCF_949987515.2 of Delphinus delphis. NCBI lineage: Eukaryota > Metazoa > Chordata > Mammalia > Artiodactyla > Delphinidae > Delphinus > Delphinus delphis. The sequence continues at coordinate 41,333,256 of NC_082686.1, forward strand.
TCAGGATAGGATCACTCCATCCCTTTATTAATCTCTGCCTAACTGTCATCTCTTCAGTGAACTCTTCCCTAACTCATTTTCATAAGTTCTTTTTCGAGACTTCTAACTGGTCACTCATCAGTCTCATAGCTTCCTTGATTTTTCTTATTTGAGAATATTTTAAATTAAAACATATTAATCTGCTTACATTTTATTATCTATATCCCAATCAGATGAGGTACAGCCCGTTGAGGGCAGGAGCTCTGTTCTGTGCACCTCTGTGTCTCATGCAAAGAGAAGAGAAAGGGCTCACAATGATTTATTAAATACATGGATGAATCATGCAAGGCACTAAAATGGCAAGAGGCTATTTCTGCCAATTGTTAACATTTCAGAGAAAGGGGCCCTTGCTGACTACTTGGGCTTTTCTTCTGTAACTGTAAGACATTGTGAATTTATAGCTAGTAGAAAAGTCAGGTGAAAGGATGTTCTCTCATAAATGTATAATATCTTCCAGAGTTGAAGTGGAGGGTTACAGTTTCAGTGACTAAGTTACAAATGGAATCTTTGCATGAGAGTGAATGAAACAGAATTAACTGCAGTAAGTGAGCTCATTTGCAGTTTGTTGTTTTCATAAAACATACCCATCAATCAACTGAAACCAGCTGCTAAATTTTCAGAAGCTATGGGTAGAACTCTTTACTGAAAAGGATAATAAACTCAAGACTAAAATACACATGAGCCTCTAATTCAGAGTTGCCCTTCTAGTCTTTTATTAAACTAGCACAGAATAAAACCATTTCTTCCATTTAACTTTTCAATTTGTTCAGAGTTCTAATAACTTTCATGGGTCAAAGAAAAATAAAGCTTGTTTTAGTGAAGCTCTCATAATATGAGTTTGATAAGTGGAATGGTTGAGGACGTCTTGAAGGGATTTTTTTCAACTGAAAAATACAATTTTAATCACAAGAATACACATCAATTACTACTCACCCATTTGACTCAATCATGCCTGACTATAAACGACATGATATACAGACTCCAAATCTCCATCAGGCTTAGTTTTTTCACTACCCCTCAAGTACATGCTGACCACTTTTAGTGTTCTTTTAGTGTAGCTTTTCATCACATTCTAAATTCCCTAGGGATTTAGGACTTTTAAAATAATTTTCTATGACCAATTATTATGCGCGAAATAGCTTAGTTTTCCCTTTGTGTGTTACAAAATTCTGGCCAATGTTGTCAGAGATGTTTGATTGGCACTTTAGCTCCAAGTTTCTCCCACGTGGATTCACTTTTCTTACCCTCAGTTTGTGTGAACAGAAATTACAGTGTCAGTTCCATGCTTTGCTCTTTATTTATATGGTATGATAAATACATTCAGAACAAAAAGACGCCTATTTCTTCACTCCAGACTTAGATTAACCATACATTAGTCACTTTCTCCTGTCTTAGATCAACCCCTATTATCAGAATAGTTTATTTAGTAGCAGTAATGGGGCATCTAGATCTGCTTTTTTCTTAAGCTAAATCACTCTGCAATGTCAATAGGCTCTGACTCTAAAACCGGACCCATTATGTTAATTCTAATGGTTGGGCTGCGGATCCCCTGTCTGTCTAAGCTCTGTTCTAAGAATAGGACTTGGTTTTAGAAGTAAAAGGACTCTGTTAAAGTAGGCTTCAACTTTTTTTGGAAGATTTTTGATCCAAAAGAAAAACGCAAAGCTAAGCCTTGAATTGGCATTGAATTGCCCATTAGTTGAGCACCTATAACGTGACAAAATGATTGAAGTGAAAACCAGGTCTTCCCTGAATTCAAAGTTTAAATCTGAAAAAAGACACACATGAAGGAAATAAATAGAAAATATATATACAAAGGACACATCAGACATAAACAGGAATTATAGAGGATGTGCCACCAAGCATGAGCTAGAATATAACACCTGTATGAAACTGGATAAATAACCTATGCAAAGGGAATACAGTGAGAAAAGCCTGACTATATAAAAGTGCATGGAATTTGGGGAATATAAAGTGGCTCCATCTGATCTGGTAGGTCAGCCATGGAAATTCAAAGGTTTTGAGTGGTAAATGAGCCTGGATATCAATCTGAATGTACGCTAATGAGCCAGATTATATAATAATCTATATATCTTATAAATTAGACCAGTTACTCTCAAAGATTAATGTCCCTAAGAATAACCAGGAAGCTTGCTAAAGGTAGATTGTCACATCTATCCACAGAGGTTCTACTTCAGTATGTCTGGGGTGGACTAAGAAATATGCATATTTAACGAGTACCTCAGGCGATTTTGATTCTGATCAATATCACCCTTACATCAAGGTTTGTGGGGTCCCTGCTCCAGGCCCTCACCTAAGGGGTTCTTTGAGTTTTGGAGTGCCTTTCTCAAAACTTTCCAAGCTCCCCTGCAGTGCCTGGGATCAGCTGAGCTGGCAGAATGGCACACTGGGGTCCACACAGTCTTTAGTCCCAGTCTCTCCCCTTCACGATGCTCTTCAAGCTCTCACGACAGTGATGGGTTCAACACGTGTCCAAGGAGCTCCAGGGCTTGCACCTATAGAGTTATTCCATGGCCCCAGTAGTTCCTCCATGGGATCATGTGAGATGGGTTGCTGAAACAGTGGTGGCACTCTGATTTAAGGCAACTCTCACTCACATTGCACACAGAACAAGTTCAGACTTCCAGGGTATCTACAGCCCTGACCCCTGGACTTTGAGCCATGCATAGACCTGTGCAAGAGCTCTTGCCCTTCTTTTGGCTCTTGCTCATCTGTGTTCGGACCTCCACTGGAGTGCCCCTTCTGCTCTGAAGTTCCTGAGCGTGGCAAGGTTGGTGACAGGCATCCTGTATAGTCTTTGCTACTGGAATCCAAGGAACAGTTTCAACATCCGCTTCAACAGTTTTGTGCCATGGGTCAGGAAGTCGTTCACAGGTAACCACTTATTGCTCTACACTACCAATGGGCCATTCTTGTTGATATTCTCTCTTCCCTCTGATTAACATGGTTACCTCCTGACCTCCTAGGCCAGTCTTATGCTGTACCAGATGAGAGATGGAAACTCCTATAATTTCTACATAACTCAATTGAACAAATATTTACTAAGTGCCTAGAATTTTCCAGACATGATGCAAGTTTGAAGACGAGAGGAAGAAATTTTGTAAAGACTGTTGAATAAATGAAAGGATGATTCTGTTTTTAGAATTTTCAAGAATCAGCATTTAACTCAACTCTTTGCTGGGGAAAGATCATTTATTTAGAGCTTTACTTTGGGTCACATTCTCCCTAATTACAACCTACACACAGCAAGTTTGTTTAGAGTTGATCCCCACTTGACTGAGAAGCTGCTTGGCAAAGCTTTAAGAGCTGCAAATAGTTTTAATGAAGAGAACCTGGTTAAGTTACCATTCATGAATTTAAGATTCTCTCTATATTTTGTCATCATATTCAACAATAAACCTCTTCACTGAACACTATACAATGGAATGTCCCTACACTTGAACTCAGTGAGCTGTTGGCCTGTGTACCAGCCTCAACGCATTATTAGGAATAAGTCATTACACTCATATGTAAGTTCCTATAACTTATCTTGTTTAACCACTTCAGATAATGCTTCTGGAAGTAGCAATTATTCTTCTTGTTATTACCAACATTTTATTCCAGTCCCTGTACAGTACCCTCTGAACTTCACATCACTACACAACAGGTTAATTAATATTACCATAGGTTTTGGAAGCCATGTATTAATCTATTTTGTGTGGCTTACTAAATGAGATCCTAGTGTTTGAAAAATATTAACTTGACCCATGTGGGTAACTTGTTTAGGCTATAGTATAGTTTATAGTGTATAAACTTTATACATTATAATATGAAAATTTTAATTCCATTGAATTTGGAAACTATTCTTTGCATAGTCTTTGAAATATTTGACTGGTGAAGAATCATGTTACAAAACAGTGGACCATTCATTCCATTTCAACCCTGTGTGGGAACCAAAAATTTGGTGACCAAAATGTTTATGATGTCATTTCTTCAAACCAATAAAATATGGGATCAGTTAACAATGGTTAGCAATTGCCGTTTTTTAAACTTACATTGCCTTATAGTGTCTTTTTTGTTGTTTTTTCCACATGTATCTCATATGTGGCAAGTGTTAATATACTTCAAATTTCTTAGACCTTTATCTTTCCCTGTCATTTCATAAAATGATTTTATTAGATTGGATTTGGGACATCTTTTGACTTCCTCTCTCAATGATGCTTTAATTAAGATTGTTTCTAGAAGAAACTCTGGTTACATGGAACGCTGCCTTTTAACTTCAGCTTCAAATTAGCCATTACTGACAAGTGTAGAGATTTAACACACAAAAATCTCAAAGGTATCTATATTATCACCTTCAGGTATTTGCCACAGAGAGTAAAACGTAAATTCATTATTCCAGATCACTTTAAGGCAAAGCTTATAACACTTTAAAACATATATGGATCAGGTAGTGGTCCTAGTACAGTAGAGATTCCTAGGCCCCTGCAAAGATTGTGATCAGTTTAGTGCAGAGGCAGGCACTAGTGGTTCTGAGCCACACTTTGAAACACATTGTTATACTGAGAGGAGATTTAATGATTAGAACCCCAAATTATAGTGTCTCTTTATATTTGGTAGTGAATCTTCCCCTTGATCTCTATGTCAGTCTCACTAAATTCTGGATTAGTGATCTTCAAGTGGGATGCAGTAATCAAGGAACAAAGACAAGATTGGAATGTAGGGAAAGTATTAGAGACCTTAATTTAGTCTTTTAATCTTTCCTTTTTTATTTTTACTTTATGATTATGTCTTATAATGCACAAAATGTGTAAGTAAAACAATAAGCTATGACATTTGTAAATAAATAAATGTATGTTGGAGTGCATACTAAAACATTTTTACTAATGATAAGAATAATTTCAAATGTTTGAAAATTGCTGCTAGAGATTATACTAGTCTAGATTATGCTTCTATAATAAACATTATACAAATGCAGATCCTTAACACCACAAAGTGCTACTTCTATGTTACACAATGTCGGCTGTGGGTCTGGGAAACACTCCAAGGCAACTGTCCTCCATGGGGTGACTCAACGGGGAGGGTCTAGTATTCTATAACTGCTCCATCTTAAACATATGGCTTTTAGGGCAGCAGGGAAAGAGAGAAGGGAGAATTGTGTACAAGCTCTTAAAGGCACATTTTACTGTCAAAGTGAAGCCCAAGGCTATACCTAATTATAGGGAAGTGGGAAAATGCAATCCTCCCATGTATGAGAAATACTGGTAAGCAAATCTAATATCTAATACATAATACTTTAAACACAAATACAGTCTATAATACAATTCATCCAGTTCTAAATATATTATAAATATTTACACGCACATATTCACATACAGACACACGTATATCAGTGCTGATCATAGAACTACATATACATATATATTTACATTATAACAAAAAATTTGTAAGTCCATGTTTTAATTAATGTACTGCATTACAAAGTAGAACCTATAAGTTAAAGTACTGGTAGCCTACATTTCTATTCAGTTGAAAACCATCCTTTCATATAACTTATCAAATCTTTTAATAGAAAAGATAAAAATATTCCTCTCTAGTATATTAGGCATAGTGTAAAAATACTTAAAAACCATTCATATGCAGCATTATAATCATATTATATATTTAATTTAGAAGAGAGGAAATATGATTATAAGAAACTTGGCATTTTGGCATTCCTGTTCCACGGAAACAACTAAAGTATTTAAAATTATTGTTTTTTAAATACAGACAATTCTCTGGTTTCTATGCCAAATTCCATCAGTTTGAAGAGACTTGGCTTTTCACAGCCAAGTTTTAAGCATGCAGAAATTGTAAGTGGAAACATATTGTGTCCTCTGATCTTGGAGGTGGCAAATTTGCTACAAAACAGGGTGGGAGATTGATCTCATTCTTTGGTTTTCCGCTTTTTGATGAAGAAATTAAATATGCTATATTTTAACCAACAGTTAAAAAAAATAGTGCATAGCCTGGTGAAAGAGCAATGCTTCATAAATACATAATAGCTTCATCAACAAATAAGAGTCTGCTTTCTGCAATGAAGCCACAAATATGTTGAAAGTCCCTAGCTTCCTGCAGGATGCACAAAGCTCTCTGTTCGAGTCACTTTTGGACCATTTTCTTTCTTTGTGGTGGCAGTGGTTGTCTAGTTGCATGGGTGTATATTTGAAATACATCTTACAGATTTTTTAATAATGCATTCTTGGGGAGAACGGGAGACCAATTTTTTTCCTAAGCTATAAACACTTAAAGCACTTCTCTGATGACTTACTGATTTTCTTTAGCAATTCAAGATTGATTAGATAGGGAAATAAAGAGGATTTTTGAAGGAAAGTAGGAAAAAAGTACCTGAAACTTTTTGTTGTTATCAAGCTTGTTTATATTCATTTATTATCAATGCTACAAAATCTTTAATAGCAAAGCTAAGATCTCAACTGGAGTTATTCATAGTGGGTTAAAGAAGCCAAAGTCATTTATCTTGAAGGCCTTTCATCTAGTGATATTAGATCCATAACATTTACTTGCTCATTCGTTCTCAGTTTCCATTTTATATACTCAGTGATGATGTGTTTCCAACTCTAAGTTATCACCATCTAAGATTAAAAAAAAAAAAAAAGGATTCTTCTAGGTCAGACTTTCTAGAGGGCAAGTATCTTGAGTACTTTCATGACCTACTTATACTGATTATATGATTAGATGATGACTTCAGCAAATTTTCCCTGGAGAGTTTCCTTCTGATCTGTGTCTTTCATAACAATTTAGGACTGTATTAGAGCAAACAAGCCTGGACTATTTTATTCTTTTTTATTTCAGGAGCAAGTTTCACATTCTCCCATAAAATCATTTTGAGGATATCTCTCTATCCATAAGTGAGCAGTTTTCTAAGGTTATCTTGCTGTATATCTAAGATGAATTTTTAAATAAATCAATGTGTTCTTTTTAATCCCCTTAAGTTTATCATAAAATTATTATCTGTTTTCTCATTTAATGAACATGAAATTCACCTATTTGTTTCTACACTAGATTATAATTTAAGCACAATGGAGAAGGGTTACTTCTAAAAAAAATCTAAGATTTCATAGGTAAAAATCAAAGGTTTAGTTTAAATTATTTATCCTATCTCCAAATTCTTAAATTTTATATTCTGTGATTTTCAAAACAGTTAAGGATAAATCCTTTACCATCCTTAGGGAACTTTCTTAATTGTAGATCTCCTGTACTTGTAGAAAGTTTACTCCTCATTAATGATCTAAATTGCTCAAGTTAAAATACACCATTATTGGGCTTCCCTGGTGGTGCAGTGGTTGAGAGTCTGCCTGCCGATGCAGGGGACACGGGTTCGTGCCCCGGTCCGGGAAGATCCCACATGCCACGGAGCGGCTGGGCCCGTGAGCCATGACCGCTGAGCCTGCGTGTCTGGAGCCTGTGCTCCACAATGGGAGAGGCCACAACAGTGAGAGGCCCACGTACCGCAAAAAATAAATAAATACACCATTATTTTGTACCATTTGCCCAAACACTAAGTAATAAATATTAGAATTCTTAATCTGCATATTAGATCACACCTCTTTTCTCATCACCAAGCAAAATAGTTATAATTTCTTATTTTTCCAATGTTTAGATGGTTAACAAAATGCTTTTTTTTGCCATTTTCAGTTTTTCTGATTTCTTCTTAATTTATGATCTTCAGCCCTATGTGCATACGGGGATAAAAGAGATTACTTCACAGTTCTCAGCACCACTACTCCAATACTATAAGTTATGCATGTTAGCTTCCTCTAAACAGTCTTTAACTCTCTAGTTTTTAAATACCAGCCTTTAGCTGCCACTACACCTCAGGGAAAATCTAGTAAAAGAAAGAGGAAACATTTGGCCGACCCACTTAAAGAGCTTGCTTAACTTCATAGAGAAAATATATAATAAAATTGATCCTTGAGATTTTATATCAAGGCTATGCTCTCACAAAAATCTTATATAAACGGGTAAATGCATGGATTCATAAACAACAGGAAATGTGAGCTCAGGGTCCAGAAGTTCCTTATTCTTCTGAATCAAGAATATGTGTATTCATATATATGGAATTTAAGAAAAAAAAATGTCATGAAGAACCTAGGGGTAAGACAGGAATAAAGATACAAACCTACTAGAGAACGGACTTGAGTTTATGGGGAAGGGGAAGGTTAAGATGGGACAAAGTGAGAGAGTGGCATGGACATATATACACTACCAAACGTAAAATAGACAGCTAGTGGGAAGCAGCCGCATAGCACTGGGAGATCAGCTTGGTGCTTTGTGACCACCTGGAGGGGTGGGATAGGGAGGGTGGGAAGGAGGGAGACGCAAGAGGGAAGAGATATTGGAACATATGTATATGTATAACTGATTCACTTTGTTATAAAGCAGAAACTAACACACCATTGTAAAGCAATTATACCCCAATAAAGATGTTAAAAAAATAAAAAATAAAGAATATGTGTATTGCTTTTGTAGTCATTAGCAAGGGTTTCCTTCCTATGATGCTTCATGAGTAGGGTCATCACAGCTGATGGAATTCACCCCTTCTCATTCCTGGCCCACTGCTAGAACCAATTCAGTACAAGCATAGTGAGCACTTACTCTGTGTCAAGCATTGTATACACATTGTCTTACATAAAGCTCACATCAGCCCTGTACAATACATCATAGTAATCTTAAATTCATACACAAGGAAATAAAAGTTTAGAGGCATTGCTGTACCCAAGGTAACATAGCCAGTACAGAGCAGAATCAGAATGCAAACTCTAGGACATTTGACTGCAAAGTCAGTATCTTTACTCTTCATGCTCTAAGGCCTGCGCTTTATGAATACTTCCTGTGTTCTCGCATTTCTTTCCCCCACTCAACCAAGTGACAATTCCAGGGAATTTATTATTTAGCATCTGTATTTGCTAAATTTCAATATGTTTTAAACTGAAGACAAAATGACAGTACAAAAATGAACTAAACGATTTTTTTAAATCCCCCCAAACTATAAATTTATGCAAATTTAAATGACAAATGTCAAGTAGTAAAATAAAGCCCCTGAAATGCAATTGTGATGAACTATCATCTTTTTACTAAAACAAAACATAATGAGTCACATAGAATAATTATCGATTGCAGGGTACACTGCATTTCCTGTCCTCAGGTCTACTTTACCTAGAAAGTGTATAACATGCTCAGATGAAACTATTCTGCTTAAACTAAGTATCATCACTCAAATATATTTCAGAGTTAATAATCTGAAGCCAGTACTGTCACAGACAGACATCTAATATTTTCAACATTGTGTCTTGATATTACAAGCTAGACTCAAAGCAACACTAAAGAATTATGATGTTTTAGAAACCATCCACATCTTTAAACCCTAACTGCCTTAATAACTGGGGCTTATTGCAAAGCTGTCCTGTTAGTTCCCAAGGAACCACTGTCATAAATTTAAAATTGAAATAATTATCTCTCAAGAGAGGAGATGGAGAATAAGCATATACCTCCAAAGGGCAATATTATTCTTTAAAAATTTTTATGACTTTAAAAAATAATTTCATTTCACTTGATGAATTTCACTAATTGACTAGTAAACAAAGTGTGAAAGTAAGTTCAAATAATTTTATAATGTTGCACAGTAAGTGAAATTACAAAATATTTTTCTTGGCTGCTAACTTTTTCTTTGTTTAGGAGTACAACCCAGCTCCCAGTTAAAGTATTCTGGCTTTTCTTTGAAATCTACTTATTTGCTTCTTGACTACAATCATGTGCTTTCAATTTCTTTTGCATTTTACCACTTACTTTTTACAGCGTTCTTTTATGGCTGAACGACTGACTGGCAAAATAGAAACTGAACCACAGTATGTAATTAAGTTCTTTGCACAATGGTAGTTAGTCATCGACACAATTAAACCAATGGCTTCAGAATCCAGTACTGAAGGAATGAACAGCATAGCCAAAGAGCACTCATGCCAAAAAGGTTTTCCTAAATCATGGGATTGAAGAGATCTGCCTGCTTTTTTGGTGTCATGACAAAAATTCCAAATAAACTCTCCTTCCAAAGCTGAAAAGAATTCATGTCAGAGTACATGAATTGTTTCTCCTATATTCATTTTTTTTACAGTTTTTTCACTGTTTTTGAGACTTCAGAATATTGGTGGCAAGATATAACAAGTTAGAGATGTTTTGCTCAAACCCTGGAAAAAAATGTCCTAAAACATAAAATGTACATTTTTAACACAGATTAATTTAATAATATTTTGCTATTTTAATATAATCCATAATGTAATAATAAGTGCCATAAAATATTAAATGGAATAGTTACATATACTTTAATATGTTTCAGTTCTTTAAATCATACGTAATCATTTTAGTTTTAGTTTAAAATGACTTATTTGCTCTAGAGTTGTTTTAACATGATGCAAAATTCAATTTCAAGTTGATGGTCAGATATGTGTCTGGATTTAAAATATATAATTGAGAGACATTCGGTTGCTGGAAATGTACTGAAAGAAACAAGGAAACTGTGAATAGATATGCTTTGGTTTTGAAACTTTTTTCAATAATAAAAATATTTCTAATTATCCCTTGCCCTCCAATCACATTATTGACTTAAATCATATTAATAGGTTCTAGTTGAAGCAACTATGAATTCAGGCTAAATTATAAAATGCAGACGCATACATTTAAACAGGTGTCATAAAGTTGTGATAACATTCAGTATTTCAATGACTGCAATTGTTGCTGATACTGATACAGTGTCTAAAGATTTTTATGTAAAGAAGACTGAGTATAATATGGTCTTATTGATGTAAGTTATCTGGAAAATTTCTTCTTTGATATTTTTGCTGTAAAGTTTTGTTGTGATAACTAGTACACATAGACTTGACCACAATCAGATATATAAAAACATAAGCATCTAGAGAATTCAAAAGATACACTGCAATTAGCATTTCTGATACTATTTTTGACTAGGGAATTGTTTTTCCTTTGGTAGAGTATCATAAGTATTTTCTGGTTGACAGTAATTGAGCGTGGTCACTTGACTTACTCCTATAACCACGAAAAGTATTTTATAAAATTTGAATTTAGGATAAGGGGGAGGATACCCATTAAGCTGCTGGGAGAATAATGGAGGAAATGAGGAAACATAACTGCTGTTTGGTTTGGGAAAACTTTGTTTAAAAAAAAAATTGCTTATGATAAATAACACTGTGTCCGACTCTCACTGGATTGCAACATCCTTAGCTTTTTCCTTAATACATTAAAAACATGTTTCTTTTTCCTTTTTGAATCTTATTATTCTTTCATAGTACTTTACTTAGTGTTTCACTATAGCTATTTTCTCCAAGGAAGTTATCTGTTAATGCATTAGTGAATACCAGTAGATTAGTAAATTGCCTCTTTAGGGAAAGCAAGGAAGGCATTGTGTCTTATACCACAGAGAACTCTCAAAAACGTGAGAATTTTCAAGCCCTGAAAATTCTTGTTGGACAATGTTTTGAGACAGATTTTTATTTTGCACACACAAGGGGGGCAGCCACTTAACCTAAAGCAAGGGAAAGGCAACATCTTGCTTCAAGGTTATTACTTACACCGTCATCTGATTTGATTTAAATAAGGTTGAGGTAATATGGGTCACTAAAGAATAGAAGATGTAATTAACTATCCCATGATCAAGTTAGAGAGTGATATTAGTGGGTTGTAAGAGAGAACTGGGATTAAAAAATAAAATTTGTAAGGGCTTCCCTGGTGGCGCAGTGGTTGAGCGTCCGCCTGCCGATGCAGGGGACACGGGTTCGTGCCCCGGTCCGGGAAGATCCCACATGCAGCGGAGTGGCTGGGCCCGTGAGCCATGGCCACTGAGCCTGCATGTCCGGAGCCTGTGCTCCGCAACTGGAGAGGTCACAACAGTGAGAGGCTCGCGTACCGCAAAAATAAATAAATAAATAAATAAATAGAAATTAAAAAAAAATAAAATAAAATTTGTGTTAGATAAAACATTGGCAGTGAAACTTATTGGTTTTGTTGCTATTTTTTTTTTTTTAAATAGTAGTTGAAGAATGGGATGGGATGATTGCAAGTGGTAATCATGAAAAGGGATCAGTGGGAAAAGAGAGAGAAAATAAAACTGAAAATGTATTTGAAGAAATTATGGCTGAAGACTTCCCAAACCTAAAGAAGGAAACAAATATCAAGGTACAGGAAGCACAGAGGGTCCCAAACAAGATGAACCCAAACAGACCCATACTAAGACATTTCATAACATGGCAAAAGTTAAAGAAAAAGAGAATTCTAAAGGCAGAAAGAGAAAAGCAAAGAGTCATTTACTAGGAAACCCTCATAAGGCTATCAGCTTATTTCTCTGCAGAAACTGCAGGCCAGAAGGGAGTGGCATGATCTATTTAATGTCCTGAAAGGGAAAAACCTTCAACATAGGATACTCTACCCAGAAAGATCATGATCTAGAATAGAAGGAGAAATAAAGAATTTCTCAGACAAGCAAAAACAAACAGAATTCAGAAATGCTAAGTCTACCCTAAAGAAATGTTGAAAAGTCTTTTCTTAAGTAGAAAAGAAGTAAGAATGTATAGGAAAGAGAAAATTCCAATAGGAAAGGCAAATATATGGTAAGGACTGAAGATCACTTAAGCCAGGATGTCGATTTAAAAACAATTTTAAAAATTGTAAAAGTGATTATAACTACAATAAACAATGAAAGGATACAGATAAGCATGAAGATGTAAAATAGAACATAAAAATCACAACATGAGGCATTCCTATATACTAATGATGAAAAATCTGAAAGTGAAATCAAGAAAACACTCCCATTTACCATTGCAACAAAAAGAATAAAATATCTAGGAATAAACCTACCTAAGGAGACAAAAGACCTGTATGCAGAAAATTATAAGACACTGATGAAAGAAATTAAAGATGATACAAGTAGATGGAGAGATATACCATGTTCTTGGATTGGAAGAATCAACATTGTGAAAATGACTCTACTACCCAAAGCAATCTATAGATTCAATGCAATCCCTATCAAACTACCACTGGCATTTTTCACAAAACTAGAACAAAAAATTTTGCAATTTGTATGGAAACACAAAAGACTCCGAATAGCCAAAGCAATCTTGAGAACGAAAGAAGGAACTGGAGGAATCAGGCTCCCTGACTTCAGACTATACTACAAAGCTACAGTTATCAAGACGGTATGGTACTGGCACAAAAACAGAAAGATAGATCAATGGAACAGGATAGAAAGCCCAGAGATAAACCCATGCACATATGGACACCTTATCTTTGATAAAGGTGGCAGTAATGTACAGTGGAGAAAGGACAGCCTCTTCAATAAGTGGTGCTGGGAAAACTGGACAGGTACATGTAAAAGTATGAGATTAGATCACTCCCTAACACCATACACAAAAATAAGCTCAAAATGGATTAAAGACCTAAATGTAAGGCCAGAAACTATCAAACTCTTAGAGGAAAACATAGGCAGAACACTCTATGACATAAATCACAGCAAGATCCTTTTTGACCCACCTCCTAGAGTAATGGAAATAAAAACAAAAATAAACAAATGGGACCTAATGAAACTGCAAAGCTTTTGCACAGCAAAGGAAACCATAAACAAGACCAAAAGACAACCCTCAGAATGGGAGAAAATATTTGCAAATGAAGCAACCGACAAAGGATTAATCTCCAAAATTTACAAGCAGCTCATGCAGCTCAATAACAAGAAAACAAACAACCCAATCCAAAAATGGGCAGAAGACCTAAATAGACATTTCTCCAAAGAAGATATACAGCCTGCCAACAAACACATGAAAAAATGCTCAACATCATTAATCATTAGAGAAATGCAAATCAAAAGTACAATGAGATATCATCTCACACCAGTCAGAATGGCCATCATCAAAAAATCTAGAAACAATAAATGCTGGAGAGGGTGTGGAGAAAAGGGAACACTCTTGCACTGCTGGTGGGAATGTGAATTGGTTCAGCCACTATGGAGAACAGTATGGAGGTTCCTTAAAAAACTACAAATAGAACTACCATATGACCCAGCAATCCCACTACTGGGCATATACCCTGAGAAAACCAAAATTCAAAAAGAGTCATGTACCAAAATGTTCATTGCAGCTCTATTTACAATAGCACGGAGATGGAAACAACCTAAGTGCCCATCATCGGATGAATGGATAAAGAAGATGTGGCACATATATACAATGGAATATTACTCAGCCATAAAAAGAAACGAAATTGAGCTATTTGTAATGAGGTGGATAGACCTAGAGTGTGTCATACAGAGTGAAGTAAGTCAGAAAGAAAAAGACAAATACCGTATGCTAACAGATATATATGGAATTTAAGAAAAAAAATGTCATGAAGAACCTAGGGGTAAAGCAGGAATAAAGACGCAGACCTCCTAGAGAATGGACTTGAGGTTATGGGGAGGGGGAAGGGTGAGCTGTGACAGGGCGAGAGAGAGTCATGGGCATATACATACTAACAAACGTAGTAAGGTAGATAGTTAGTGGGAAGCAGCCGCATGGCACAGGGATATTGGCTCGGTGCTTTGTGACAGCCTGGAGGGGTGGGATAGGGAGGGTGGGAGGGAGGGAGACGCAAGAGGGAAGACATATGGGAACATATGTTTATGTATGACTGGTTCACTTTGTTATAAAGCAGAAACTAACACACCATTGTAAAGCAGTTATACCCCAATAAAGATGTTAAAAAAAAAAAAATCACAACATGAGGGCAAGTATAAAAATGTAGATCTTTCAGAATGTATTTGAACTTAAATGACTATCAGTTTGAAGGGAGTAGATGTAGTTATGGGTTAACATACTTGAACTCCATAGTAACCACAAATCAAAAACATACAATAGATTCACAAAAACTGAAAACAAAGGAACTCAAACATACTACAAATGAAAATCTCCTAACCTCAACAGGAAAAACAAAAAAAGAAGACATGAATAAAGAACTACTAAATCAACTGGAATACAAGGAATAAAATGGCAATAAGTACATAACTATCAATAATTACTTTAAATATCAATAGACTAAATGATCTGATCAAAAGACACAGAATGGAAGATTGAATTAAAAAAAACAAGAACTTGCAATATGCTGCCTACAAGAGACTAACTTCAGGGCAAAAGAGGGGGACAGAAAAAGATATTTCGTGCAAATGGAAGTGACAAGAAAGTGGGGGTAGCAATACTTATATCAGATAAAATAGATTTTAAAATAAAGGCCATAAAGAAAGACAATGAAGAGCATTATAGAATAATAAAGGGATCTATACAAGAAGAGGATATTACACAAGTTAACATATATGCACCCAGTATAGGAACATCTAAGTATATACAGCAAATACTAACAGATATAAAAGGAGAAATTGACAATAATACAATAATAGGAAACTTTAACACCCCACTGACATCAGTGGACAGATCATGCAGACAGAATATCACTTAGCCAACAGAGGTCCCAAATGGCAAAATAGACCAACTGGATTTAATCAATATCAGGACACTACATGCAATGAAACAAAACAAAATAAAGCACCTAGAATATACATTATTTTAAAGCATGCATGAAACATTCTCTAGGATAGACCACATACTAGGTCAAAAAACAAGTCTCAACAATGTTGAGGCTAGAAATTATGTCAAGTATCTTTTCTGACAACAACAGTATAACTAGAAATCAACTAAAGAAAGAAAAATGGGAAAAGAACAAATACATGGAGATTAAACAAAATGTTACTAAAAAACCAATGAGTAAATGCTGACATCAAAGAAGAAATCAGAAAATACCTTGAGACAAAAATAGAAACACAGCTTTACAAAATCTATGGGATGCAGCAAATGCTGTTCTAAGAGTGAAGTTCAGAGCAATACAGGCCTTCCTCAAGAAATAAGAAAAACCTCAAAAAAAAACCTAACCTACCACCTAAAAGAATTAGATAAAGAAGAACAAACAAAGCCCAAAGTCAGCAGAAAGAAGAAAATAATAAAGATCAGAGAGGAAATAAAATAGAGATTTTTTTAAAAATAGAAAAAAGTAATAAAACCAAGAGTTGGGTTTTTGAAAAGATAAAATCAACAAACCTCTAGCCAGGCTCACCAAGAAGAAAAGAGAGAGGACTCAAATAAACAAAATAATAAATAAAAGAGGAGAAATACCAACCGATACCACAGAAATACCAAAAAAATGTAAGAGAATACTATGAACGGTTATATGCCATCAAACTGAACAATCTAGAAGAAATGGATGAGTTTCTAGAAACATTTATCCTGCCAAGACTGAGTCAAGAAGAAACAGATAATTTGAACAGGCCAATCACTAGAAGTGAAATAGAATCTGTAATTTAAAAATTCCCTGTAAACGAAAGTCCAGGACCAGACAGCTTCACTGGAGAATTCTATCAAACACATAAAGAAGAACTTATACCTATCCTTCTCAAACTATTCGAAAAATTTAAGAGAATGGAAAACTACCAAATTAATTCTAAGAGGACATCATCACCCCAATATCAAAACCAGACAAAGACACTAAAAAAAAGAAATTACAGGCCAATATCGTTGATGAATATAGATGCGAAAATCCTCAACAAAGTATTAGCAAACTGATTCCAACAATACATAAAAAGGATCATACACCATGACCAATCTGGATTCATTCCAGAGACACAAGAATGGTTCAACATACACAAATCAATCAATGTGATACACCACATTAACAAAAAGAAAGACAAAATCCACATGATCATCTCAGTAGACACAGAAAAAACATTTGACAAAATTCAACATCAATTCATGATAAAAACTCTCACCAAAGTGGGTATAGTGGGAACATTTCTGAACATAATAAACACCATTTACACCAAACCCACAGCCAACATAATACTCAAAGGTGAAAAGCCAAAAGTCTTCCCACTAAATTCAGGAACAAGGCCTGGATGCCCACTCTCACCACTTCTCTTCAACATAGTATTGGAAGTCCTATCCACAGCAACCAGACAAGAAAAAATGTATCCGAAGTGGAAGTGAAGAGGTAAAATCGTCACTATTTGTGGATGACACGATACTCTATATAGGGAACCCTAAAGTCTCCACATAAAAACTATTACAACTAATAAATGAATTCAGCAAAGGTAGTAGGATACAAAATTAATATACAGAAATCTGTTGCATTTCTTTACACTAATTATGAAATATCAGAAAGTAAAAAAAATCCTGTTCAAAATTGCATGAAAAAATAATCTAGGAATAAACTTAACCAAGAAGGTAAAAACCTATATGCTGAAAACTGAAATACTGATAAAGGAAATTGAAGATGACTCAAAGATGTGGAAAATATACTGTACTCTTGGATTGGAAGAATTAATATTGTTAAAATGGTCATATTACCCAAAGCAATCTACAGATTTAATGCAAACTCTGTCAAAATACCCATGATATTTTTCATAGAACAAATAATCCTAAAATTTACATGAAACAACAAAAGACCCAAAATTATCAAAACAATCATGAGAAAAGAGAACAAGTATGTAGAAATAACCCTTCCAGACTTCAGACTATACTACAAAGTTACAATAATCAAAACAGTTTGGTATTGGTAAAAAACAGATATATAGGTCAATGGAACAGGATAGAGAGCCCAGAAATAAACCTACACACCAATTAACCTATGACAAAGGAGCAAGAATATACAATGGATAAAAGACTGTCTCTTCAATAAATGGTGTTGGGAAAGCTGGACACCTACACTTAATTAAATGAAATTAGAACATTTCCTTATACCATATACAAAAATAAACTCAAAATGGTTTAAAGACCTAAATGTAAGGCATGACACCATAAAATTCCTACAAGAGAACATAAGCAAAACATTTTTTGACATAAATTGTAGCAATATATTATTTGTCTCTCAAGGGAAACGAAAGAAAAGCAAAAGTCAATAAATGAGGCCTAATTAAAACCTTTTGCATAGCAAAGGAAAAAAAACCTTTTGCATAGCAAAGGAAACCATCAACATGGTTGATCAAAATGAAAACACAACCTACATAATGGAAGAAAGTATTTTCAAACAATGAGACCAAAATATACAAACAGTTTATACCAATCAATATGAAAGAAAACAAACAACCCAATCAAAAACTGGGCAGAAGACCTAAACAGACTTTTTTTCCAAAGAAGACATACAGATGGCCAACAAGCACATGAAAAGATGATCAATATCAGTAATTATTAGAGAAATGCAAATGAAAACCAAAATTAGGTGCCACCTCACACCTGTCAGAATGGCTATCATCAAAAAGTCCACAAATAGTAATGCTAGAGAGGGTGTGGAGAAAAGGGAACCTTTCTACACTGTTGGTAGGAATGTAAATTGATGCAGCCACTATGGAAAACAGTATGGAGGGTCCTTAAAAAACTAGAAATAGAGCTAACACATGATCTGGCAATTCCATTCCTAGGTATACATCTAGAAAAAACAAAAACTCTAGTTCAAAAAGATACATACACCCCAATGTTCAATAGCAGCCCTAGTTACAACAGCCAAGAAATGGAAGCAACCCAAGTTCCCATCAACAGATGATTGGCTTAAGAAGATGTGGTATATAAATATAATGGAATATTACTTAGCCATAAAAAGGAATGAAATATTGCCATTTGCAGCAACATGGATGGACCTAGAGAATATTTTGCTTAGTAAAATAGGTAAGACAGAGAAAGACAAATACAAATACTATATGATACTATATGATATCACTTATATGTGGGATGTAAAGTATTACAAATAAATCTACATACAAAGCAAAAACACAATCACAGGCATAGACACAGACATAGAAAACAACCTATGGTTACCAAAGGGGAAAGGGGGAGGGGGGAGGGACAAATTAGGCGTATGAGATTAACAGATACAAACTACCATACATAAAATAGATAAGAAACAACGATTTACTATATACCACAGGGAATTATACCCAATATCTTGTAATAGTCTATAATGGAATATAATCTTCAAAAAAACCCAAAAAACAAATTATTATACTGTACATCTAAAACACAATATTGTAAATCAACTATACTTCAATTAAAAAAGAAATAAAATTATGTTAAGAAATAGAGGAAAGCACTGAAATGGACATTTACAGATCAAAAGGAGAAAAAAACCTGACAGATTTTTAATAATCAAAATATTACCCCTAGAGAGTACCTGAAATGCTGTCTTCTGTTAGTCTTGTATTAAAATCAATAATTCTACATTTTATATTATACAAGGGCCATATTAAATAATAAAAGAGCCTGGACTTAAAATCAAAATATGTAGGTTCGAATTTTAGTTTCTTCTGCTGACAGTGTATCAAAATATGCTTACCTTTTGGGGACTTCAGAAAGGATAAACTAAAAGATATTTTAAAATCTTTTCAGTTCTGAATTACTGTGAGTTTTTGGATTCTAATCATGTTTAAATTTATAAATATATATACCATTTAGTAATGAAATATTCAATAATAAAACATTAAAAATTCTCGATGTGTGTTTTTAACTACTTATAATTCTACCTTAGTTTTCCTGAAATTCTCTTTGCTGAATACAAAGCTAATTCTTTTTATTATTATTATTATTGTGGTAAGAACAGTTACCATGAGATCTACCCATTTAACAAATTTTTAAATGTATAATAGAGTATTGTTAACTATAAGCATGGTGTTGTACAGCAGATCTCTAGAACTTATTCATCTTGCATAACTTTTTCTTGTTGAACAACAACTCTCCATTCCCTGGAAATCACTATTCTACTCTATGCTTGTATGATTTTGACTATTTTAGATACTTCTTATACGTGGTGTCATGCAATATTTGTTCTTCTGTGACTAGATTATTTTACTTAACATAATGTCCTTCTGTTTCATCCATGTTGTCACATATGGCAGGATCTCCTTTTTTTTAAAGGCTGAATAATATTCAATTGTGTGTACAGAGCACATTTTCTTTATCCATTCATCAATCTTCCATATGTTTTTTTCCATATCTTGGCTATTGTGAATAATGCTGCAATGAACATGGGACTGTAGATATCCCTTATAAATACCATTTCCTTCTATTTCTGTAAAAAAAATGCCACTGACATTTCTTTTTCAGCAATTCTTAATCATCTAAGACCATTTCTATTTAGCTGTGCATAAAACAGTGTATGTATGCCAACAGTTTCAAATGCTGGAATTCAACTTTTCATAGAAAAATGACACAAGTCTTTGGATCTTTAGAATGGTACTTTTAGATAAAAATAAAATAGCTGCTTCATACATATGCATAAACACCTTAGGGCAACAAGATCAAACTAAGCTTCATGGTATTCTATGGATCGTCAAACTCCTTTACAAACATTATATAACACAATTGTTAAAGATATTTCATTCTGAAAGATACTAATTGTACATTTGATAGTCAAATCTCAATTTTTTAAATATTATTTCAATTGTACATGAGTGGTATATTGCCCAAGAAAATATAGCCTTCTAATGCACTATAAAGCTTTCAAGTGTAATATTCTTAAACCAGTGAGGTAGTGATGAATCTGTCTTACCTGTGACCTAAGTTTTCTCCTTAAATGTTACACTTAAATGTTTAAGAAAAAAATGTTGAGGAGATTTTAAAATTATGCTTTGACACTGAAAACTTTTTTTCTCAGGAGATCATAAACTGATGACTTGTCAGTAGCCACAGGCTTGGAAAATATAAGAGCTTTATATGAAATTTATTTTAGACCTCTACTGTTTATCCCACATCATTTGCAAGCTGTGTGCTTGCAAATATTCTGTCCAGTATATAAAGATGCTCCCAGTAGCTGAGCAATTTGCGTGTTTCAGTAACACTAGAGTAAAGCCTTTGGAAGTCTGTGACAACTAGGATCAAGCTAAAATAAATTAAACACTTTTTTGTGATCCTTAGAGCCAAGGATTAATGTGCATTCCAAAAATAGAAAGGTGCCTTGGAAAAGGTCATACTTTATTACACAAAATATGTACATTTTGATTTTGTTTAGTATATTTAAAAACTACAAGTGTACTCACCATGTTTCCCTACTTAGCAAAAATGACATTTTTACTAACTTTCCAACCAAGTGTTATAATTGGCATTGTTTGAGTTGAGTAAGTATGACTCAAGGACAGCCAAACAAAGTATAGTCAATGGGGTGCAATGAAATATAGATATCAAAATTCATATGTTCACTCTTGAAATTAAATTTCAAGGTATATAAATGAAAATGTCTCAGGATTAATAAAGTACCTAAAGTTTCATAAACTTGTGGGCAGGCCTTGTTTAGGACCTAGATGGTGTGTGTGTGTGTGTGTGTATGTGTGTGTGCATGCACGTGTGTGTGTTTTCTGATCACAGAGTTTAAAAATTATTTGAGCCAACATTAAAAATGAGAAATTTCCATATAACAATCCAAGTATTGTTCTCTTTTTGAAAACCAAGAATGATATGGAACTGAATAGAGGCTTCTGTTTTGCACTCACTTACATTCGTTTGAGACTTACAAACATTTGAGTTTCAACCAGTTTTGGATAAACTCAAAGAATTCTTATCTTTTTGATAAATTACAGAAAAGCATCACCTTCCAAGAAATAGTGTGAAGAGAGATATTATGAAATAGTTGAATATATTCAGGGCCAAAAACTAGCAAGATAGACTTTAATTTTATTGATGTCCGTACAAATACAGGCATTTCTTGCTCAAAGTCAGAAGCTGTTCTTGAAAACCAGACATCCTTCATGAATGCAGTAACCTGGAGCCTAATATCATCTTATTGGAAATACGAGAAATCATAATACTCCTTGTAGACTCAAGGTATCTCAGTTATTGTATGAATCATTCTGCAAGGTTTATGATATATATTTTCACTGTTTACAAGTTTTTTTAAAAAAAATTCATTAACTTGTTTCTAATAGATGAAATTGCTGCCTGGTTAAATTCATCAAAAGTAATATTTCTGTAACCCAAAGTAGATATTCATTACAACAGACTATGAAGATCGTAAAAGAGAATGAAAAAATCAAAGAGAGACTTTGGAGCCATCATACTCAATCATACAGATAGCTGTCTATTGGAAAATTCAGGGTTATTACAAAAAGCAAAAATCTGACAATATATTTTCTTAGAAAAGATCTGGGGAGAAAACCCCTAAAGGGTAGCCAGGCAGAGTTTTGGAAATTTTGTTTTGGAGGAAAACATGCTTTAATCTCCTTTGCTAGAAGACTTCTCAATTGTCTTTTAAGCCTCTTATACAGAGTGAAGTAAGTCAGAAAGAGAAAAATAAATACCATATGCTAACACATATATATGGAATCTAAAAAAAAAAAAATGGTTCTGATGAACCTAGGGCAGGACAGGAATAAAGACGCAGACATAGAGAATGGACTTGAGGACACAGGGAGGAGGAAGGGTAAGCTGGGACGAAGTGAGAGAGTAACATTGACGTATATACACTACCAAGTATAAAATAGATAGCTAGTGGGAAGCGGCTGCAAAGCACAGGGAGATCAGCTCGGTGCTTTGTGACCACCTAGAGGGGTGGGGTAGGGAGGGTGGGAGGGAGACGCGAGAGGGAGGGGATATGGGGATATATGTATACATATAGCTGATTCACTTTGTTACACAGCAGAAACTAACACAACTTTGTAAAGCAACTATACTCCAATAAAGATGTTAAAAAAAAAAAAAGCCATATAAGTGGACATCATATTTTTTAACTGGTAACAAAGGGCAAATACTATTCTTAGCGAAGGTAATAAATTCAGATCGTAAATGTTCATGTCCACTTTGCAGAATGACAACACTCAAAAATGTATTAATAAATGTCTATGGACATTAACACACAGAAATATTTTTTCTTGATTTTCTGCATGTGGTGTCTGTAAAGTCATACAACAGTCTAATACTCACTAGTTAGGAAACAGTACTGATATCTAGTTTAACAAGATAACTAAGGTGTTCAGAAAACATAAAAGGTACATAAATACATACACACACTTCTAAAAATTATATATACAAGCTCTCTGGGGAAAACATATTGGTTTTTGTCCTGTGGAATTATATCTGAAAAAGAATAGGAAATACACACATACACATACATTTAAGATAGACAGTATTTCACTGTCAGCTGTAAGATAATAATAGGAAACATAATTTCATGAGTCATAGCCTGTTTGACTTTAATCCTTTTAGACGTTGCAACCATTTGATTAAGTACTCTATGAGCTTTCTCCCCCAACACTCTCAAAGTGTCATCTGTCATAGCCCTGCTGTCACAGCCAAAAAATATGACTGTCTAATGATATTAGAGCCAAGAAATATGATCTTGGCTCTAGCACTTCAGATCACAATGGTTCCTTACTGTAAACCATGTAGCATGGTCCCTGTGTATATAATGAAAGAGAAGATATCAATTGAGACCATGAACATGGTAGATTTGGGGGAAAAAATAGACTGAAAAACATGGTAACTTTATTTTT
Source organism: Delphinus delphis (assembly GCF_949987515.2). Lineage (NCBI taxonomy): Eukaryota > Metazoa > Chordata > Mammalia > Artiodactyla > Delphinidae > Delphinus > Delphinus delphis. The sequence continues at coordinate 41,356,894 of NC_082686.1, forward strand.
CTGCCATATTTAATGCAGAATACCATTTATAAATATCTCGTATCTGCTTTTTATTTTTTCTAAGTAAATGACTATAAATATATTATTAAGCAAGTAAAAAATTACTTAGTCCACATTTGGACTAAGCTACTTGATCAGAACATTTGCAATAGCTTAAGATGCCTGGCTTACTATTGCATTAGATTTATTGTTATTTGATCCCTGAAAAGATCCTAATATGCCATTAACACTGAAAGTGTCAACTAAATGTGGAACATAATAGTGTGGGCTTTGGAATAAAAAAAATATTTCACAGTTCCTGTTCAGAGATATATAATTCATCTGTGTCATATTTGGCAAGGTCCTTACTTTCTCCTTCCTGTTTTCCTTATTTGTAAAACTATGTTTCCAATTTCCGACTGGCAGAGGTTTTTGTGAATTAAGTGGAAAAAATGCATGTGAAAAATTTAACCAAGTGCTGAACACATAGTAGGTGCTCAATAGAAGATAGCTATATTTATCATTAGAAATATTGTTGGAAACACAATAAATCTATTTCTATCCTTGTACAATGATATGGTTTAAACCTGTAATTTGGAAATTCAGGTCACCATACTTCAATATAATTAAACAACTTGTAGAGAATACAAGGTAGTGCCACAGAACTAATTGAGGAGGCAGAGTGGTTTTAAGAACCATTGCTTTGAGTTATGGAGCTATAGTGGATTTTGAGACATGTCAAAGTAGACAAGAAAGAAATTTGGGAAGTAGACATAGTTCACTGGGCAGGGAACATGATGGTTAGAGGGAAGTATTTTATATTGAATGGAAGGAGGGTTAGCCAGACTATTGGAGGTAGAAAGCATGGCATACTTATTTAACAAACAACCCCTGAAAACAGTGTGTAAAACTCAGAAACATAGGATCTGCCCTCCAAAAGCAAATGTGCAAGTGGTGAAACTGGACAATATAGAAATATAAGAAGATAAACTTACCAGATAGTAAAAATGTACAAAAGGCAAGAAACACTTGTGGAATGCTGCTGTGAGGATCTCCTTGGACCCTCTTCCCAGCAAAACAGCAATAACTCATGAAAATAATTCTTTTTAAATCCTTTTAAATCTCTGGGAAATCTTAGCCTGTGCACAGTCTTAGTCTCTGCCATTTCATTCACAGTCTCTCCTCCTTCAGTATGGCAAAAGCTCTACTCTGGGCAGGTGCAACCAAGATGTGACTCCCTCACTCTGCTCCCAACCCCCAGTCTAAGGTGATGACTTCTTCCACTAAAGGACAAGCTGTGACCTTTACTCATCCCCTCCCCCCAGCTTCATATTGCAGAAGCTCAATTTGAGGAAAAAGAAGCTAAGAGTTGTAGAGTTCTCATCGTCTACCCAGAGCCACCAGTCAAATGGAAACTCTGAGGAGTGTCTGGCCAAGAATATTGGGACCCAATTGTCCCCTACTCCAGCTTGCTCATGGAGTGGAAGTTACAAGTCAGGAGAGGCAAGCAAGACCTGTCACTCACAACCATCAACCCCAGTGCCCAGGCTTAGGGTAGAGTTGTCACTTCAAGAGAATCAGGTCACTCCAGCTCTGGTGCAGTGGCACAGAGTTTCTGCATAGGAGGGGGTGCAATCTCTGCAAAAACAGAAAGTGCTATAGCCCTTATAAAGGGATCAACTTTATTTGAAACACAAGAGAGCATTTGGGCCCATGGGCAGGGTTAAAATCAATGGAGATCTTGGTGCATAGCAATTAAGAAGAGACTGTAATGACAGCAACAAGCTCCATGATAGCAACAAGTAGACCAGATAGAAGTTTAACAACAAGACCCAGGGAAATAATTGGAAAAGAAGAGCCATTCCTAGGATTAAAGCAAGTTTCAGAGACTGACTTGAAAGAAGTTTTGAGTCTATCTCTGCAAATGGGGTAGGAACATATTATTTAGATCAGACTGTGGAAACATTTATGCTTCAGAGAGTTGTTGAATGCAATATATCAATCAGCCAGCAATTAGTGGAGGCTAACTGAATGTGATTCCACTAGAGACAGAACATCCAAACTTAAGAGGGAAATCAGGTAAAAAGACAATTAGAGCCCAGCTAAAACCACATTCACCTCTGTGTAGGTTACAGGGAGACTGTGCACATATCCAGGGCTGTACACCCTGAAGACCAACATCGCGGAATGCACGCTGTGAGAGAAAAAGACTTCACTGAATTAGTCCAGCCAATTCACTAAACAAACAAGCAAGCAAACAATGAGACTGGGGGGTGGAGGATACAGGATCCAGAATTGCTACAATATATTACCTAAAATAGACAGTTTCAACAAAGAAACTGAGTCATGCAAAGATCAGAAAAATGTGATCTATACATAAGAAAAAATGTAAGCAATAGAAACTGGTTTTAAGAGTACACAGAAGATGCCCTTAGCAGACAAAGACTTAAAAGCAGCTGTTATAAGTATTTTCCAAGAAATAAAAATAACTATGTTTAAAGAATTTAAAGAAGGCATGATAACAATGCCTCATCAAATAGTGAACAATAACAAAGAGATGGAAATTGTTTGAAAAAAAAAGAATCAAACAAAAATTCTGGAGTTCAAAAATACTGTAAACAAAATAAAGAACTTACCAGAGAGGTTCAACAGTATTTTTAAGCTGGCATAAATATAAATCAATGAACATGAAATAGATTGATAAATATTATGCAATGTGAAGAGAGAAAAAATAGAATAAGGAAAAATGAACGTTCCCTCAGAAGATACACTGTACGTAGGATACCCTTAAGTGAAGTAATATATTCATAATAGAAGTACATGAAGGAGAAGAGAGAGAATACAAAAAAATATATTATAAGAAATACTCGCCCAAAACTTCCCCAATTTAATCAAAACATCATTCTGCACATCCAAAAAGCTCAATGAATTCTAATAAGATAAACACAAAAAGATCTACAGCAAACACATCAGGATAAAAATGTTGAAAGTCAAGGCCAAAGAGAAAAATTTTGAAAGCAGCAAGCAGAACTGACTTGTCATGTACAAGAGAACTCAAAAAGAATAGGCTGACTTATCAGAAACAATGGATGTCAGGAGACAGTGGTATAACACATTCAAAATATTGAAAGTAAAAGAATAAAACTTTCAGAAAGAGAAAAACAAATATCATATATTAACGCATCTATGTGGAACCTAGAAAAATGGTACAGATGAACCAGTTTGCAGGGAAGAAACAGAGACACAGATGTAGAGAACAAATGTATGGACACCAAGGGGGGAAAGTGGCAGTGGTGGTGGTGGTGGTGGGATGAACTGGGAGATTGGGATTGACATATATACACTAATATGTATAAAATAGATAACTAATAAGAACCTGCTGTATAAAAAAAAATAAAATTCAAAAATAAATAAGTAGATAGCTAGTGGGAAGCAGCCGCATAGCACAGGGAGATCAGCTCGGTGCTTTGTGACAACCTAGAGGGGTGCGATAGGGAGGGTGGGAGGGAGGGAGACACAAGAGGGAAGAGATATGGGGACATATGTATATGTATAACTGACTCACTTTGTTATAAAGCAGAAACTAACACACCATTGTAAAGCAATTATACTCCAATAAAGATGTTAAAAATAAATAAATAAATAAATAAAACTTTCAACCTAGAATCAAAATCAGCAAACTTTCCCAAAAAATCACTTTAAAAAATGAAGGTGGAAATAAAACATTTCCAGATTCTTTTTAAAAAATGACAATTTCTTGCTAGCAGACTCACCATACAAGAGTAATAATAAAGTATTTCAGGCTGAAAACAAGTAACATTATTTAGTAATTTAAAACTACACACACGTAAGAGAGTACTGGTAAACATAATTATGTAGGTAATCATAAAAGACAGTATAATTGCATATTACTTCTCTTTTCTTTACCAACTCATGCTATGAAGTCTGTATCACCCTGAGACCAATATCAAAGACATCACAAAAAAGAAAATAGAAAACTACAGATCAATAACTTTATATAGCTGAATATAGATGCAAAACATCAACAAAATACCAGCAAACCAAATCCAGCAACATATAAAAAGGATTATACTATATAAATTATAAATCCAATGGCCAAGTGGGATGTATCCCAGGAATGCAAAGTTGGTTTAACATACATTAGTCAATTAATGTAATTAACCTTATTAATAGAATAAAGGATAAAAACCATATAATCATCTCAATAGACATAAATTACTTTAAAAATCCAATACCTTTTCTTGATAAAATTACTTGAAAAACTAGGAATAACAGGAAAATGACTCAACCTAGTAAAGAGATTCTAAGAAAAACCCACAGATAATATCATACTTAGTGAAACACTAAAGTTTTCTCTCTAAGACCAGAAACAAGACAAATAAGTCAATTTTCAGCACTTCTATTTAATATTTTACTTGATTCTAACAAGGCAATTAGGTAATAAATACATAATACCTACTTATATACATGCATACCTATATACACAGGTTGGAAAGAAGGAATTTAAAATATCTCTTTTTGAAAATATGATCTTGTATGTAGAAAATCTGAAGAAATCTACTAAAAACAACTAATATACTACTTTGGCAAGGTTGCAGGATTCAATAAAAATATTCAAAAATCAATTGCACATCTATACACTAGCAATGAACAATCATCAAACAAAATTAAGAAAACAATTCTACTTATACATAAAAAAGAATTAATTTAACAAAATATGTGCAATCTTATACTCTGAAAACTACAAAACATTTTGAAATGCACTAAAAAAGAGCTAATAAATAGAACACATCCCATGTTAATAGATTGGAAGACTTATTATAGCTAAGATGTCAATTTTCCCAAATTGATTTAGATTCAATGCAAACAGTATCAAAATTCTAACTACTTTTTTAAAAAGTGAATTGGCAAATTTATCCTAAAATAAACATGGAAATTCAAGATACCCAAAATAGTGAATACAATCTTGAAAAACAACAAATTTGGAGGCCTCAAACTTTCTGATTTCTAAATTACTATGAAGCTACTGTGATCAAGACATTTATACTGGCTTAAAGATAGACATATACATAAATGGAATAGGATTGAGAATCCAAAAATAGCAACTTATATATTTATAGTTAATTGATTTTTGACAGGTATGCCAAAAAAATTCAATAGAGAAAGAATGATCTTTACAAGAAATGGGGCAGGAACAACTGGATATCCACATGCAGAAAAATGAAGCTGAACTCCTTCCTTATACCATAACCAATAATTAATTCAAGACCAAAATATAAGTGCTAAAACTATAAATGTCTTAGGACAAAACACAGAATAAGTCTTCATTACCCTGGATTAGGGAAAGCCATCTTAGATGGGACAACAAAAGCACAAGCAGAAAGGAAAATAATAAATTATTTGGACCTTATCAAAATTAAAAACGTTTTGCTACAAAATCATGGAATGGGAAAAAATACTTGCAAATCATGTATCTGGTAAAGATGTTGTGTCCAGAATATATAAACAACTCTTAACAATTCAAAAAAGATAAATGAATTGAAATTGGGCAAAGGATCTGAATAGATATTTCTCCAAGGAAGATATACAGCCAATAGACATATAAGATGCTCAACATCAGTACTCAACAAGGAAACACAGATTAAAACAACAATAAGGGGCTTCCCTGGTGGCGCAGTGGTTGAGAGTCCACCTGCCAATGCAGGGGACATGGGTTTGTGCCCCAGTCCAGGAAGATCCCACATGCCGTGGAGCAGCTGGGCCCACGAGCCATGGCTGCTGAGCCTGTGCAGCCGGAGCCTGTGCTCCGCGACGGGAGAGGCCACAACAATGAGAGGCCCGCGTACCGTAAAAAAAAAAAAAAAACAACAACAATGAGGTAACCACTTCCACACACTAGAATGGTGATAATCAAAATGATAATCACAAGTGTTGGTGAGGTAGTAGACAAATTGGAACCCTCATACATTGCTGGTAAGAATGTAAAGTGGTGCAGCTGTATTGGAAAACAATGTGACAGTTTCTGAACATATTAAATATGGAGTTATCATATGACTCAGCAATTCGATTCTTAGGTATATATCCAAGAAAAAATGGAAAAACACTTCCACAGAAAACATGTGTATGAATGCTCATAGAAACATTATTCATTATAACCAAAAAGTGGGAAAATTCAAATTTCCATCAACTGATAAAAGTATAAATAAAAGGTGATGTATCCATCCAACAGAATATTATTTGGCAATAAAAAGTAATGGAGTCTGTACGCACAAAACTATAAGACACTGATGAAAAAAATTAAAGATGATACAAACAGATGGAGAGATATACCATGTTCTTGGATTGGAAGAATCAACATTGTGAAAATGACTATACTACCCAAAGCAATCTACAGATTCAATGCAATCCCTATCAAACTACCAGAGGCAGTTTTTCATAGAACTAGAACAAAAAAATTCACAATTTGTATGGAAACACAAAAGACCCCAAATAGTCAAAGTAATATTGAAAAAGAAAAATGGAGCTGGAGGAATCAGGCTCCCAGACTTCAGACTATACTACAAAGCTACAGTAATCAAGACAGTATGGTACTGGCACAAAAACAGAATTATAGATCAATGGAACAGGATAGAAAGCCCACAGATAAACCCACACACATATGCTCACCTTAGTTTTGATAAAGCAGGCAAGAATATATAAGGGAGAAAAGACAGCCTCTTCAGTAAGTAGTGTTGGGAAAACTGGACAGCCGCATGTAAAAGAATGAAATTAGAAGACTCCCTAACACCATACACTAAAATAAACTCAAAATGGATTAAAGACCTAAATGTAAGGCCAGACAGTATAAAACTCTTAGAGGAAAACATAGGCAGAACACTCTATGACATAAATCACAGCAAATCCTTTTTGACCCACCTCCTACAGAAATGGAAATATAAACAAAAATAAACAAATGGGACCTAATGAAACTTAAAAGCTTTTGCACAGCAACGGAAACCATAAACAAGATGAAAAGACAACCCCCAGGATGGGAGAAAATATTTGCAAATGAAGCAACTGACAAAGGATTAATCGCCAAAATTTACAAGCAGCTCATGCAGCTCAATATCAAAAAAACAAGCAACCTAATCCCAATATGGGCAGAAAACCTAAATCGACATTTCTCCAAAGAAGATATACAGATTGCCAACAAACGATGAAAGGATGCTCAACATCACTAATCATTAGAGAAATGCAAATCAAAACTACAATGAGGTATCACCTCACACCAGTGAGAATGGCCATCATCAAAAAATCTAGAAACAATAAATGCTGGAGAGGGTGTGGAGAAAAGGGAACACTCTTGCACTGCTGGTGGGAATGTGAATTGGTTCAGCCACTATGGAGAACAGTATGGAGGTTCCTTAAAAAACTAAAAATAGCACTACCATATGACCCAGCAATCCCACAACTGAGCATATACCCTGAGAAAACCATAATTCAAAAAGAGTCATGTATCACAATGTTCACTGCAGCTCTATTTACAATAGTCAGGACATGGAAGCAACCTAAGTGTCCATCAACAGATGAATGGATAAGGAAGATGTGGCACATATACACAATGGAATATTACTCAGCCATAAAAGGAAACGAAATTGAGTTATTTGTAGTGAGGTGGATGGACCTAGAGTCTGTCATACAGAGTGAAGTAAGTCAGAAAGAGAAAGGCAAATACCGTATGGTAACACATATATATGGAATCTTAAAAAAAAAAAAAAAAAGGTTCTGAAGAACCTAGGGGCAGGACAGGAATAAAGAAGCAGACGTAGAGAATGGACTTGAGGACACGGGAAGTGGAAAGTGTAAGCTGGGATGAAGTGAGAGTGGCATGGACTTATATATACTACCAAATGTAAAACAGATAGCTAGTGGGAAGCAGCTGCATAGCACAGGAAGATCAGCTCAGTGCTTTGTGACCACCTAGAGGGATGGGATAGGGAGGGTGGGAGGGAGACGTAAGAGGGAGGAGATATGGGGATATATGTATATGTATAGCTGATTCACTTTGTTATAAAGCGGAAGCTAACACACCACTGTAAAGCAATTATACTCCAATAAAGATGTTAAAAATATAAATAAAATAGCAGTTAAAAAAAAAAGAAGTAATGGAGTACTGATACATGCTACAACATGGATGAACCTTGAAAACATCCCCAGCGAAAGAAGCTGGTCACAAAGGACCACATATGAAATGTCAAAAATAGGCAAATTTACAGAAAGAGATAAAAGATAAGTGGTTTCTAGACCTGGAGTGAAGGTTGGGAATTAAGAATGACAACTAATAAGTACAAGGTTTCTTTTGAGGATGATGGAAGTATTCTGAAATAGACTGTGGTACTCCAACAACTCTGTGGACTACTGATACATGCTACAATGTGAATGAACCCTAAAAATGTTTTGTGAACTAAAACAAGTCGGTCAAATATACCTTATATTATATGATGCCATCTACATGAAATGTCCAGAGTAGGCAAACCTGTGGAGATGGAGAGTATATTAGTGGTTTAAGTGGTGCCGAGGGCTGGGAGGGTGGGGGCAGGGATTTTGAGTGACTGCAAATATGCAGATTGCTTTTTAGTATAACGACAGTGTTCTAAAATTAAGTTATGATGATGGTTATACAGCTCTCTGAATATAATAAAACCCATTGATCTGAGAAATTTAAAAAGGTGAATTGTATGATAGATGAATTATGTATCAATAAAGCTGTTAAGAACTGTACAAAGAAAATATAGCTAAACTTAGCAGAAATTTAGGCAGGGAAAATTCAAACAGCTTATGGACATTGCTGAAATATAGGAAGAGAGAACATTTCTTGATATGTGGGTAGAGTCATTCTCTGGAGCACAGGAGCAGACAAAATGTAAAATTTGACATCTGAAATGTCATCTGAAAACAGACATCTGAAAATTTTAACATTGGAGAGTAGTAAGTAATGGAAATTTCTACAAAATTTTCAATGAGAACAATTTTTTTTTTTCAGGATCAAGCAGCGGTTTTTGTGAAGTGGTCACATGTAGAAAAAGAGAAAATTTTCAAGGGCAGAGAACTAGTCATAATCAGAGTTGACCATACTAGATGAACTTTGAAAACATCCCCAGTGAAAGAAGAGGGGTATTAGAGGAGGGGTAGGAATCTACATTTGAGAATAAATTCTGAGATACAAAAATGAGAGATAATTTTTTAAATGATTTTAATTTTTATTTCTAATTGTAATCACAAACACAAAACATTAACTTTACCATTTTAAGCATTTTTAAGTGTAAGGTTCAGTAGTGTTAGGTATGTCACATTGTTGTGCAGCAGATCTCTAGAAGTTTTTCATCTTGCAAAATTGAAACTCTATACCCATTAAACACTAATTTCCTCTTCCTATTCCCAGCAGCCCTTGACAGCCACCTTTCTACATTCTGTTTCTACGATTTTGACTACTTTAGATACCTTATGTATGTCAACTCAAACAACATTTGTCCTTTCATGACTGTCTTATTTTACTTAGCACATCCTCGAGGTTCATTCATGTAGTACCATGTGACAGGATCTCCTTTTTTAAAAAGCTGAATAATATCCATTGTATGTATCTATCACATTTTCTCTACCCATTCATCTTTGATGGGTATTTGGGTTACTTCCATCCCTTGGCTATAGTGAAAAATGCTACAGTGAACATGGGTATACAAATATCTCTTCAGGATTGTGCTTTGAATTCTTTTGTATGCATACCCAGAAGTGGGACTGCTAGATCATATGGTAATTCTATTTTTTAATTTTTGGAGGAAACTACATACAGTTTTCCACAGCAACATTCCTACCAACAGTGCAAAAGATTTCCAATTTCTCCACATCCTTGCCAGGACTTGTTTTCTGTTCTTTTGATAGTGGCTGTTTTAATAAGTGTAAGGTGATATCTCATTGTGGTTTTTGAATTGCATTTCCCTAACGATTAGAAATGTTGAGCACCTCTCATAGGCTTGTTGGCCATTTGTATGTCTTCTTTGGAGAACTGTCTATTCCAGGTCTTTGCCCATTTTTTAAATCAGGTTATCTCTTTTTCTGTTGTTGTGCACTGTAGGAGCTCCTTATATATCCTGGTTATAAAACCCTTAACAGATATATGATTTCCAAATACTTTCATTCTTTAGATTGCCTTTTCACTCTGTTAATTGTTCCCTTTGATCACACAGAATGTCTCACATACTAAAAGATGCTATTTTTTTCTTTAAAAAAAAGTGCTACTTACAAAAGTGCAGCACTTTCATATAACTAGTATTATCAATACAAGTTAAAAATACATATCACCATGCTGCTGTCTCTAGGCACTGTCTAGGCACTGACACCACAGCATGGACTACTATTTCCACCTCTGCTGGACACTGAATAGCAACATTTTAACCACCGACGCTGCTGATTCTGGAAACTGCCATTCCTGACGCTAGTCTCAGCAGAAAAATTCACTCTGGTTCCTGCTTCTATGTCTCACTAGCTTCAAAAGAATCATCAGCTTCATATGTTTGACAGAGCCTAAGTGAGAACTGTGCCCATGATTTAGCTGTAAGAGAGGACTGGAGAGTGAGCACAAGACATTTTCAACATCTCAAATGGGAAATAGGCTAGGTTTTTTTAAGGTGGAGAATTCCTCAAACATAGACATAATTATTGGCATTGTGATCAAAACTTAAAAAATGACTTCCACCACTCATCTTTAGGAAATAAAGATCTTCTTTTATGAAACATATTTTTGTACCATTATTATAAATAATTATGGTCTTGATAGGCCATTTAACTTACCCAAAATAATGCTTCTAAATCTTTTATGCATTTAGAATAACAAGGCAAATTTCAAGCCCAAGGTTCTTCATTTAGTTAATTATCTCTGATTACAGACTTAGTGTACATAGTTATTATAATGCTTAGAGACATAAAAAGGGCTTCATTTGCCTGTAAGTTCATTCTATTTAAGTAGAGAATACATATCAGATCGAAGAAAGAATGGATCAATAATTAATAAATTAGGCCATCCAAATCAATACCTGTGACCTATATGATCATAGATGTTGTAGCTGATCACTCTCAAATTCTAGAAAGTAAATTATCTAAATAATGTCAGTTGGTCAAATCAACATTTCTTCTTCAAAGGCTAGAACAGGTCATATGCTATTCCGTCACATGAAGAATGAAAATAGCCTTATGATATTTTCTGTCTTGAAGATGAATATATTGTACAATACCTGTTATGAGACATTAGTTTTACACTTAGTGTACGGTAACCTGCACTTAACATGCTGCCTACTGTCTCCAGAAATCAATGATTTACTAGAAGTCTGTGGGACTTTATCAGATCTTTATATTATTTTATCGATATATCTTCAATTTACACAGCTATTATCAAAACTATTTTCACCAGATCTTGCATTTTTACAATTTTAGAATGTTTTTTTATTTTTCTTCTACATGAAAATTTACGTGGCATATATTCAGGACTTACGCATCTGAAATACCCCAAAATCTGTTACCAAATTTAATCATTTAATTAAAATATTCCAGCATTTTCACCAATAATAATTTATAGACAGATGATATGATAAAACAATTAATTAGGGCTTCCCTGGTGGCGCAGTGGTTGAGAATCTGCCTGCTAATGCAGGGGACACGGGTTCGAGCCCTGGTCTGGGAAGATCCCACATGCCACGGAACAACTAGGCCCGTGAGCCACAACTACTGAGCCTGCGCATCTTGAGCCTGTGCTCCGCAACAAGAGAGGCTGCGATAGTGAGAGGCCTGGGCACCGCGATGAAGAGTGGCCCCCGCTTGCCACAACTAGAGAAAGTCCTCGCACAGAAATGAAGACCCAACACAGCCAAAAATAAATAAATAAATAAATAAAAAGCCAAGCATTTGAAGCCCTTAAAAAAAAAAAAAATTAATTAGCATTTTCCAGTGTTTTTATTTAAAAGAAAAATCTCGACATCAAGATGTCATCATCATCCTGCATGTAACACTGGTTTTGCCCTAGCAAGGCCAAAGCTATGTAGCCGAAGAAAGTGCTACCCACTTCTAACAGGGGAAATTGAACTGAAAAGAGTCTTTAGGTATAAAGCTAAATACTGTCACTGGATTGAACAAATATCTGCTATGTCCACACATATGAAACAAACCAGATTCTTGTTGACCACTTCCTGTCTCCAGTTTCTTTCAATCCATTTCCAGTGAGACTGAGGATGAATTTTACAGATAAAAACGTGATGTGTTATTGCAGTTTAGAAATGGTGGTATTGGTTTCCCAGGCTCTCACCCTGAGCCAGTGACATGGGCAGATTTATATTAATTCCAGAATTGTCTGGAAAACTTCAGTTAAGCATGGGAAGGAGAGTGAGATGTGAGTCACAACCACAAAATGCTTTATTGCATGTGAAACTGGTGTAAGTGAGAACTTTAAATGGTATTGACAGGAGTGTGAATTTTCTTTTCTGAGAGTTCCACCTGCCTAAAAGTGGAAGCTTCCCCTGCTGCTGCCCATGCTGTCCTCATTTGAGGGATAAACAAAAGCCTCTTCTCCAAAAGTCTGTCAATCCAGCACTTTCATGAGCCACTGAATTCATTTAAAGAAAAAAAAAGTGCTAAACGAATACATTGTCAAACTAAAAATGATTTTAATTTTTTAAAGGGAAACTTGGCATACCAATTATTCTGTATAATCATCTAAGCAATGTGTAGTTTTGCATTACTAACTACTATGATAAGGATAAATCCAATATCGTATATGCTATTTTAAATCAGCAGTTTCTGTTGGTATCCAAGGTATAACTAGCAAGAAATGGCTACAGAATTTGCACATAAATACCATAGAGGGTGGGAAGCAAAAATACTGCCTCAATAGATAAACACTATCGGAATAAATGCTTATTCTATTTAAGATTTTTTTTTATGTTCTAGCATTAGACATAAATTGTATAAAAAAGAAAATTCTAACGTTTTAAGCCAAATAATTATTTCATTACTTCTTTGACAGATTCCCACTAACTTATTCACAGAAGAAACTTACTGAAGTATCAACTTACTACTTTTGATTTTTAGTTTTCTTTATCTTTCTATTTTGGCCCAGACAAATTATTTTTTTTAATTTTTATTGTGATTTTTAGAGGTAAAGAAAAAAACAATTTTTCTGTACTCTCAACTTAGAGATTATTGTAAGTCATTTGTTTATGTTTATACCATGGAAATGTATATAATGTCTTCAATTATAATATACCACGTTTTTTCTCTTTCTAATAATCAAGTTAGGAACATTCTTTTCAAGTGCTGCTCTTTCATTTCAATTCATCTACTCGTACACAAGATCTGATAAAAGATGGGATCTAGTTAATACTCCTGATGCACTGTGTTCACATCGGCTTCCTCTTTGGTACTGTGATCATGAGCAGTACACAATAGGAGGCATTTGGGTACTTATTGTGCATAATTATTAAGGTGTGACAAAAGGATGAAGGAATTGCAGAGGCAATCTGTTCTTCAATCTGGGCTGTCTGAGGACCCTTTCAGAGCAGCAGAGTGTTAATTTCCTGCACATCTCATGATAAGCAAAACAAGCCTTCTCTGACAAGAAGGTTGCCATGAAAACATGCCGTTGCTGCATAATTTATTCTCTAATGTAATAAAAACCCCAGTGAAATAAGAGGGTTAGTTCTCTTAGATGAAGAAACTCGCAAGCTTTTATAAACAACTGATCTCCTTCTGCCAAGGGGTAGAATAGAGACAATTTGGTTATATTTTGAAAGCTAATGAATCCCCTCAATTTATAATAATTTTTAATTCACATAAGCAGTGATGGAAAAAAGATAATTTTTATGATGGTTCCTAATGATTTGAAAGTCCATTCTCCTTCAAATACAATAGTTTGCAAAACAATGACAATTACAGAATTAGCATCTACTAGTTAATAAACATTATTTATTTATGCATTGGTTCCAGGTAACTGTGAAAGTTAGTAAACACATTAAAATTTTGAATACATATGCCATATCATAAAGTTTTTGACTGAAAAACTAAAAACAGATCTGTTTTAATATGATGAGCTTGAAATAAACCTTGGGTACTTTTGTTTTACCATCCTTTAACAGATCATCTTTAAAGCAAAAACCCTATAGGGGAAAATGAAATAAACCAACAATTTGTCTTTTTGAACTTAACTTGCATCAGAGAAAAGGAGGGATTATGATGAATGATACAAAATACCCTTTTTTATCCCTGAATTGGAAATATCAGGTTATGTTATGCAGTTTTGGTCTGCAAAGTAACCCATCAACTCAAAAGCACAAAGGCATCTTTCTTTGCCCCCTGTGACGTTCCAGACCTAGTTGGAGATTACTGTATGTCTTACTCTACACTTCAGGAGTTTCAGAATCATACAGAGAGCTAAAAGCAGTGGTCTTCAGTCTGAGCCTTTTGAAAGGAAAGAAAAAAAAATCAAGAGCAGAGGCAGTTTGGAATATACAGTCATCCCTTGGTACCTGCAGGGAACTACTTCCAGGATGCTGAGTGCACACCAAAATCTATGGATGCTCAAATTCCTTACAGTCAGCCCTCCATATCCATGGGTTCTACATCCACAGATACTGAGGGTTCACTGTATTCCTTCTGGATTCTTTTTTAGGTCTATTTGTATGCTCAGCAGCTTAGTTAGTTCAGCTCCATCTGAGTGGGTTTTGGATGTTTCTTATGATGGCTTAAAAAATAATCTCAAACTTTTTTTCTCTACTCAAAGGTTAGGACTACAGGTAGATCAAATCAGAGGTACCCATCTCAAACTGTGTATCTATTCCATATGGAGAGAAACAGTAATTTATTCCAGTTAGGGTGCTGCCTAGGGTAGATGCTAGGAGTCTTACACTGGAATGTGGAACAAAATGGGAATACTTTAGTGTAACCACATTTACAGAAATAGCATCTACCAGTTAATAAATATCATTTAGTTGTGCATTGGTTCCAGATAACTGTGAAAATTAGTAAACAGATTAAAATTCCAGAAGATTAGCATTTCTCAAATTTAGTTTGTTAAAAATACAAACTGTCAGTTCTCTGTGTCAGAGAGTCTGACCCAGGTCTAAGTTGATGCCCAAAACTCTATTGGTATGTTTAACAGGTATCTCTGATACTTCCTAGAACCACACTCTGAGAAATTCCACAATATAAGTATTACCAAAATATACAAATAATTCAACCAATTACTGAACATTACAACTAATCTCAAGCTATGATATGGTGTGAGTATAGATTTTATCCAATTCCTCCTCTGATGGAGGCATTGTAAAAAGTTCATAAAATCAGCGATGTGTCTCCATTAAATGTCTTGAATGCTTGCTCCTCTGCTTTTTTTTTTTTTTTGGCCACATCACCAGGCTTTCAGGATCTTAGTTCCCCTACCAGGGATTGAACCCGAGGCATGGCAGTGAAAGCATGGAGTCCTAACCACTGGACTGCCAGGGAATTCCCTTTGCTCCTCTGCTTTTGACTTTTTGCTTTAAATATCTTATATGTGGTTGTTTTCCCCATTTCTTTAAAATATTTTTCAAAGTCTACTTATATGTTTGTCAGGATAATTGTTATCCTGATTCTCAATACTTAACTGTATTGTAACTAAAAGAGTAAAACTCTATTTTCCTCAGCCCAGCACGTTAGCCAGGACTCAAGGTGAGAGTAGGGTTGTTTATGCAGGAAAACTCTAATTCAGAAATGCAATCTAGCCTAAGGTTGTAAAAATGGTTATTGGAAGCATTTGGCCACATTTTTACACATCTGTCAGTGGAAAGACCATCCTCCACTGAACCTGCTTCTTATGTAGGTCGACCAAGGTAAATATGAAAACCAGAGCATACACAAAAGACATCTAACTGCTCTGCAGACAGAACAATGAGAAAGTAGGGGTAAAAGACAGCAGATAAGAACAAAGTATGAAAGGGGAAAGAGAGGAGTGAGAACGTATTAGTTTCCAATGACAACTGTAACAAATTACACAAACTTGATGTCATAAAGCAATAGAAATTGCTTCCTCACAATTTTGGAGGTCAGAAGTACAAAGTAAGTGTCTCTGTATGGGAATGAAGGTGTCTGGCAGAGCTGCACTCTGTCCAGAGGCTCTAGGGGAGAATCCATCCCTTGCCTCTTCCCACTTCTTACAGCTTCCAGCATTTCTTGGCTTGTGGCTGCATCGCTCCAATCTTCAAGGTCAGCAACTTCAAATCTCTCTCTGCTCTATCTGCACGTCACCTTCTCCTCTGTATATCTGCCTATAAAATATCTCTCTGCCTTCTTCTTACCAGGATTCAGGCAATTGAATTTAGGGCCCACTCAGAATACTCTCCTTATTTCAAGATCCTTAACTTAATCATACCTGTTTTTTTTAATTTCTTTGTTTCTTGACCCTATGTGAGGTAACATTCACAAGTTCCAGGGATAAAATGTGGATATCTTTTTTGGGGGTGGGGGGGCATTTTTAAGCTTACACAGAGAGGAAAGAGAGAACTTATATCAGAAGGCTGAAGCGAGTACAGAAGGTGATCATTGGAACAGCCACAGGCTATAACAGGTACATCTAAGGTCATTTTTAAAAATTTATTTATTTATTTTTGGCTGTGTTGGGTCTTTGTTGCTGTTCACGGGCTTTCTCTAGTTGCAGTGAGCGGGGGCTACTCTTCCTTGCGATGCACGGGCTTCTCATTGCCATGGCTTCTCTTGTTGTGGAGCACGGGCTCGAGGCACACAGGGTTCAGTAGTTGTAGCGCATGGACTGAGCAGTTGTGGCTCATGGGCTCTAGAGTGCAGGCTCAGTAGTTGTGGCACACAGGCTTAGTTGCTCCGCAGCATGTGGGATCTTCCCGGACCAGGGCTCGAACCCGTGTCCCCTGCACCGGCAGGCGGATTCTTAACCCCTGTGCCACCAGAGAAGTCCCTCTAAGATCATTGTTAAGCAGTATGCCTTGATGAGATAAAAACTATCTTGATCTGCCTAAATTTTCAATGAATACTGCTTCAAAAACAAAGCCTTGTGGGAGAAGCTATATGAGTTTCACAGAAGTAAAAACATCTGTCAGAAATGACCATGAGAATTTTAATCCTTGGATGTACTGGGACAGGACTTTGCAGCAGACTTGGGATACACACTTGAGCTAACTTTACCTACATATCAAAGAGCAATGTTGCTC
This sequence comes from Delphinus delphis, assembly GCF_949987515.2. Lineage (NCBI taxonomy): Eukaryota > Metazoa > Chordata > Mammalia > Artiodactyla > Delphinidae > Delphinus > Delphinus delphis. Next base: position 41,374,131 of record NC_082686.1, read on the forward strand.
AGCCGAAATCCGGATGGCACTGCATATGCTGTGGTTTACAACAGGTTTTAACTGTGACACTGGGTTTGGTTTTTGTTGTTGTTTTGTTTGTTCGTTTTGTTTTTTGCTGCTATGTTTCTGTTCCTTCTTGGCTGTTCTCATTTTTCTGGAAGCCACCTCAATTTACTGCATATTTCCTTTTCTACCTTCTTTGCTATTCTGTTTGTCCTGGACACCCTCTTTCTAAGCTCAAATGAAAGATTTTGTTGACACACATTTGTACTTAAAAAGACACAAGCAAAAAAAAAATCTCAGGCCACCCAGTGAATGAGGACTTCCCATCTGTCTGCCCCTTGTTTCACAGATTTCACACATTAAATCTTTACCTTCAAATCTATGATGAGAGAGACTTTTAATCTTCTTCAGGAAACACTTTGGTCTGGGAGGAAAGGAGAAAACCTCTGAAAGACTGACTTCAAAATTATATATGTGCGATGTGTAAAAGGAATTGTTTATCCTACAGTAACCCATCACATCTCAAAGGCAGGCCTTCTTCAGTTAATGGCAAGGTTCACATCAGTATGAGGAGGTGGAAATAAAGAGATTAACAGTCCATAGGCCTGTGGGAACTAGGCTAAGAGAAGAGTCACTAGTGCTGTAGAGCCTTATACGAGTGGGTTACACAGTCTTCCTTATGGCTTATGTTTCTTTAAATTCCCAGCTTCATAGACACTCCCAAATGCCAAAATCATGAGAGGTAGTTTAGAATGAGGTGCCAGGCCACCTTTGCAGGACACTGTAACAGACCACATTAGAGCTGCTTTACTTCCAGGATGAGACTGAAGACGTAAGACTGAGGATTCTTCTCAAGAGTCAGGGGCATGCACAGAGCAGGTGTTTTCCCTCTGCTTCCACATAAACAGGGGAAGGGACCTCTAAGACAACCCTTCAGAAAGCTTTATTTATTTCCTGTAGAGCTTGAGAAGCTAGTGTGTAAGTCTTGATAAGAAAAGCTTAAAGTCATGGAACTATGCCTGGAACTGCCCCTCCCTGACTGCAAAAGGTGAAAGACTGCATGGCATGGGGTGAGCTATGGAATTAATTTCTGCTTTCATGGTCATACTTGCCCTACTTTAAATTACAAACATTCCAGTGCTCTGCTAGACCAACACATTTATTTATTCTTTCATTCAACAAATGTTTGCTGAATGTCTATTATGTGCAAGAGACTGTGTTGCATTACTTAAGTGGACAGAGAGTGTCTAGTCCTTTTACCCAGGATAGTTACTTGTAAATTAATAATATTAAAAATGTGTTCTAAAGAAATATCAAACAAGACATTTATTGACTGTATCCTTGTACAACATACTGTGTGAGATACAAACATGAATCTGATGCAGTCTTGCCCAGAGAAAGAGGAGCTCATTGTTCGGCGAGTAGTTATGATAAAATAACATATGTAGTAAAATGTGAGAAATGAAAAGCTATGAATGATCAGTTACAGTGAGATAGTACCATGGAGCAGAGGCAAAATTTCTGGAGTGGGTTATAAGTGAGGTCTTGCTAACAATTGTTTAGTAAATCTCATATAAGTCTGCTTACCTTTTGAATAAGACAACGCTACACAGAAATATAGAGACCTTCATATACCAGTTTCTATGTCACAGGTAAAGAATCTAAAGACGAATATAACCTATTCCTTAATCTCAAAAAGATTATAACTCAATGGAAGCAATAGACATTTATGGAAATTATTTTAATGAAATTATGTGTGTGGATTTCCAAAATTGAGGTTCATACAAAGTGCCCAACTCTGTTGAGGGAAGTCAGGAGATGAGGAAAGAAAAAATCAATAATGATGTTAAAAGAACAGACTCTCTGTTGCAGTACAAACTTCTCTGACTGACAACTAAATAGAATCAAAATTCAAAAGTGGGTCTCAGGAAACCAAGGAGATAGATTCAGCTTGAAGGGTTGCTGCTCACCCTGCCTGTCCTCAATGGTCAAACAATGCATGCCTCATGCGTCACCAGCACTGGAGTGACACAACCCTAGGCACCATATGAAAGAAAATCTTTAGCTTACACTTGGCTGACACAATGCTAGTTCTCTGCAGCAGTTTTCCTGGACACAGAACCCAATTCTTTTCTTCATTTGATGATCTCAACTACTAATCCTGCAGCTATTTCTCTCACTTTATTTCTCTTTAACTTCAAGTTCCTTTTTGATGTTTAAAACTCTTTTCCAAAAATAGCCCTAACCACTCTCATCAAGATGGGGTTTTTGTTGTTGCTTTATAGTTGTTGTTGTTGTTGTTGTTGTTTTCAAAGGCTACTTTCACTTAGGGAAATGTACCTAAATATAGAGCCCAGATCATATTAACCTTTTTAACACAACCAGAACATCACCCTTATAGGTGCCCTACCTTGGCCAAAAGAGTAATGCCTTGACACACTTCACGAATTCCACTGCTCACAAATGTCAATAAAAGTAGGATTTATTGCTCAACAAAGATTACAAAGCTTTACAAAAATGAAGAGCAAATTTAATTCTTTCTAAAGTATATTTGAGTTACTTAAACGTAAATGCTCTGGAAGTATAAGTTCTGGAAGAACAAATTTTCCATGAAATCCAAGCTAAATATAGTATGGATTCGCAATTTAACCTTGGGAAAATAAACTATTGGAGACTGTTTTTTCTTTGAAAAACTAAATGCAGAACCAATTAGAACATTGCTGCTTTGACTAAGATGGACATTTTTAAATGCTTGGGAACTTAAATTCTGTATAATGCACACAGAAAAGAATTGCAAATTGACAGTATTTTTTTCTCTTTCTACAAGGCTTAGCCAGCCATATCAGAAAGACCATATGTTAGCTGCAAGAGAAGTTTGCTCTAAGGGGTTTTAGTTAGAATTTTGCAGTTTGGATACTCTATATAAAAAGAGATACTTTGAGAAAAGATTTAAGGCTCTTTGGTAATGGTAATACAATTGAACTATATTATAATGCAGAGAGTTGCTACTTTACAGATTTACTATGCCAAAATAACTGAAATGCATTTTGTTGTGGTCACTCCACAGAGTGGAGTGATGGATGGATCCCCCCAAACTCAAAATCTGGTTTAGATATTAAGATTGATGATGCCACAAACTCACCAAGAGAGTATGAAAAGGTTTGTTGCTCATATAATGAGGTTTTCTGGGGGGGAAACAGAATGAGCTCCCCAGCAGGCTCAAGAATGGCTTGAAACAACAGAGAACAGAGATTGTCTTTAGGATTTTTATGGTAGATAGGAGGGGTGAGGTAGGGTGAGGGTTCTTTCACATGGGCTGTGGCTTGTGTGGTTTGGAATTCCCACTAGCACCAAAGGAGGGAGCACTGGGCTTCCTTATCAGCTGGCCCAGATGTAGAGCAGAAGAGGGAAAGGGAGTGATGGGGCTTGAAATCTGGCAGCAGTCAAACGCTGAACACTGAATTTGACTCTTTATTACAATTCACCTGTGATATTTGACTGATGGCTGATGCAATATTTTACTTTACTGAATTTGAACTTGTTTAAATAAGCCATCACTATGCTCTATAAGGCCTATAGCCTGAGGCTGGTAAGGGAGGTGAATATTCCATTGAAAGTATTGTTCAAGAGCTCAGTACTGTGTGGCTTTGGAAGTGAAATGAGTGCCTTGGTCACCATCAATAATAGACTCTAGAACGTTGAGAGGGGTAAGGAGTATTTTGGTGGTGCCTTGTATTATGGCTTCAGAATGGGCAGAAACTTGTGTGATGTTGATTTATTGTTTTGTATATCTATGAAGCAAAAGAGCACCAGAGTTCTCTACACCAAAAGGGGCAAACTTGGATAAACAATTGTCGTTGATGCCACTGCCAGAGCAGATGGCCAAACCATTGTCAGTGACCGAGAGCCTGTAAAAATATGCAGATTGGGCCAATTGTTGGCCAGGGTATCCAATGCTAAGATGGTGCCTAACGTGCAGCCAATTATGTGGACCTTTACATTCCATCCCTGATCAAGGACATCCTGGTAAAGGGATAAAAAATTGCAGTCCTTCAGTGAGCTCCATCATGTGTGATGGTGGTCCTGCTATTCATAAAGTATATGAACTTGCTTTACTGTTCACACAGTTGTACTCAAGGATTACACAGTGGCCAAGGGATTGAGGACAGAGTTTTCCTCTAAAACCATGGCACCTGTCAAGATACTGAGGGTGGAGGAGACAACCTTTCTATAGATGAGATATGCCATAGTACCTGCCTTTGACTCTATTCTCTAGGAGAAAGGTTCTGTGGTTGTGCTGAACTTGTGGGGTGCTGCTTCCATGACCCAATACATAAGGGCAGGTAAGAATCAAGGGTCTTGGGCTTAGGGCCTGTGAGAGCCTCTGTCTCCGGAGAGGCCAGTATGCAACCAGCAATGGCCCCTCTAATGGCATGTACTGTGGAGTCAAGGATGGCAATTTCTTATACCATAAGTCCACGGGCAACTCATAGCCATCTTGGCCAGTCCAGAGACTCCAGAAGGCATGAAAAGAGGTTGACAAAGCCTCTGCAGTGAAGGAGTCTCTAGCAGACACTAATTAGAACCTCCACTGTCTTGTAATGTGGACAAATTTTTTGAGCATTTTATTATAGAACACCTCATATAAGGTGGGCAGATTTTCAAGTAACAGTTTAAAAGGCTTAAGTAAAATTTGTAGCTGAGGAATATGTTGCCTCCAGAACCCCTAAATGCCTAAAAGATGTTTGGCTTGTTTTAAATTTTTGCGTGCTGAGAGAGTCAATAGTTGTTTCTTGACAGTGTCCGAATGGCTTCAGTTTACCTAATAATTTTCTGGAATTTAACTGTGGGGCCTTGTACTGTTTGTGGGGCAACAGTCTTTTTGTGAGCTCTTTTGTATTTGTATGTCCTGAATGAGTGTGTCAAATAAATGTTGGAAGGGAAAGGGGATGCCATCAATATAATGTCATACGTGAGCTCCTGGGGAGAGTTGTATATGGTTAAGAACTTGCCTACAAAGATTGTGTGTGATGGCAAGGCTGTTGCAGTATAACTCATACAGCCAGATGAAGGTATATTGGTCTCTTCAGAGGTGAAGGCAAACTGCAGTTAGAGGCCTTGAAACAGGAACTTACCAGATCATATTAGCCAAATCTATATCTAACTACAAAGTATTTACCAGATGCTGATTGGATGGACTCAGTAATTTTAATAACATCGGGTATGGGGTCTTAATGTGTGGGACCAGGGCTTTAAGGTTGGGGTACTGAACCATTAGGTGCCATTTATTCTTTCCAAGTTTAAGAATAGGCCAAATTGGGCTGTTAAATAGAGAAACAGTGAGAATAACCATCCCTTCTTTAAATAGGTCTTGCATAATGGGTTACAGTCCTTGAAGGCCCTGTTTTAATTTACACTGGTCTGTATAAACTATTTTAACAGAGAAGGAGAACCATGGAGTCCCGTTTTGTCAAGTCGTTTATAAATGTCAAAAATTTAATTCGTTTATTATTCATTGAGTAAGAGCCTCAATGCCCAACATGGGCTATTATAGGGCAATAGGCACTATGGCTGTGGGGAATTTCGGCAAGGCAGTAGTCTAGTGGTTAATGTGAGGCATATTTTTTTTGTCCTCTGTTTTAGGTCAGGAATTCCTCTAAGGTTATAGGGAACACCATATATAAATGTAGTAGGATCCCAGGTTGAACTGTAATTTGAGCTCCAGTATTAATTATGGTCATGAATGTTTGCCAATTTGGGGCATTTCAGTAGATGTTAAGGTTAATTCAAGACCTATATTGTGGAGGCACAAAAGCCAATCAGCACTAATATTTTATTGTATAAATTTTTAAATTAAATTTTGGATTTCCAATTGGGTCAAATTGTGGACCTCTATTTTAGATTTTATTTCTTTTCCCTGTATTTAAGGGTTTTCTTTTTTCCTTATTTTGTTTGATTTTTTATGGATATACTTTCAGGAGGGGATTTTCCTCTCTACTCTGCTTATATTTGTAAATTTCTTCCTTCTCCAAAATTCTCAAATTAGGATCTTCAGTGTTACGGACCTCTCCCATGCCAATGGTTGCTTTATAGGGTTTAAGAGACATGGACTTTAGTCAGGTTTGAATTAACCCCTTGGCTGTGACATGGGGGTGCCATGGGTGTGTTCAAAGCAAAAGCTTGCCAGCAAGCAGCATATCCAGTTAGCAAGCCAATGCAAGAGCAGAAAGATCCCTGGTGGTGGTGGCCATGCTTGAGACACTCTACTTGCTGTGCCAAATGTTGTGGTCACCCACAGTAAGGGGGTGGACCCTCTACCCAAAAGTTGGTTCAGATGTCAACACTGATGATGCCACATATGGTTTGAAGATTTGAAAAGGGTTGTTACCTATACAATAGAACTTTCCAAGGAGAATACAACTGACATCCAACAGATCCAAAAATGTCTTAGGAGAGTAGGGAAAGGAAAGTAGCTTTGGGATTTTTAAGAGGGTTGGGGAATGGGGCTGGTAAGAAGGTTCCTTCATGAAGGCTAGGATTTGCAATGTTGAACCTTCCAACAGTTCCTGGGCTTTCTTTTTATATGGTCAGACCACTCAAGATGGCTCCTCTCTTGCTTTTTGTACATCTCCTACTCAAACAATCCCTGCTTCACCTACACCCTGCTCACATGAACATGCTTGCCCACTGCCCCAGATAATGATTGCTCTAATCCTTAGGTCAGAATGGCTCCACCTGCTAGTTTACTAAAGAGAAACACCTGCCCTCATGATGGTCGTTAAGCTGGGGGACTGTAAGGGGTGTGCACTAGCCACTGGTTTCCCTGGTGAGCAACCCAACGTCAACTCCCCCTATAAATGGTAACCTCCTCTTCCAGAGAAGCAAATATTGCTGCCATGTCCTGCCTGTGGTCCGCTGTATTTGGTGGCGTGTTGCTCCAGGACCCTTTTGCCTCACATGTAAGATTCTCTATCCAATAAACCACTGATGTCTCTGTCACTGTTTCCAGGCTCTTTTTTCAATCTGGAGGCTGGCCAACTACAAGGCTTGCAGCCCTGCAGGATGCAGCTCAACAGGTATCAACTTGCCACATGAGGGGCTGGGGAAGGAAAAATGGTGGGGCTTGAAAGTTATCCGTAGTCAAACAACAAAAAATGGAGTCTGATACTTTATTATACTTTGTGTGTGTATGTGTGTTACATGTCCGTTAGAAGAAAAGATTTGATTTGGAATACAACTACATTTTCACCTGTAGCCAGCTTGAAATAGTGATTCACAGGAAGTCAAGGGTAGTACAGAAATAGCATGGACTTTAGAGTCAGGGGGACCTGAATTCACACCCCTAATCTGCTATTATTTTTTTTTGTTCCCTTGGAAAAGTGTACTTAAACTCTCCAGTTTCCTCCACTATGTAAAATAGAAACCTCACAGAACTGTTGAGGGGAATAAGCTAATATGTGAATTCATGTGAACTCTGTGGCATGGCTCTTGGCATATAGTAGGTATTATTCATGCTAGTTTTACCTCTTTAGTCATTCAGTAACTTATGTTTATTTCTGAATGGAAACCCTGGCAATAGTAAGATTTTACTGGACAGCCAATTCCCAATTATTCTAAGTGAATTGTCCTTCTTAGGGATAAAGTGATGCCCCAAGAGTTTCTCAGCTCCCATTTCAGCTGGCCAGCATTCTTCATCCTAACGTAAGGTATGAATCATACCAGCTAATTTAGCTACATATTAAATTGGATTATGCAAGATTGTTTTCTCCATTATGTGCCTTTATACCATAAAAAAGTATATTTGAGCCTTTCTAATAAATCCTTGTGAATCAATTATCTTTTTAGCTATGCATTTCACCTTTATCACTCTATTCTTCCTTTCAACAAACACACTGAGCACATTGTGGTGGGTCATAGTGACACAGTAGGTCTCATGACAGGATATGATGTAAAGATAAGATGGCAGTAAGAAAAATAAAAAGAATTCAAAGTAGGTATATGTAGCAAAGCAGAATACGCTGTTTGTTAGTAGGTAGACCATGTACTTCCATGCACTGTTCTTTTACCTGCTGGCATCAAAGGCTAAAATCCCTTGCCTATGAGCTCCTCTAACTTGTGGTTTCTTTATTCCAGGAAGGCCATTTCCAGCACTGTAGTCACTATTTTGCTGCCTCAACCACATCGCTTTAGCCCTTACTATTTCAGTGGACGTAAGTTGAGTCCAGCTCCAGTATCTGCAGTTTTCTCTGCCTGATGGCCTTCTCCAAGTCTAGAAACCACTCTGCCCACATGCCAGGCATCCTGGAAATGTCAAGTATTTAATAACTCTCAAGAGTAGCTCCCAACAAGTGACTGATGGGAACTGGTATATAAATAGCCCATCATCCTGTTTCTTAGATGAAGTATGTACTTTACATTGACTTTCAGAGTTTTCTCAGAGGGATTAAGTTCCCTCACCTGAAGTGATCCCTGACTTTATTAACTACACTTTGTTGATCTCTTCTTTGTCTCATTTCTCTGTTCACCTATCAGTGTTTTCTGCTAATCACAGAAAGCTGCTTGCACTCACATCCTTGATTTAGGGTCTGCAAGTGGGTAAAGCCAAACTGAGATAATTTTGGTTTATTTTGTTGAGGAATTAGGAAATAAGGTGCTACACATAGTTACTTGTATCTGTCAAGGTCTGTGAAAATTCTTGGATTTTACCTACTTGTGAGCTAATAAATCAGCCTGTTTCTGTTTCATGGTTACTGACAGAAGGCATGAAACTCCTGGGTCAGAGGCAAAGAACTTCATTACTCACAGCACAGCAGGCATCATCAGCTTCATGTTCACATCAGTTCTTCCTGCTCCTCCTTCCCCCTGGCCTCAGGAGGCTCATGCAGAGGGACCCATAGGAATGCTGGATACACAACAGATTTCTGTCATGACTGAGGAATACTAAACGGGGACTTTGTTTTTATCATAAATGGCAAGCAAGCCTGCTTTTAGTCCTCATCCCTCACTGCAAATGCAACCCTAAGAAATGCACCAAGTAAAGAAAGGCCATAGTCTTACATTCTTGGTATACCCAGCAAGAACCCACAGGACACTCAGGGCTCATGGCAAATCACCTCTCCCAACAGTACTGTGGTTTGTACTTGTTTGCCCATTCACCAGTAAACTGAAGTGAGCCGTGAGTCATGTTCACTTTTAAAACAGAACATGTCTCTTTGTTCTGCCCTAGCTCATCTCAGAACACCAAGAGCTAGATGCTATATAATACTTTCCCTAACTTGAACACACCTGTGTCAACTAGAGAGAATGCAATGTAGCAAACTCAAGAAAAGAAGTATGAAGAAAGAATAACAGAATCATGTAAGGACCAGCAATTAGATTTGGGCAAGTTTCTCAATTTTCACAGGAGAGTGCCATTTGAGCTGGCATGATAAATGTGAGCTTTACAATTGAAAGCAAAGATGGATCACAAATAGAGTGGAAACCATAGATGAAAGGCTTTAAGATGTGAAAGCATCCTGGTGTATCCTGCACTGGTCAGTAGGGCAGTATGAAATATAAGGGAAGGAAAGAAGTGATTAAAGTGAGGTTGGCAAAACAGTGGTCACCAGGGGTCTTGAAGTCATTTATGTGCGTTTAACAAATTTTTACTGCATTTCTACTATACTGTGCTCCAGTAATATAAGCTACTCTCCCAGAGTCTCCATTTGCTATTCTTCCTTCTCCACTCCCCTCCTCAAATATCTTATCAAAATAACCGGGTCGGGGCTTCTCTGGTGGCGCAGTTGTTGAGAGTCCGCCTGCCGATGCAGGGGACACAGGTTCGTGCCCCGGTCCGGGAAGATCCCACATGCCGCGGAACAGCTGGGCCCGCAGCCTGCGCATCCGGAGCCTGTGCCCCAGAACGGGAGAGGTTGCAACAGTGAGAGGCCCACGTACCGCAAAAAAAAAAAAAAAAAAAAAAAAAAGCAGGATCACAGCCTCAGACCAGGTAAAACAAAATTAGTAGCCTCTTCTCCCCTGCTATCCAGAGGATTCTATTGCAGGTGTCAGGTAAAGGCCTCTGTTGAGATACCCACCTTCATCATTACAGTCAAACAAGAAAGTACTACTTTAAAACATTATTTTTTCTATTTCAATAGTAGAGTTTAGTGAACATGAGAATCTACTGGAATGGCATTTGCAGAAGCTAATATATCAGGCTCTGAATTCAAACTCTTAAGTTTTTACTCCCACAATTAAGATTTCTTAGCTATGTGACCTTAGACAAGCTACATAACATCTTAAGGACTCAGTTTCCATCTCCATAAAATGGGAATAATGATGTTACATTCCTCATGTAAAATGTTCTCATGATTGAATGAGGAAATTCATGTCAAATGCCTGGAACATATTATCATCCAATACAGATATTAACTATCCTCAGGTTTATACTATTATCACAGATGGTTAGAAGGTGGCAGTATTTGATGGAACTACACATATAAAATCAATCCACTGGGCTTATTTGGTTACTATTAAAGAATAGTAGAATGGGAGGTAGTCATAATGTTTACAAGTTGTAATATTCTTATCAACCCTGAAATCTGCTCACTACATCAAAATCTGACTGTGGCTTTCTAAAGAGCGTCAACAAATTTTCAAAGAAGTTTTGAGATATGGATCTGTGTTTTATTTTTTGAAAAATCCCCCATATTTTTAAGCAAGAAATAATACATCTTTATACAAATAATTTCCGCATGTCAGGATGGACTGAAAGAGTTAATGTACTTGCAGAACACTATTAAGAGGCTGACAAAAGTTTAAATTGGAGGAAAAACAGTTACAGAATTTAATAGCTAAGAAATATCAAACAGAACACATGGTTAAATACCTGATGTTATTCCAGTGTACTCTGTTATAACTGGAAATGCAAAAAGGGTAAGTATGTATAACCCTGTACCACAGGCGCCTGTAACACTTCTCTTGGCCAAACCCCAACCCAGAAGCCACAAAATATGCCCTGTTGGATAAATCTGGGGCTTCCCCACTTGCATGCACTCTGACACAAGTCACAAAAAATGCTGTGCCAACAATTACATAACTTGCTCTGTAGCTATAGTAATCTTGCTCCTTCCTCTCTGGGGCCCACTCAGTCATTGCTCATTTATCTTGTTTCATGCTGGCCTGTTCACTTTATCCAGTTCCTTTAAGCCCTGGAACCCCTGCTCTCCACCACAAATTGGCCTTAAAACTGTGCACATTGAAACAGATTTCCTTTTAGCATTCACCTTTGATGTGACTCTACCTTCCCCAAATTCATTTCTGAACCCTTGTCCTGCATCTACCTTTCTCTTTGCATCTGGCACAAATGTGATATAGTTCCTAGGAATGATCCTCTAATCCAACCCCCTCACTTTACAGATGATGAAATGTTTAGATTAGAATGTTTCACGTGGGATTTTTACAGAAATATTTATCAATCACTTCAAATGCTAGGCTAATTTCTGGAAAGTTTCCATGTGTGGCTGGTCTTCCCCTCTGTGTTACATTGATTCCTAATAATTCTATTCAGAGGATAAAATTTCTACATTGTCCCCTGAGGGAAAAATACCTCTCTATGGATAAAAGAAGAGAGAGTATATTGTCTGAATGTAGATGCACAGGATCTTTTAAATGTATTTAAACTCTTTATAAAAGGTATTAATTCAAATCATATACCATCTTCATGAATTTACTATGGAATTTATGTCCTCTTTACTTGATTCCCCTGAAATTTACCACGTTTTTATTTATACAAGACTTTATAGTACTTAAAGTCTTTTGCCCCATATTCTACTAATAACAACAAATAATATTGGGTGGGGAAGTATATGACTTTATTGTGTAAGTGAATAAACCATTGATCATTTCTAGCTGTGTGGATTAGACCATTGAAAGAAAAATAAATTGTAAAAATACCAATCTCATTGGTGAAAAACAGAATGTTTATGTACTTGAGATCCCCAAATTCCATAATTTTATCTCCCCAAAAGGCCAAGTATTTTAACATACTCACACACTGTGAAAATATCCAAGGCAGTGTCTCATAATATGTCATTCTCAGGGCGTACCAAAAACAAGTCTTTGGCATTGTAGGAACTAAATCCCCTTGATGGAGTCCATTTCACAGTGAATTTTTTTCTGCCTTGTATAATATTGTTACAAGGTTCCAGTGTCTATATTTGTCTTTTGAGTTAGTTTGAGTAGATTATGAGAGCAAACTTACTTTTAACTATTTTATTCTCTAAATAATTATATTAATAAAACATGGGGTGAATAACTGATTTTTTTTTTCAAACAGCTGTCATAGCATTTCAAACACTATGGGACAATAATATCATTTAATGTTCACCCTTGAAAGAAAATTTGAAAAAGCAGGCTAATGTTGTGTCTCAGTTTTTCCTCAAACCAATTTTCTGGTGTTCATTTGGAAATCTTGGCTTAAGATGGTATTGAGGGAAACCAAAAGTTAATCTATTAACTACTTCAGCGGCACACATCCATTTTAAACAATGAATACTTTGCATCTGAATTTACTATTCTGACATAGTCAGGCACACTTTAATCCTCCCTTCTTTATCTAGAACATGGCAACTTCCTCTTATACTCTGAAAGAAGTTCAGTCAAAACACTCCATTAACACTCTCTTTGTCCCTCTTAGTACTATTTTTTCATGTTATTTCAAGGATTTCTGTAAAAGCATCTTTCCCTCTTTAAAATGTCAAATTTTACTACTTAGAACATATGTGCTTCTTTACCTCCATAAACCACTGGCTGGGCCTGAACATGAGTTGGCTCCTCTTTAGGAAAGATGCCATGTTTCCTCAATACCACCTTACCCTGTAGCACATGACCTCTAATTCTTCGTTTTACAAAGCTATTCTGTTGGGAAAAACCCCAAACACTTAGAAAAATGAATTTAAATGCTTGATTATCTTGATGTTTTTCAGTCAAGTATTGTTTTAGACTAACGCTTGTCCTCTGCATTGTCAGCATAATTATTTCACTCACAGTCATGTGTAATGTATCAATACATTGTCACACTGTTACTAATATCAAATAAATTGTGAGGCAATTATTTATCAATCTAATAACAGAACTAGCAACAAAACTTAGAAAAACCTTTGCATGTTCTTATATACAGAGGAACTGAATCTACTTCAAGTGTTTTAAAAGCCTGGTTTATATCTTTCCTGGTTGACTTGTTCATTGGAAAAAGTACTCGACAAGAAGCAGGGGATCTCAATTCTCTATCCAAATCTGAAGCAAAATAGCTTTCTGACTTGAGGCCTGGGAGGGTCAGGTCTGATCCACAGGCTGAAGAGTTCTGATGATTGATAGATAGGTAGGTAGATAGAAAGATAGACAGATAGATAGACAGATAGACAACAGGTAGATTTACGTTGAGATAAAGATGTTTGTATAGGTATAGCTATACAGGTAGATGTAGATCTAGATTAAGATAAAGACATAGATTGAAACATAGATGTAAACCTAAAAATAGACATATATGGATGTATAGATATAGATAGCCTAGCACAAAGGACCTACTACCATGCTGTCCTATCCTGTTTAATTCGTAACTTTATGAAAACTTCCCGGTCCTTGTAGGTGTATGAGTTCTCATGCTTTATCTAAAGAAATGTATAGTAGTTGAAAGCTTTTATTTCACGGCAAAGGGACTCTACATGCTTGGGATAAGCCAAAGACTTTCGTCAGATGCACACATGAGGCTCTTACTGAAGCCTGGAGTCAACAAAGCATAGGAAATATTGGCAAAGGATTAAGCCTTTGCAATTTTCTGAAAATCCTCTTAAGAAAGATGTTCTATTACAATTTACAAATGAGAATCTATAAGTCGATCGTTAGAAACTTTCTTTCCAGCTTTAATGGCAGTGTTTCTCAACTGATTTTAAGCCTGAGGTTTATTTGCTAGTGTTACGTAAATGGAGACTGACATGTTGGTAGAAAAAGCAAACTGTTTCTTGAAAGATTGAAAGGTTCACAGGACAGACAACGCATTAAAAATGCACAAATACACATATGCACAAATAGATACAGTGTACATACAAACGTATACACTGTTTCAAATTGACTCTTTAGAAATAGTTACTGCATTGACCACAGTGTTACACGCATTTAATTTTTTCACTACTCTGTTGTTGTTGTTGATGTTTTTCAGATATATAGTTTCAAATATATCCAGTTCACCTGAGAAGTGACAAAGGTCAAACCAGGGTTAATCTACTCCACCTTTAGTTGTAGATTAATATCTCAATATTCCACTGACCTGGAAATCACTGTATTCCCCAAAGAGTAGTTTTTAGTCACAATTATACATACTTTCCATAATAAAAGCAGAAATAAAAACTGCAAAACAGGGCTTCCCTGGTGGCGCAGTGGTTGAGAGTCCGCCTGCCGATGCAGGGGACACGGGTTCGTGCCCCGGTCCGGGAGGATCCCACATGCCGTGGAGCGGCTGGGCCCGTGAGCCATGGCCACTGAGCCTGCGCATCCGGAGCCTGTGCTCCGCAACGGGAAAGGCCACAACAGTGAGAGGCCCGCGTACCGCAAAAAACAAACAAACAAACAACAACAAAATAAAACTGCAAAACAATGTATGTACATGATAGTATATTTGATAGAAATGTTTGATATATATTGAGTAGAGTCACACTAGCAGTTTTAGATTTATCTGCTATGCATGCTATATTCCTATATGTTGATATACATTTGATTGTTATTTACTTGTTCTGCACACAAATGGTTTTGGCTCATAGAAGGCTGTTACATCTCTAAACTATTTCCCCCAGGCCAATGTAATTGTTTGCAAACATATTATGAAACACAAGAGACCAAAACAACTACAATAACAACAAAACATGGAAAGTCATTAGAGATCACTGGGTATTACTCTGGCATGAAAAAAATAAAATATCTTCCAATAAACTAAAACATTTCTCTTGTATATCACTTGCAGACCTCTTTAAATGTTTTACAATCACTCGCATGTTTCTCTAGTTTCTCTAACTATGGTGTACAGGAATACTGTTGAAAATTACTACAATTAAACATTTATATCTTAATTTTATGACACCAATTATTCCTTAAATCATGAATTGTTAAAGCTTGGAACATACCTAGAAGATCATCTGTTCATTTTCCATAGACAACTGATGTTGCACCTGAGGAGAAAAACAGCAATAAAACAATTTAATAGAAACCTACAAATAAATAGTATTCTATAGTACAATTTATTTCTTCCATTGAGATATTTCAGTAGCCTCAAACTAATTTAGGTTTGTCCTTAGGAAAAAAGAGATCAAAGTTTCTTTGACTTGGAGAAATTAAAGATAAGAACAATTATTTGGGGGGGGGACTTATTTTCAAACTTAATTTATTGAACACCTTCTCTTTGTCATTCACTAGTCTAGTCACTAAACATAGAGACATTAAAAAAAAGCAGGAAAACAAAAAACCTGCTATGTTGGAGCTCATATTTTAGTGAAAGAAGTTAGGTAAAGGAATAAATGTATATTTTGTTTAAAGATATATAAATTGTAAGCAAATATTATAGTACTTAATAGTATGTTACTTTCATAGAGTGATGGAGAAATCTTCACTTTTAGAATCAAATGCCCTGAGAGTTAATCAAGAGTATGAAACACACAAGACATAAGATACAAGATAGGTTACTTATCTTTTTTAGCTTCTGTTTCAACCTAGGTTATCATGAATTTGATTATGCAGACTTCCTCACAATATTTCTTTGAATCACAAAAGTGATCAATGGACATTGTAGTATTTTTGTAAAACTGAACCAAGCACTATACAAACATAAGGCGGTGTCATTATTTGGGTACTTTGGTGTGAGGAAGGAAGAAAACTGTAAAAATATCTGTAGAGCATTCCTGTATCTTGACATGTGCTAGAAATTGGCCAGCAAATTGACATAATATGAGCCGTATAAATGATGACTGTAAGAATTTAAGACATGCACGTGCGTACTCTGTTCTACCCCACCAGACCCATCCCTAGAACATAATATACTGGGGCATTCCCCTCAACAGTCCAACGTTTTAAGGAGACCATTTTGCTACATGGCAAGTGGTAATGAAATATGGATTTGAAGAACAGCCATTAGGATAAAAAGACATCACTCTTCCAATCTGTAGTTAAAATCACTGACGACTTCCCTACAAGCTAAAGGAGAGGGATGGCTCACCTTTCAGAATTTATGTTAATTTTTATTTTTGATTTAAATTTGCTCTTGATGTTCATTTTAAACAGAGTGCATCTACTTTAAAAATGTGGGCATTTAGTCTGGAGTTAGAATGAGAAATACAGAGAGTATTTTTTCTTAGGTTCTATGGCTTCTACATCAGCAGTTTTCATGTTAATGTGGATTTAAAGTCAACTGTTGATCTTGGAAAACACTGGCATCCCTGGGCCCTGGCACAAGTATCCTGATTCAGTAAATTCGGCATGTGTCCCAGAATCTGTATATTAAATAGTATCTATCTACCTCCCCATCTAATTCAGTTGATCTTTATAATACACTTCGAGAAAAAAATTAAGGATAACGGACAACTCTGGAAAAATCCCATTTTTAAAGCCTGCAAATAATATTCTATATAAAAACTTGGTCTAATTATTTTTGTAAAATATATTACAGCTAGTTGTGATAGGCAAGAAGAACACACAGAGATCCATGTAAATCTTGTTCAGCTGCCACTTTAAATATGCAGCTTTTCGATTCCAATTTGTTCCTTTGGTTCCCCTTAAGACATTTCCCTCTACCACCTAAAGAAACCTGACAAATGAAAAATAGTAATTTTTTTGGCTTTTAACTAAAAGTAGAATATATATCCTACAACAATGTAAAGAAAGCTTGTCAGAATAGAAATCTGCTAGAAAAACAAAAGCGAAGGGAAAGAGTAAAATAAATATTGATAGGAGAAGAAGTAAGGGAAAGTATATTGAATAAAGCAAGCTCAGGGTCCTGGAAGATTCTGCCCTTGACTTGGGAACTCACAGTAAGAGGACTTTGTATTTGAGAACTGTGTATGAGAAGGGATGGTGGAGGGGAGAGAAAGAGAGCAAAGGGGATGGGAAGCATGTGGGGGATGTATGTCCATGCATGTGCACATGCATGCATGCTAGCATGCAGAACACACATACTTAATACCACAATATAAAATAAATTAATCTGCTTAGGGTTTTCTTTTTGTTTTTGTTTTGTTTAAACATGCTGCTGATACTTTGGAGGATAGATAATTCAAAGAAAACACAGTGAAAGTATATTTTTATTTTGAAATTACAAATATAAGGGAGGAGAGGGAAAGAATGGTTTTGATTATAGCTTTCAATTGTCTTATATACGTCAAGAACTTCCTTTTCTCTTCCTAAGTTTTAAAAGATTCAGAAACATTTGTTTGGATTTTATTTTCCTCTAGGTATTTTCCTGGCTATTCTCTTGGGTTCTGAGGGTCATTACTCAATAAATGGAGTTGGGGCAACTCCAAAGCTGAAAATAAATAGCAAACATGGGTAAAGGTTTAGGAAATAGAATGTATGTAAAAAGTCAATTTTGCTTTTGGAAGACATGAATAAAAGGTACTACAACCCTTTCAGCAATATCCAGGGCAATTACATAGAATACTTGTTCAGGTGCCCTTCATCTCCTTTGAGGCCAGATGAGAGGAAATGCATGAAGTTGGATTATTTACTTCTAAATACGAAAGAAATTCCTGAGACAGAAGACCAACAGCCATTGTAATTGTTGTGTGTATTTTAAATGTTTTAAAGGAGGCTTGTAACCGTATTACAAGATTTTCCAGTTAGAACTCCTTGGTCTCTGCTGGTTTAAGTATGTCCCTGAATGAGGGGAAAAAATGTAAGTGGGCTCCTGGAATGCATTCTATACCTATCATTCTGTAAATTAAAAATCCAAGTGAATATTTTCTTTTCCTCAGATAGTTCCAACTATCTGATGAGATGTTTTGGGGGAGTTTTCCCTGAATTAAACATAGATTTCTTTCCCATGATCCTCTTCTCCTTTTATTCTTCATCTCATTCATTCCCAATTACTTTCTTTCTCATGATAGTGGAAGTTAAAAAGGGTGGGACATGCAGAGAATGTTTTAGATGTAATCCTTCCTGCCTGAGTTAAAAAGCAGCATTTGGAAAAGTTTATGTTACAATTTTCTGAGTTCTTAAATAGAAACCTTACTGAGATTAGTTTTTGAAAAAACATCAATAGCAACAGAAATACTAAAAATTACTTTAATAATTTAAAATGCCACTTTAATTATAATGGGAAATTATGAAGTGCTCTCATTTCAGAAAGCAACTGAACTTGATTGACTTAAGGAATGCCAAGCTGTATTTGTTAATTGCTGTAATCTACAGAGGTACAATGTAATGTAAGGTGCAAAGAAAAGATGCTATCGAAAACTCACGATGTCTGAAAGATATCCTGGATATGAGCTAGGTAACAGAAATAACTTTTTGTTTTCTGAAATTAAAACTATATTTGTATACAAGAGATAATAATTAAATTTCCATTGACATAGTCTCTTACAACTTATATTTTTAAAATTTAATTTTACCCCAAAATATTTTTCAATAGTCCATTTTTTTTCTGTCAGTAAAGATGATAGAGTAGATGATTATTGTTGATAGAACAAATGGCTAACTTTAAAAAAATCTATATAATTTACATTCTAGCTTCTTCAGAGTAATAAATCAAGACATTTAAAAATTAAATTAAAATAATCTTTGTATCAAGAGTTTTTTCTCTCTACTTACCCTGTCTTATTTTATAAACTGAGTCATGATTTTGTTTGGACCCCAAA
This sequence comes from Delphinus delphis, assembly GCF_949987515.2. Classification (NCBI taxonomy): domain Eukaryota; kingdom Metazoa; phylum Chordata; class Mammalia; order Artiodactyla; family Delphinidae; genus Delphinus; species Delphinus delphis. The sequence goes on from NC_082686.1 coordinate 41,393,000, forward strand.
CTTGTGTTTCTTTTTTGCCATAAGTTTGCTTTTCCAGGCTTTCTTGCAGCTAGGAGTGGCTGTGTGACAAATATTTGGCCAATAAGACACAAGAGAACATGCTGAGAGTTTCTCAAAAATTAGCATTGCCTCTTTCTTGTTCTCTGTACTTCAAACATGGACATAAGTAGAGTTGAAGAGACCATCTTTCGACCATGAGGCAAAAATGCATAAATACAAAAGCTCTGCAAAGCATGGTATGAAGAAATAGTTTTGATAATGATGTAAACTAATCCTTAGACTGCTTATCTCTAGGTTCCTGGTTAGGAAAATGATAAATGTCCTTATGATTTAAGTCACTTTTATTCAATACGCACAAGTTAGTTACTTGTATCTGGGTGTACTGCTTAGTGATGTATTCCCAAATGAGTTTTCAAAGCATGTGTTTCAGCCAAGAAGAGGATGTGTGATCCACATGTCAACCTATGAATAATCTTAAATCAGGAAAGCATGGGCCATTTATTTTTCTACCTTTCAAAAGTTATTTCATAATTTCTTGATTATAAGAAAGTATTCTTAAAATTGAGACCATATTCCTCTTTAATTTTACCAAGTACATTTTACATTTCTGAGACATTTATTTTCATAATTGCAAAGTTTGTATTTATATGTAGCAATTACTTAATTGCATAAAAATTTACCAAAAGCCTGACAGGTAAAACATGTTTGAAAATATATCCTTCAACAGAAAACACTTCTGGATGAAAAATATCGTTTGTAATTATTGTGATTGCTGAAAATGTTACTGAGTTATTCAGAACAATTAATATCCTTGTCAACAACTATAAATTTTATTCACACCAAAGAGAAAGATTCCCTATCAAAAATATAGTAAAATAATTTCTACTCAAAAGTAAATTAAAAAAAAAAAGTAAATAATATGTTCAAAGTATTTCAATATGTCCTGTAATAAATGCTGAAACAATGTGGGAAAATTTGCATTTGTTACCACTCCCCCACATATATATAACGAATGCAAATATTTTCACATTTATATATAAATATTTACACATATTTATATTTGTTCCCAATGTGCACTGGGATACACTTGATATCATGGTGTTTAAGTGATTTTAGACACAATAGACTTGATTCATTTTTAGATTTTGGAAAGGAAATTTTTTTTTTTTTTTGCAGTACAGTATGCGGGCCTCTCACTGCTGCGGCCCCTCCCGCCGCGGAGCACAGGCTCCGGAAGTGCAGGCCCAGAGGCCATGGCCCACGGGCCCAGCTGCTCTGAGGCATGCGGGATCCTCCCGGACCGGGGCAGGAACCGCGTCCCCCGCATCGGCAGGCGGACTCTCAACCACTGCGCCACCAGGGAAGCCCATGTTTCCCTTTTTTAATTAAGTGAAACTATGATGGGAACTCAAAGTTTTCATAATTTTTATTCTTGTTACTTTGTGAATTTATCTGAATGTGATACTGACATTCATTTTAAACTTTTGTAATGCAAATAAATTGGATTCCAATAAGTTATAAGAACTATGCAGTACAGCAATTTAATACATTTTAATACAAATATTGTAATATCCCAGCCTCAACTTTTCATTATTTGGGCAAGTGGAACAAAAGAAATAAGTTAAAGATAATCATCCCTTTGGTTTCCACAGACCACTTTCTTTTTTTTTTTAAACAATGGTTGAGTAATATGGTAAGTCAATAAAAGAGAAAATAAAACTATGATTTCTTCTCTTCAACAGATGAAATAATTATACAAATTTTAAATATAATGATTATATACATTGAATGAATAAATATACATTATCTTTGTGAAAAATAAAGCATATTTTAAAAAGGATTAAGAAAACTTAAGATAAGTATTTGGGAAATAGAGAAAAATGGATTTGTAAATTACTGTATATAAGACTGAATTTTTCCCTGTAGTTACAGAAGGTCTGTGAAAAAAATTCCTTTTTATAAATTCTATTATGTTTTATGAATTTATTTTATAAATTCTGTTTTTTGGCTACTAACTTGGTTGTCTTCACTACCAACACGGTACCTTCTCAGATTGAAAAATTCTAAATTATCTCTGGTAAACATCTCAAGTGGTACTATAAGATATTGACAGGTTCTCATTCATTTCTTCTGAACTTAAGCCCTTACTTTAGTTAAACCATGTATAATATGGTATAATATGATATGCAATAAACTTAATCATTAACAATTTTTACTTTTAGTTGCAAGATCTGAGTGAAACAGACAATTCCTAACTCTACTCTGTCATATAGTTAATATGGGGTAGATTGGGGAAAATCTTGCCTAAACCAAGCCAGGTAATCTGTGTATACACCTTTCAAGAAAAATCAGAAATTCAATGAGGTGAAAATGAGTTTTCAGCTGAAATTGATAAGAATGAGTATGCAGTTAAAACAAGCTCTTAATCATTTCCATTATGAAGAAAGAACATAAACTTCATTATCAAATGAACAGGGGGAAAGCTAGGCCTTCATGATAGGGAGTTACGTGGGAGTGCCTCTTAGAATTCTTTTCTTCTCAAACAAACCCTCCCACATGGAACAAAGAAGCCAATGCCTTTCCTCTCATCTCTCCCCTTGTCCCTACTGTTTTTAATAATGTATATCTGACATGCTAACAATAAAACACATGTCCTTTCATTGTTGACTGATCTGATAATGGCAGTCTGATAATGGCTTAAGAGGAAGGATAAGTGGAATCACATATCCAGGGTCTCCTTTGTTGATAGTATAACCAGGAGTGTATTTCCAATTTGCAGTTTGGTGCTGCATCTTTAGAAGTGCCACATTTGGTACTGTGCCATTAATCTACCAAACTCAGGGGTCAACTGTTCCGACAATGTGTGAGAATGAGGAATCAAAGATATGGACATTGCAGAAGTTTGCGAAAAACAAACGAAACAGTTTGTTTCCCAGGGTGGTTTTTTTTTTTTTTAATCTCCAGACATAAAATAATAAAATAGGATTCTGAGAAAATCTAAGTATACCATATGATATGTACACACGCTTTATACAATCTATAGATTTGGCTTGAAAAATGTTTCATGTTTTCCATAATGAATGAAGAATCAATCTGCTTTATGTTTTACCATTTGGAATTAATCCAAGACCAAATACTTTCCAGATTATTCTCACAATTTTTCTGCATCTCAAACTCTTCTTTAGGTGAAAATACATCTTTTCAATAATTTAAACTTTTTTCTACTATTAACATGTGTTACTTGGGTAATAATAAAAAACTGTGTTTAAAATCTAAATTGTAAACTTTGATAAAGACCTTCAAAAAGAAAAGTCTATGATTACAAAAATCAGAAAAGGCTTATGTTAGAATATTAACTTTTCCCAGCCAATAGTAACATGTTGTTTTCATAAAGTTCTCTTTCTGAAGGGAATCCCACTCTCTGATTAACCAAAATGCATTACATTAATAATATATTTTTTGTCTTACATAAAGTGATAGTGATTGAAATTAAGCCTTTTCTGGTGTTGAGGACATATTTACAGTTAAGAGACTCAAATTCATCTACAAAACATTTGTCTTTTTAGGATTCATATATATGTATATATGTATATATATGTATCATATATATGTAATTTGTTACTTTCTCCTGTTTTTCCTTTGATTAAGAATTTTTAAAATGAGATTAAGCTACATATACATGACTTATATTCTTTTAACATTAATAATTATCACTCAAAATACTGTGGTACAAATGAATACTCTAGGTAAACTTACTTTTTATTCAAACATCCCTATTAGAATTGATTTTAATTTTAAGGTAACATGGCATGAAGACTTTTAGTAATACTTTTAGTTGTATACTCAAACTGTTCAATAAAATATAATATAGACACATTTAGGATATGATGTTCTGTGCACATGGGGTTACCGGAACTTAATATGTGGCTTTTATTTTTTGTTACCGGAACTTAATATGTGGCTTTTATTTATGTCTTTGCTGAGCTGCTATACATAAGAAGGAAAGAAAAAAATGTTATGTATCAGTTTAGTAAATACCATTTAAATTAGTGTTTGAAGTGAACAGGTGAAGAAAATGACTAACAATTTGTGAAACAAATGATTAGCCATAAGTATAGAGAGGTATTAAATTAATAAGTTTGCTATGCACTAATTTATGTCAACTCAATGGAAACTCCTCTTAAGTGAAAACTTGCTAACAAAAGAAACTTGTTAGTGAAATATTATCTTATTCAAGCCTAAACACTTAAAAAGGCTTTTGTACCCACCTCTCATGGGAAAATCTACCAACCTTAAAGCTTCTGCAATAAATAACCCATTTTAACGTTTTGCTTTCCAATATGCATTTTCAGGGTGGACAAATACCTTAATGCATTTCCTCTGAAAATAACATATTATGTTAAAGTGTACATTCTTTCTTTCAAACGGTTTTTAGAATTCATGCAACCCTGTAGTTATATTAGAAAAAAATATTTCGAGTGCAAAAATAGGCTGTAGAAAACCTAAAAAAGTTTTGAGAACAAACTTTTTTTAAAATTTATTATTTATTTATTTAGTTGCACCAGGTCTTAGTTGGGGCACGCGGGATCTAGTTCCCTGACCAGGGACTGAACCTGGGCCCCCTGCATTGGCAGCCTGGAGTCTTAACCACTGGACCACCAGGGAAGTCCTGAGAACAAACTTTTAATAAGACTTATACATAAACTATGAGTTGAGCAAAAGGTTCTCATGAAGTCTTGATGTGGTAAGATTTTTCTTGCAACAGCAACTTTAATTGCACTGTATCACGAGACAAACATGAGTTTTTATTAGGGAAGAAAGGTAAAGATTAATTTCTTTCTCTGGGTAAGGAAGAAGGGCAATATTATCACCAGGGAAGCTTCCAAGTCCAAGTCAAGTACAAGTGTGACAGTTTACCCCTGAAATGAATACTCCTTTCACCTCCTGAATAGCTAGATCCTGTATTTCTAGGTTTCCGACAGTGTCTCTCAATAGACATAGTTTAACTTGAATGTTACAATGTCTTTCATGCCAAAGATGTCTCCAAATCTTAATAGGGTTAAATTTTATCTTACAATATCCTATTAATTAAATGGAACTTTTAATTGAAATGCATAGCTGAATTTTTATAAAGGTATGTAAATGGTTGCATTTTCTCTCATGTGACTGTGATATTGGTAATAACAAATGTTTTTATTTGGGATTAAAAAGTAGAACTTAAGAAAAGTTTATAATAAGTATTACTCTCAAAAGACACATCTTTACAGATGAAATTAAAATTGTATCATCTTTAACTCATTTTGCACATCAAAAAATCAAGGTTGCCTTGCCAATATTCTTTCACAGAATTTAGTTATTTTCTTCTCCTAAACATATGCATTTTGAAGAAGATGCTACTTGACATAGAACTGTTTATGAACTTTCCTTTAACATAATTTTTATAGGAGTCATCCATCTTGTCACAGAAACAATGGAGTATAAGTGTGATATAACGGGAAAGAGTAAATAGGAACTACCAAGTAGAATTAATACAATATTAAATGCTATATATCCAAAATGCAGCAGGGCAGCAAATTCACTTATATTAAAAAGTAGGTACAAAAAGAAAAGTAGCTTCTTTTACTTTAATTTTTTCATAAGGCCAAAATCCACTAAACAAGAGGGATAGCTTAAAAATTGAAAAAAAAATAATATTTCAGTATTTTCTAGTTTAAAGGTCTCTTTTCTGTTAAAAGACTGAAACTGTCATCTGCAAAGCCGATGCATTAACAATTCCCAGGAAATAAAAATAGAATCTGGGTAATAAAATAAAGTCTAACCTTTTCTTTTCCTTTGTGCTTAGCGCAGTCTCACTTGCTTGTAGGTCACTGCGTACAGAAGCCTCACACCAAGTCCATCAGACATTAGTAAGAAATAGTTACGCCGGCACCTCAGTCAGACTTGTGGAGAAGCACCGCACCCGACACTCAATTCAAGATGGCGGCGGCGGGCCGTGCGCAGAGACGCTGCTCCCGGCACTGCGATCTGCAGCGTGAGCAGCGCAGTTGCATCCGCCCTGCGAGAACTCCACCCCTTCCCCCTGCTTACGAAATCCCTATAAAGCAGCCTCGCCTACAGCCTGTTAGGAGAGGCTTGAGCTCTGGAGCGGGAGCTTACAAGTCTCCGTTCTCTGATCAGAGAATACAACTTTCCTTTGCTTCTGAACTGAACTCAGTCTCCTGTTGGCTCCCGGGACACCAGGTAGGAGGAGCCTTGTTGGGCCCGACTTGAAAAGGTCAGTAACAAACCTATTCAAAGTTTCTTTTCTATAGAGTTGATTTCACTCTCTTTCTTCAGGTAAACGCTCTTTCAGGTTTTATCCTCTTTCCCTTACCCAGCCCCCAAGAGGATTGTGGGTGTGTTTGGGTAGGGAGAGTGTGTTTAGCAACGGGGCAGCAGGCATTCTTCAATGCAGAATCTTCTGGATCTTCCTTGTCCCTTTGGAGTGGCTGGAGAAATCTAGTCAACCTGATTGAGTGGCAATCTTTCTTCACATTATATTCAACTATTAACCTAAGGCAGCAAGCCTTGTGGCCAAGCCATCATAGACAATGTGGTTTCTTCTCTACTTTGTGGAAGAAACATTTTATTTTGATTCCTCTGGATTTCTTTCTTAATATGTCAAAGAAAGGTAAAAATTTCTGTTCACTCAAAACCTGACTTTGCAAAATTATACTTTGAATGCCATCTGAGGAGTACTAGTTATCCTTTTTTTTTTTGCATTCCTTTGGCAACAACCTTAATTGTCCTTTATTAAATCTACTAACTTGAGATTATTAAGAAACAAAGTGATATTGATAAAAGTACAAAAGGAAAACAATACATTTAATACATTTTTAAAACACATATTTGAAGTGAAGATGATGTGGGTTTAAAAATAATTAAAATAAAGCTGAAAGTTAATAATGGTTCCCTTAATTAACTAATCAATGGATTTCCTTACCCTAAAAACATTGAGTATTCATATATTCTAAACAGTGTTCTACATCCTGGAAATACATCATTGAACACAACACACAAAACTTTTGTCCTATTTGAGCTATTTTTCCTGTGAACAGCACAGTTGTTAATCTTATTTTTTCCCTGGCTTTCAGCACCTATATGCTGTATGCTGATAACTATATCCTGATAACTACTATCAGTGAAAGTGTAATCCAGAAAACAGAAACCACTGTAAGGATTCAAAAAAGAGGACTTTAATAGAGTCATTTGGTACATAGGGGATAAAGGAGCTAAGAAGATAAAAGGGGAGCAATGAGGTAACCAACATGTTACCAACAGCTACACTCTTAGATGAGAGGATCAAAGAATGGAGATAGAATTACCAGATATCAGAGCCAGCCTGTGGGGTGGGAGTTGGAGCCACAAAGGGTATTCAGCCACCACTAGAGATATTATTCAAGGCAAAAGGAGAGGGAAAGAAATACACTTGATTCTCCACTCTTTCACTTTCCAACCTCTCACCAGTGTCTGTCATCAGCCAAAACCCAATGTGAGACATGGCCAGCAGTGATTAGCCTGCTTGCGATGCAGAGCACAACAGGGGAAGGATGAGGATACACTTATCTGAGGAAAAACAGGACAAGCCTGGCACAACTGCCAAACTGATATCTCCTGTTATTGTTTTCCTTCTGAACTCCAAGTCATGTGTTCAGATGCCTTTGTGAGATTTCCCTTGGATATGTAAAAGGCACAGTATACTGAATATGAAAAATATTGAACTTTGATTAGGAACACATGCATACACACACACACACACACACACACACACAGTGAAACACACCAACAAAGCTTAACTAACTAATATGTGACCATTCATATTCCCCTGGTACACTGTAAACTATGTATTATCACAGCTGTTCAAGCATTAAGGTAGGGATTGGTCATTCCTCTTCTCTTGCCTTTACCTCCCTTCTCCTGACCCTGTTCATTTCATATATAAGTCCTATCTCTAAAACATTCTGGGTCCATCTACTTCTCTTCATTTCCGCAACTAATAAATCTAAACCACCATTACTTTTACTCTGGATTTTTGCAATATCTCCTAACTGCCCTATTGTGGTAGAATGTATTTTTCAAAGGTGTCTGTATCAAAATCTCTTATCTTGCATAATTTTCTTGCCATAATTTTCTTGTCACATCCCTATCAAAAGGTAAAATCCATTTCTCTACCCACTTGAATGTGTGAGGGCCTGTTACTGGTTTGACCAATAGAATAGAAGAGGTGTAACACTGACCCAGTACCAAGACTTCACTTTCCTGTTTCTTGAAGCCAGGAAGAAATGTGACTACCAGAAACTACCATGCCATGAGATGCCTAATCCATGTGGCAAGATCCTGCAGGATGAGACCACCTTTCAAAAGAAAGAGGCCAAGAAGCACTTCTAGTGCCAGATATATGAATGAAGAAGATATCTTGGAAGTGAGTCCCCAAATCTCCAGATGTCTAAATGATATCCTCCAAATGCTAAGTATAGAATTATCATAAAATTCAGCAATTCCACTTCTAGATATCTACCCAAGAGAAATGAGAATATATATCTACACAAAAACTTGTACATGAACGTTCATATTAGCATTAATTCATAATAGGCAAAAAGTAGAAACAACCCAAATGTTCATGAACTGAAGAATGAATAAACAAAATATGGTATATTTATACATATGCAATGGAATATTATTTAACAATAAAAGGAATGTAGCACTGATACATGCTACAACATGGATGAACCTTGAAAATGTTATGCTTAGTGAAAACAGTGAAAGAACCCAGTCATGAAAGTCTACATATTATATGATCTCATTTCTCTTGAATGTCCAGAGTAAGCAGAGCTATAGAGACAGAATGTAGATTAATGGTTGAAGAAGGCAAGCTGGGAAGTGTGTATGTTGGTGGAGGGAGATGAGTGGGTGTTGAGTAAGAATGAGGAAAAAGTGCTAATGAGTTTATGGTTTCATTTTAGAGTGATGCAAATGTTCTAAAATTAGATTAAAGTGATGGTTTCATAAGTAAAAACCATTAAAGTATAAATTTTAAATGGGGGAACTATATGATATGTAAGTTATATCTCGGTAAAGCTGTTAAAGAAAAACAACTCTAATCCAGACATGTCAATCCTTTATTAAAACGATTCTTTGACTTCGCATCCTCCCACAATAAACTGCAGGCTCTTATCCTAGGCCCATAACCCTAAGAATAAATCCCTATGAGGTCACAACCTGTTCTACCTTTCTGATCTTACCTCTGGCAGCTCTCCCAAAAGTCCACTGTATTTCAGCTCTGCTGATTTTTTTCAGTGCTTCCATAGTCTGAATTTGTTCTTTTCCTATGGTATTCATACCATAATTATGCCTATACCTGGAAAAGTCTTCCCCCAGGTCTCCACATGTCTACATCCTTGTAGCCGTTTGGGTCTCAGCTTAATATTAACTTCTTAAGGTAGATTCACACAATCAAAATAGTTTGCTAGTCACTCTCTTACACAGCATTTTGTTGTCTTCATGGCACTTCTAACACTATAAGACATCATTGAGTTTGTTTTATTTATTTACTTGTGATGTCTTTTTCTCCCACTAGAATTTGAGCTCCATGAGAGTTGAAATCTAATCTCTTGATTATCACTTTGCAGCACCTGGAAGAGTGCTCAGAGTAGATGCTTCCTAAATATTTGTTCACTGAGGAATTCTTTACATTTAATTATCTTCTTATATTTACCAACATGGAGCAAATGATAGCTTTTCAAAACAGCTATATGTATCATTGTTTGTAATCTTCATTCTCACCTTTCTCTGCTTGCTGCTAGGGAAAGCTCAGGCTGCCTTTAGATCAGACCAGCACTGCCCAAAAGGATGCTTCAACCAGTTCAAACAGATACCTGCCTGTATCACAGATCTTCCCGTTGCTACAGTAACAATGGAAATATCTTACAAAATATTTTATAAGTGTTTACACTTTATATTTTACTACTTATGATATAAATTGGTGAAGACAGGCCATTATAGCAGGGAATCAGGAAAACTAAATTCTTGCCTAGATTTTGTTCTCAAAGGGATCGAGTTACTCATCTGAGTGCATAAAATATTGAACATTTTCTAGACCACTTCTGAAATCTCTTCTGTTTCCAACATCAAAAAAAACTGGGCTACAGGAACAATGCAGATATCCTAGCAGCACTAAGAAGTTCTAGGTTTATCCCTTCATGGTTGTCCCTGATTTAATCTAATTGCTTCCCTAATTTGCTGGGTAGGATTTTCTACTTCGTGAGAAATTTCGTGTGAGAAATTTCATGTGTTGAGCTGATTCACAATCTCATGGCACTCCCTTGCCAGCCCAGTTTAGCCCACTCCTACAACTGATGCTGGGTGGCATTTTGTCTTGCTGCCTTCTCCACTTACCTCCTGCACTGGGGCTACCCATCAGCATCAAAGGCATTAGCTCAGCACTGGTTCACCCGGCCAGGCCTGAGATTGCACACTGCATGTGGGTGAGTAGAAACTCTCTCTCCTTGATCATCCCATAAGACCTTATACATTCCTTATATAGTGCTATGTTAGTTTGCGGTTATTGATTCACTTGTCTGCTTCTCCTTGAGACATTGGGGCTGGGACAATGACTTGCTTTACATATTGCTATTGTTATGGCAGTGTCTGGAATTAAAAAGTGATAAGAATATCTACATTTATTGAGTGCTTGTTGTCATCGGGTATCATACTAAATGCTTTTTATCTTCATGACAAAAAGTTTTCAAGACAAAGTTGTCATGATACCTACCCATAAAGTAGGCACTACTTGTATCCCCATATTACTGATGTGAAAACAAAGCCCCAGAGAGAATAAGTCATTTGCCTTATGCCACATAATTCACAAGAGGCAAGCTAAGATTTCAATCCAGAGAATCTGGCTCCAGGCTCATTAAAGACTAAAGACTATGCTCTGTAGCATTTAAAATGTGCTTACTAATTACAGAATGAATTAATAAGTTCTTAGGACAAAATGGTACAGGTGGTTAGAACCTTGACTAAATACAGATTTTGACTTTCCAACTTAATATTGGATTTATATGAACTTAATGTATGAATTTGAGTAAATTGTCTCACCTTTCTGTATTCTTTGCCTTCATTGTTATATGTAAAAAAAATAGTACAGGTTTATCATCAAGAGGTTGGGTAAGTTTTGATTCCACCATGTGCTTAGAAGATGAAAATAAGAAATATTAGTGAACTGTTTTAATGTTTATCACAGTAGTCAGCATATGTTCACTATCCTTATTTTTGATGTGACTATTATTTTAAAAGGTCCTATATAACTTTATTATTAGGAGAATATACCCTACTCAGTTCAATTTAGAACATGGCTTTTGAATCATTCTCATGTGCAAAGCATTAGAGTTATCTAAAGGACAACCAGAGTTCTGATGCTCAAGAAGCTTATATTGAAATGATGGAGTCTGATATGTATAAATTTAATATTGATGGTACAATGTAAATTTATAGGATGATTCTATAAGTAAAATATCTTGGGTTACAGAAAATACAGTAATAAATGCTAACTGAAGATCTACACAAATAACATCTCAAGTAAATTACAGGAGAAGATTACCATCCATCAGAATACAATGGAGAAAATGGGGAACACTCATCCAAATAAGGAGATGAGAAGAATAAAGACAGCATGGTACAAAAGTGCCTCATGACCAGAGTTCAGCCCATGTCAGAGTGTGGAAGCTTTGGATAATGGATCTGGGCCTTGTTGAGAATTATGAATACCATGCTACAGCGCTCAGGCTTTATTCTTTGGAAACTGAAGAACCAACTGACTTTTAGATCAGGAACATAAATGATCAGATTTAAATTTTAGAAGGATGAATGTGTGATTGTGCTTTTTTTTTCTCCTGGAGAGAGCTGAGGAGAACTTTCTGGATTCAGGAATGCAGAAATACAGAGATAAGCTTCCTCCAGAAGTATAAGAAGGCACATAAGAAATGGAAGGAAGAAATATCAAAGAAAAATTTAAAAGGCAGTATAGCTATAAAACCCAAAAGAATGGTGACCACTTGAGTATAGAAGAGAGGAACAAATTGGATATGGCAGTAAGATGCTTAACACACAAGAAGAGGTAACTGGAAGTAATTGAGGGTCCCCAAAAAGTGGGATGGTAATGAAGAAATGAGTTTGAGTTACATCATATGAATTAGAGGTGTATGCAGGAATTTCACATGGAGCTGTTTAGATATTAACTAGTGGTCAAACAGAAGCATGAAAAGAAAAGAAAAGTCAAGGAAAGAGAGATTGTGTGTATGTAGGAGATTGTGTGTATATAGAAGTGGATGGGAAATTAGGTCAAGAGCTGCAGACAGGTCATATACAAGATAAGTTTGTGGAAAGGCTGAGCAACATAGCAATTAGAAAATCGTTGGTCATTTTTTAGTTTAGTCTTAGCTGAATAGTGAGGGCAGAAGCTGTTTTCAGTGAAGGGAAGAGAGAAGTAAATTTGGGATGATAAAGTGGATTACAAATTCAAAGAGTTTGGAAGAAAGAAGAGAAGTTATCATGTTTCTCCACTGCTCTACACCTCCCAGTCACTTCCAATCTCACTCCAGATGAAATATGAAGTTCTTATCACAGCCTAGAATCCGCTGCATTGTTTAGCCTTCTGATGATTCTCTAAACTCATCCTCCCCACTTTCCCTATGATCCCCTACAGCTAACACTGCTGTAGCACATGGGTGTCCTGGCTATTTCTCTAACAAAACACGCAGACCTTTGCCTGTCTCAGGTCTTTGTGTTTGCAGTTCCTGTAATTTCCGCAGTTTTTCACAAGGCACTACATTGATTCTTTTTGATAAGTATCACCTTAACAAATAGACTTTCCAGGACACTTGATTTTAAAAAGCCTACTCCCTTTCATCCTGTCCCTTCCCTATTCTTCCTTTTTAGCTTCTATTACAACCTGACATCTTAAAATTTTATTTGTTTTTTTATCCTCGTCCCATCCCCTCCCTGTCTTTTCAGACTGTAAGCTACAGTAGAGCAGGAATTTCCTCTGTTTTATCCAATGCTATATTCGTAGTATCTAGAATAGTGCCTGGCACATACTAGGTGTTCAATAATTATTGATTAAATACATGAATGAAAGTATGACAGTATGGGGCTATACTTAGAAAGAGAAATTAAGGTAAATGAAGGATTTTTCCAGTTGGGTTAGGGTTAGGGTTAAGCAATTGAGACTATTTGTATCTGGAGAGAAAGAATCCATATGGAGAAGAGGTTGAGGACACCTTGAAAGGAGAGAGGGTATAAATAGGCAATGGAACAATATTCTGCAAGGGGTATGCAGAAGAGGATTGTATCAGGGCAGCAGGTCAGGGATAAATCTCAGAAAGGAATAGGAGAATTTCTCCATCTGAAATCTAAGGAAAAGGGTTGGTTAGAAATGAAAATAAAATTTGAGGAAGGAAATTGGATTCTTAAACTATGAAGAATTCAAGAATTCCAAAACAGGCTAGAAGGAAAGGTAGGGCAGAAGCTTAAGGAGAGGTGGGGGAGGGAAACCTCCAACATGTTGCTTACAGTGAAAAGAGAAGACATGCAGATTTCCTGGAAGTCAGTCCAGGGCAGAATTCTTCCCTCTTCATCACACTTGCCTTGCAAATTGTTTTCAGTATGATCATGTTTCCAGCACAGAGCCATGTGTTCCATTTAAAATGAAATTTTATTCTACTAAGTTCTTCAGATATAGTCTATTGTGGGGGGAAATAGGCAAATATGGGATGTCAGTGTATTTTACTCACTGAAATTAACCTATATGTGTGTGTGTGTGTATATATATATATATATATAGATTCTTGCATATATCATATATGTATATATTATGTATATGTATATATATATATATATGTGTGTATATGAATATAGGTAAATAGATGTATATGTATCTATAAATATATAAATACATATATATGTGTGTGTGTGTGTATATATATATATATATATATATATATATAAAGCTAAAGTATAGTAGATAAAATTAGTTGGGCTTCAGTTTTCTTAGAATCTCCTTGTGGACTTGCAAGAAGCTAGTATCTTTCTATCTTGAAACTGAATTTTCCACTTGATTCCTGGCAGAAGCCATCATCATCTGTTCAGACTGATGATAGTTGTTGTTTAAGCTTTAATGGGACAGACCACAGAATATTTATCCCTCTCTGATGATCCAGCTGCTTTACTAAATGTTGTCATTTCTTTTAACTGTTCTGGCATTAGAAAGCAAATGACAACATTTTTTTTCTATCTATAAAGTAGTACATGACTGTTAAAAGAAAACATACAACAAAGAACATAAAAATTATCCATGATTTTACAATTACCAGTGTAATTGTTTGATAATTTTTATTGGTGTTTTCCTTTCTAACCTATTTTTCTGTGTATATGTCCAGTTTTTAATTGTTCCAACTAATACTATATACAGTTCTACAGTCTGATTTTTTTTTTTATTTCTATCATTAGCATTTTTTCCAGGTAATTAAGTGCTCTTGGAAAGATTAGTTTTTTATAGCTGCATAATATTCTATCCTGTGGCATTTATTTAACCATTGTCTATTTGGAATTTCTTTGATTTTCTTTTTGTTATAAATATTACTGCAAAAACTTTTCTACACAAATTCTTCATCTATTTAAGGGCATGAGTTTTAAAGTTCTTTGAAACATTATCATTGTTTCTGTGAAAGATTATCATCATAACTGCTGAGTTTTTGTTTTTAAACCAATACATCAGACAGAACATGGGATACTAATACTTAATTTCATATTTATATATTGTTGCTTATAGTGTCTAAGAAGTTGCTTTTTGGGTTGTTACATTATCTTACCCAAGTATTCATAGTCAGTAATTCTCATGAACTTGTGTCCTGTCTTGTATTAATACATTTGTTAAATTTATTAAAGCTAAAAGAAGTAAATTTTGTGCCATATGTGTTCTTGGACACACTAAGTTAGAAATAGCACTAAATTCTGTATTTAGATTGTATTTTTTATAATCATCATGGGGAACAACATTTCTATAAATTTTGTTGCAACTAGTAGATAATATTGTCATCAAGACCAATATTTGGACACTGGGAGTTACTTGAAAATTGTTTTATTTAAACTTAAGTGGATTTTTTTTTGCATCAAAATATTCCCTGATAGTATTAAAGCAGATATTAAGTTTTTCAGAACATACCTTATAAATGAAATACAGTTATATGAAAGATTGCTTTTTCCCTGGGTAGAAATATCCTGCTCTGTAGCATTTCAAGAGCTATTTCTTTTCGCTGTTCTTGTTCCAGGAACATAAGTGCTCTTGAGTGAATGGATAATGTTGGTTGAGAGAAAAGAATAGAGGGGGATAAATCTCACATGTTTCTTTTTGGAATTCGTCAATGGCATCTGCTAATGTTCACAGCAGACAAAGTTGCTTAAAATGCAGACATTTGCTGTTCCCACTACAATCGATATTGCACATCTTTCATACTTTAAAGACTGATTTTACTGTAAATCTTCTAGCATTCCTTAGGTGATAAACGGCAAGCTTTTAGGGACCAGACCATTTCAACTAACATAGCAACTGTATTTCTATCATGAAGATCTATTTAAAATAAAATGGACTTTGTTTCTGATATAACTTCAGGAAATGAAAAGAAGACTGACCACCATTCTTATAACTTCTGCGGCCAAATCATCAGATGGTGCTTAGTTTCATTTGTTTGTGTGTGTGTTTCTTATTGGAACTTAAAATGCTCTTCTTAGAGCATTATAGTGTAAGAGAAAGAAAGCCTTCAAAAAAAATATGGTACTTTCTCCTGGATCATTTAACTTCTACCCGAAGGCACATATAATTTACAAAGTTTTCTAAATCCTATAATTTTCTTCTGGGGAAACTATCTCTCTATCCAGCCCAAACCTTCCATAGGCACAAAGTGTTACAGTGTATAATAAGGAACAAATTGGTGACCCCTAGAAAGGGGATCCAGAATTTCCACTGCTATTGTCACAGAGCTGAGCTCCTGGTCATTGGGTAACCATTTTGATATTTGCAGAGATCTTGGGGGTAGAGAACATGAAGGGAAGTAAAAAAGTAGCTTGAGTAGTTTTCAAGAAGAATGTAACTTAAAATATATGCTTAGTGTAGCTTAAGAATAAAATTTCAAATTTTTAAACCATTCTCACACTTGTAAAAAAAAAAAAGGAAACTTGTATTGATCTTACAGAATGTTTACTTGTTGGTTTTATTTCTTCTAAAGAAATCATTTTTTATTTATAGGAGATATTTGGAGATGACAGGTGCTGTGTCTCCTATCACCTAAAAGCTCTGCTTTTTTGGAAGACAGTAAGTTATTTTTGGTTTTGAATAGAGGGTAGAGAAAGATAATGGAGGGGACATCATGGTAGTCAATCTCTTTACTGATTGGTATTGAATGATGGTTTATTTTAAATATGTTCTTGAAGGAAGTTCTAAGACAATACAATAGGGAAATAATGGTCTTTTCAACAAATGATATTAAGACAACTGGACACCTGTATGTAAGAACTTGAAGTTGGATTCCTTTCTTATACCATACACAAACAAAGTAATTAACAGTATCATAGACCTTAATTTAAGAGATAAAACTATAAAAGGATTAGAATAAAACACAAATATAAATATTCATGCCCTCAGATTAGGCAGTAGTATTTATAATATCTTTTATAAGTGGGATCATATCAAATACACAAGTGACAAACTTTTTAAAATAGCTAAACTAACATTCATCAAAAATAAAAACCTCTGTCTTACCAATGATAACATCAAGAAAATAAAAAGACAGCTCACAGACTGGTAGAAAATATTAATATATTTGATAAGGGACTAGAATTCCAAATATATAAGAAACAATTACAATTTAATAATAAAAAGGAAAATAACTCAATTGAAAAACTAGCAAGGAATTTGACTAGATGTTTCTTCCAAGAAGATACACACTGGGATAATAAGGGCCTAAAATTATGCTCAGCATAATGAAATATTAGGTAAATATAAATCAAAACCACCATGTTCATACCCCCTAAGATAGCTATTATCAGAAAGACAGATAATAACAAGTTCTGGGGAAGATGAAGAAAAATTGGACTTCTCATTCACTGCTGGTGAGTATGTAAAATTGTAACCTCTCGAGAAAACAGTTTTCCGTTCCTCAAAAAGTTAGGCATAGAGTTACTATATGACTCATAATTCCACTCCTAGTTATGTGCCCAAGGGAAATAAACATCCACCCAAAATTTATGCATGATAACCAAAAAGTGCAAATAACCCCAATGTTTATCAACAGATAAATGGATAAATAAAATATGGTATATCCATGCAATGGAACATCATTTGTGAATAAAAAAAATTAAGTATTAATTCAATTGCAACATAGTTGAATGTAGAAATTATTATGCTAAGTGAAAGAAGCCAGACGCCAAAGACCATCTATTGTATGATTTTATTTGATGTAATTTCCAGAATAGGCAGATCTATAGAGACAGAAAGTAGATTAGCAGTTGCCAACAGCTGGGTGCTGGGGGCAGCAAAGAAAGAGCTAGGGTTAACTAGGGAATGCTTGCTAATAGGTAGGAGTTTCTTTTGGGATGATTAATATGTTCTAAATTTAGATGGTGACCGATGCTTGCACAGTTCTGTGAGTATACTAAAAAAAACATTAAATTGCACACTGTGGTGAATCTTATAATATGGGAGTTACATGTATCAATAAAAATGTTTAAAAAAATGAATGTGAGAATCTCAAAATGGGTTTTTAAGAGAAAATTGGTAAAAAAAAAAAATGCTGATTGAAGGACAGGCCAGGAACTGATGCAACTCTCTTAAGACATTTCTAGATTCTAGACACAGAGATCTACTTTGGATCCCAAGGGACCTAACAAGTCAGAGATGGGGTTAAGTTCTTACTTTGTTCACTTAACTATAAGCCAATGCCACTGATGAATTGCACATAGAAAGCCCTATCTTGTTATATACAAAGCTTAGATTCTTTGAAGTTACCAGGAATCAACACTCTTAATATAGACATTTTTCTTGGGACAGTAGAGTCTTCTCAGTGATTCCACTGTATCTTGCACTCACACTTTTTTGAGGAGTGGGGAGCAATTATTAGTGATTTCATGTATGTTTTCTGGTTTTGACAAGGAAAAGGAAAATAAAATATCTAATGTTTTATTTTAATATTATTACAGTAGCATCAGTATTTATGTGGCTCTGCAAAAGGCAGGAGTCTCACCTGAAGAATTTATTTTTCAAAGCTTAGTGTGAGGAGAATATTTGTGAAAACTTTACTTGATCTATATGTGTATCTTTACATCCATATGTATATGTGTATACAGGTAATGTTATCTCAAAAACATTTGCTATTATTCTCTTAGAAATGAAAATACGAGAAACAAATATAGTGTTTCAGTTGAACAAATTTGAAGCAGAATGATTAAATTCCTCTCAACTTAAACATAGTGAATCGGTGACAGTCTAAAAATAATTACAACTAATGTCAATCTAGTATATTTTACCTCAACAAAGACTAGAAGTAGACACATGCAAAGAACTTCATATATTTTTTGGTTACATGTGTTTAGTTTATCATTTATATTAAATGTAATTTAAATATAGTTTTGCTATTAATTGTAATGTTGTCCTGCCTACCCCCACTATCATTTATTTTGGGGCAGTCTTGGGCAAACATATTTTTAAGCCTATTGAGGCATATTAATCAAGCATAACAATGTGTTTGGCAAGAACAAAATTTTATTTTTATTAGAAAAACAAATGGGCAAGTTTATATTATCTATAACTCTCTTTTTCTCTATTAAATATTTTGTGATTTGAAAGAACTATAAAATTTTAGAAATGGGTATAAAAGAGTGACAAGAATATTGCTATTCACAGTGTGTAAAGAATTGTTAAAGTATCTATAGGAAAAAAGCTTTCTGGGATTTCTAAACCCACTAAAAGTCATTACTCATTTCTCAAGAGAAGCTAATAAAATGGTAACAACTCTTCCAAGGTTACAAAGGAAGAATCCAGGAAAAATTATTATAGTTTTAAAGGGTAATAATGTGTAGAATAATTTATATTATATATATATATTTTTTAAAAACATATACCAAGAAAATTAAGAACTTAGGTGAAATTGACAAATTCTTTGAAGAAATATAACAAAATTGGCATAAAATATAAAATCTGAATTGACAATTAATAAAATAGTTAACAAAAGATATTTAAAAAAAAGAGACAACTATAGTGAGAATTTTAAAATATTGCTGAAATTAATGAAATATAACCTAACTAGAGAAACTGAACTCATTTATAAAGCTTTCCCATGAAGATATCTCCAGACCCAAATAAATGATAGTATCCGTGATTTCTGTTAAATATTCAAAGGATTGTACATTAGCACTGTCCAAAAAGAGGAGGAAATACTTTCTAACTCATTTTACCAGGCTAGCATATCCCTAATGCCAAAAACTGAAAAAAAGAAAATTAACAATTCATATCTTCCATGAATATATATGTAGAAATCATTAGCAAAATATTAGCAAATTGAATACAAAAACATATTAAAGGACAATAGACTATAACTATGTAGGGATTATTCTTGGACCACAAATTTGTTTTAATGTTTGAAATCAATGATGTAATTCACCATATCAGAATGAAGGATAACAACCATATGATCCTTCCAAAAGAAGCAGTAAAAAAAAAATTGACAGCTTACAATATTCATTCATGGTGAAAGCTTTTCCCAAATTGTCTTCAGCTAACATCATAATTAATGGTGATTGTGATGGTTAATTTTATGTGTCAAATTGACTGGACCATAGGGTGCCCAAGTATTTGGTCAAATGTTATTCTGGGTGTTTCTATGAGGATGCTTTTGGATCAGATTAACATTTAAATTGGTAGATTTTGAGGATAAAGCAGATTGCTCCCCATTATGTGGTGGACCTCATCCAATCAGTTGAAGGCTTGAATAGAACAAACAGACTAGGCCTCTCTGAGCAAGAGGGAATTCTCCAGCAGACTGCCATTAGATTTCACCTGCAACATTGGTTCTTATGGTTCTACAGCAATTCCTTTAGACTCAAACTGGAACACTGACTCTCCTGGGTCTCCAGCCTGCTGCCTACCCTGAAGAATTTGTATTGCCAATCTTCATAATCACATGAGTTAATTCCTTGTAGTAAATCTCATTTTTTAATACACACACACAACCTATTGGTTCTGTCTCTCTGGGTACCTCTGACTAATACAGTGATATACTAAATGCTTCCCCTGCAAGATCAGGAAGAGAAGGATGGATGCTCTCATCACTTTTATTTCAACATTGTACTGAAGGTCCCAATCATCGCAATAACAACAGAAAAATACAGAAAAGGCATAAAGATTCAAAAGGAAGAAATAAACTGCCTCTGTTCAGAGATGGCAAGATTTTTTTCATAGAAAATCCTAAGGAATATACAACAGTACTAGAACCAACAAATAAATTTATCAAGGTTGCAAGATAAAGGTCAATACAATTGAGCAAATATGTATTTACATACTAGCAGTAAAAAATTAGAAGGTAGATCTGTAATTGCATCAGAACACATAAAACACAGGAATAAATTTAACAAAAGATATGCAAGGCATTTAAACAGAAAAGTATAAAATATTGGGTTGCCAAAAGCTTCGTTCATTTTTTTCCATAAGATGGCTGTAGTAGCACTTAGTCATCTTTAACTTCATTTGACACAATTTTGTTAGATTGTATGTGACAGTTGTCATATCCGCGTGCATTTAAAAAAAGCATCAACATTGGTGAATTTTTGTGTAGCCATTTTAATATTGAAGATGGAAGGGAAAAAAGCAACATTTTCAGCATATTATGCTTTATTATTTCAAGAAAGGTAAAAACGCAACCGAAACGCAAAAATAGATTTGTGCAGTGTATGGAGAAGGTGCTGTGACAAAGCGCTGTGTCAAAATTGTTTTGTGAAGTTTCATGCTGGATTTTAATCACTGGACCATGCTCCATGTTCAGGTGGACCAGTTGAAGTTGATAGCGATCAAATCGAGACATTAATTGAGAATAATCAACGTTATACCACGTGGGAACTAGCTGACATACTCAAAACATCCAAATCAAGTGTTGAAAATCATTTACACCAGCTTGGTTATGTGAATTGCTTTGATGTTTGGGTTCCACATAAGTTAAGCGAAAAAAACCCTCTTGACCATATTTCCGCATGCGATTCTCTACTTAAATGTAATGAAAACGTTCCATTTTTAAAACAAATTGTGATGGGTGATGAAAAGTGGATACTGTACAATAATGTGGAATGGAAGAGATCATGGGGCAAGTGAAATAAGCAAACCAGCAACCACACCAGAGGCTGGTCTTCATCCAAAGAAGATGATGTTGTGTAAATGGTGGGATTGGAGGGGAGTCCTCTATTATGAGCTCCTTCTGGAAAACCAAACAATTAATTACAGCAAGTACTGCTTCCAATTAGACCAACTGAAAGCAGCATTTGACAAAAAGCGTCCAGAATTAGTCAACAGAAAATGCATAATCTTCCATCAGCATAACGCAAGACCACATATTTCTTTGATGACCAGGCAAAAACTGTTACAGCCTGGCTGGGAAGTTCTGATTCGCTGTATTCACCAGACATTGCACCTTCGGATTTCCATTCATTTCGGTCATTACAAAATTCTCTTAATGGAAAAAATTTCAATTCCCTGGAATTTTAGACTGTAAAAGGCACCTGGAACAGTTCTTTGCTCGAGAAGATAAAAAGTTTTGGGAAGATGGAATTATGAATTTGCCTGAAAAATGGCAGAAGGTAGTGGAACAAAAGGGTGAATATGTTGTTCAATAACATTCTTGGTGAAAATGAAAAATGTGTCTTTTATTTTTACTTAAAAATCAAAGGCACTTTTTGGGCAACCCAATATTACTGAGAAGTTACAGAAGATATCAATAAATGAAAATATTCATGTTCACACATTGGAAGGCTCAATATTGTTAAAATAGTAATTCTGCCCTAATTGCAATCTTGATCATACTCTTAGAACATTTTTTCACAGAAATTGTCAATTTGATGCAAAATTGTATATGGAAATGCAAATGACCTAGAATATTCAAAGCAATGTTTAGAAGGAAGAACTAAGTAGTAGAACAAACTAATGTTAACATTTCTTCTATCTAAATTATTTAGTAATCAAGCCAGTGTGGTATTGGTAAAACGATAGGCATATAGATAAATACAACAGAATAAAGAATCCGTAAATACACCTACACCTATATGCAATATTGTTTTTTGACAAAAATGTCAAAAGGGTTCAATGAGTAGAGAAAGTCTACTGGATATTCATATAGGAAAAAAATGAACATTTAAACCTATCCACACCATAAAAACATTAGCTCTAAGTCAATCAAATACTTAACTAGAAAGCTAGAATAACAAAGCGTCTAGAAAAAAACATAGAAGTAAAATTTTACCAATTTGAAGTAGACAAAGACTGCTTAGAGAGGACGTAAAACATAATATATAACAGAAAAAATTATAAATTGGACTTTCCCAAAATTAAAAATTTGTATATTTCAAAATAAAGTATTAAGACAACAAAAAGGTAAAACAAAGGATGAGAGAAAATATTCACAATACATTTATCTTACAAAGGATTTCAGAAAATTTATTTTTATTGCTCAATAATATGCAGACAACCAATTAAAAAATAGGTGAAAGGTTTGAATGGATATCACAGAAGAAGACATACAAATGGTCAAGAAGCACATGAAAAGATGCCAAACATCAAAAAGATGCATTAATCATCAGGGAAAAAATGCAAATTAAAAATGCAGTGAGAGGACTTCCCTGGTGGCACAGTGGTTAAGAATCCACCTGCCAGTGCAGGACACACGGGTTTGAGCCCTGGTCTGGGAAGATCCCACATGCCGCAGAGCAACTAAGTCCATGCTCCACAACGACTGAGCCTGCACTCTAGAGCCCACGAGCCACAACTACTGTGCCCGTGCGCCACAACTACTGAAGCCCTTGCACCTAGAGCCTGTGCTCCGCAACAAGAGTAGCCACCGCAATGAGAAGCCTGCACACTGCAACCAAGAGTAGCCTCCGCTCGCTGCAACTAGAGAAAGCCCACACGCAGCAACAAAGACCCAATGCACCCAAAAATAAAATATAAATAAATAATTTTTTTTAAATGCAGTGAGAAACCACTATTCATGATTAGAATGGTTAAAATTAAAATGTCAATTATGCTTAGTTCACTTCAGAATGACAGTGAAAAAATTTTGCAGGAGCAACACTGTTACTCGATTTGCAGTTGACAAGCTGGATGTTTTTAAGTGTATCTACTGCTTTGAAGGAATTCCTGACTTACTTCAAAATTAGTTTTTCCAGTAAAGTCAACCGTTAGTGATTATCTTGCCACAAATCTTTCTTTAAACGATTCCTGAAAGATAACATGTATATTAACTGGGCTTGAGTTATCTATTTTTTCTTTTCAGAATTATATCAACTAAAGCAAACAAAAATGTAACGATTTTAAAAATTAGGTGGACTTTTTTGTGTTTGTATTTTTAAGTAAGTAGGGTATGTTATATTATTTCTCCAAAGCTCTGTTGTTTTTATTTTTTTCAGTTTGGATTTTTGTAATTGACGCCAAACCTTGGCAAGCTGTAATTCATAATCAAATAAATGCTTTATTTTATGCGTGTAAAAAAATAAAATAAAATACAAAAAAAAGAGTCAATTATGGACAAAGGTTTGGAACAACTGGATCTCATGTACATTGTTTTTGAGATATCAGAAAGTTACTTTAAATGTTTAAAATGCATCTATCTTATGATCTAGCCGTTTCATTTCTAGATATTTACCCACTAGAAGTAAAAATAAATATTCACAAAAACTGCTTATACGTGAATTTCCATAGCAATTTTATTCACAATAGCTAAAAGCTGGGAAAAAGCCAAATGTCTATCCAGATGTGAATGGGTTAAAAAATACGTGTTACATTCCTGTAATGAAATAATTCTCAGCAATAAAAAGAAACAAACTACTGATGCATACAACATGTATGATCTGAAATTCATTTCCCTGAGTGAAAAAAGTCAGACTTAAATAACACAAACTCTAAGACTCCATTCAGTTAAAATTCTAGGAAATGGAAACTAATGGATTGTTACTAAAAGTATATGAATGATTGCCTGGGGCTGAGCAACAAAGGAGGGATGGACTACAGATAGGCATGAGAACACTTTTGGGGGTGATGGAAGTATTCTACATCTTGTTCACAGGGAGGATTTTAAAGATGTATATATCCATCAAAATTCAAATACGTGTACACTTTAAATAGATGCAGTTGTATGAAAATTATAAATAAATAAAAGCAATTTTTAAAATGGAAGCAAATCATCAAAGTATGGTATGTCCTCAGGACTACATATTGGTGTAACTATGAAAATGATTTTTAACTGTTGATAACATCTTTTAAAATGCTATAAAATGAGTAGCCTGATGGATTGATTTATTTAGGAAGATCAAACCTATGTAAATGTATACATGCAAAAGAACAAATGAAACTGGAAGAATATGTGTTAAGATATCTTTCAGGCTTTTTTCCCCTACATTTTGTAAATTCCAAACATTCTATAAATGAGAGAGATTCTTTTTGTTCTAAAACTACTTTTAAGTGATGTTGATATGATAGAGATGGTGGGATGAGGGAAGAGCCGGGAAATTTCTATGTCCGTTTTCAGTATTACTTAGGTTCATCGTGCTTCTTCTGAAGAGACTCTCTCATGAACTGCCTGCATTGCTTCTTGAGAGTCAGATGGGTAGAAGATAACCAGTAGTTAGGCATCACCTGTTAATCTGATAGTAATTGAAGCTGTAGTTTTAAAGTAAAAAAAAAAAGGCAACATACACAATAATGGCAATACACATTGACAAGGCAGGCAAATATATGACTATTGAGATTACTTGCTTCAGTATACCAATTGGTATAACCAATAGTGCAATGTCCAGTTGAAGTAAATAAAAGAAACTAGTGTACTATATTAAAAACTAATGGTACTTCAATTTGCTTTATAAATAAAAGGGTTAGAACTGTAGGAGACCTTATAAATCAGAGGCCAAAAAAAAAAAAAAAATGTTGCCAGTTAAGACAGTAAAACGACAGAGACTCTTATTTAGGTTTACACACCAAGTTTGGGCAGAAATGAGATATTTCTCAGAAATAGGCTTTTTTATTAAAGCATAGGTTTCATTCATCTCTGAAACCTTACTATACTAAATTTAAGTAAGCTTTTGTGGTGATTTTTCACTCAAAAAGCCTGGGAGAGTGTACATTTTTTTGATCTATTACTTATGTATCATTAGTTCCTGGATTACAGATAACAAATCAAATTATTATATTTTCATGTGATTTACATTAAAAAAGAAATCCTCTTTTTCAAGTTCCCATTCAAATTAAATAATTGTGTCACTTTAAAATCGTATCTAACGTGTATAACATGATTCCCACAATCACAATAACACATTCAAACAAACTGGCTTTGTAAAATGTAATAGAGAGAAAAAATACTTTTAAATTTTAGCTTCTAGAATTCTCAGTCTTCTCTTTCTAGTGATATAATGGTCAAAATTTGACAAAAATAATTATTTCTCTTTGATAGCCACTAGTGAAAAAATAGTCTTAGGAGCTTTTGTGTATGTTCCTATGAGCTCTAACTAAAACAGTCTTAGTGTCAACATTCTAATCACTACATTCACGTGGTTGTCATCATTCCCTTAACCAAACGTGCTGATCTTAAATCTCCTTGGAGTTCATGTCACTGTACAGAATTATCCTGTTTACCCTGGTGAGAGTGAACTTGTAGGTTCTGATCAATGGCAAGAATTTTCTTTTTCACCTATAAAGAAAATGTCAGTGTTTTCACAATATTTTAGATATCTTTTGCAAAAAGTGGGACTCAGCAGGCAAGTTAGAGATGATTAATTCTATTCATGATATTACAGTAATTTTTTTTTTTTTTTTTTGCGGTACGCGGGCCTCTCACTGTTGTGGCCTCTCCCATCGCGGAGCACAGGCTCCGGACGCGCAGGCTCAGCAGCCATGGCTCACGGGCCCAGACGCTCCGCAGCATGTGGGATCCTCCCGGACCGGGGCACAAACCCGTCTCCCCTGCATCGGCAGGCAGACTCTCAACCACTGCACCACCAGGGAAGCCCTACAGTTAATTTTTTATTGTGGCTGAGTCTCACATTAAATGTTGCTATTGTTAAGAAACAGATAATTTTAGTTAGAGTTTTTAGGATATATATGTATATACATATATAGTCGGTGATCCTTGATATTTAATTCTATGATACATGTTTAACATTGTCTTGTTTTTAACTTTTTTTTCCTCTGGTTGAAGCAAGACTTCAGCTCAAATATTGAAATCACCATTTGTGGGTATTTCCAAGGAAATTGTTAAGCAGAATATTTTAAATTACAGGTTTCCTGCAGATTTTTTGCTTAAGAAAATCCTGGCACTCCATTTTCTGGTAGAAATTTTTTGGAGGAGTGTATCCGACATGCTGGCTTTCTACCAAGAACCATAGATACACCCTCTTTCAAATTTCCTAATTAATATATTTCATATTATATGTTTCTGATCCAGTTTAGCTGTTTTAAAAAGCTCAATAAGAAATATAAACTAATAATATAATTTCAAATTGGAAATAAACATTTAACTAATTAACATATTCTCTTAATTTCTATCTTCAGTTAGTCCGTTTTAAATTTAAAAATACTGAATTTCTGGAATTTTAAAACCCATGAAGAAAAATCTATAATAGTTCTGAAAAAAAACCTTGTTCTTCATAATCAAAGTACTGTTCTTAGGAAGGTAAGTTAAAGCCACTAAGACAGGTAATAACTATCTCGGGGGAGATGTTTGTACCCATTAAACTTTATAACACGCCACTGCTTTTTACTTTCACTTTTCTTTCATTTGCCATCTTTGGAAGAAAAATAGAGTATCACTAGGCATTAGAAAAAAATTACTCCTTATAAATCGCAAATATAATGTATCTATTGATCTCTAATTGTGGCCTGTTACTGAATTTGCTTTAAAGAGTTCATGCCTTCTGTATGTCTTGAGCTTGAACATTTCCTCTCATCCACACTTTTGTTCTAGTTGCTGCCTATCATTGTTTAATTACCCAGTCCAGCCTTCCTCTGGAAGTCAGTCATTAGGGAACAGTAAGACAGACTTACACTGCGTTATTAGCCTTCTTCCCCAAATATGTTAGCTGATTTGCCAGCTAAGTCAGGAAATACAGATGAAAATTTTATTCATAGTAAGACCTCTTGAGAAGGTGCTAACAATGAGATCGTGCAGTAATTTCTAAACATTTATTAAATGTTCATACACAAAGTAAGATGATGGAAAGAGGGGTCTTGATCAAATAGATTGAATCACTGTTTCTGTCACTCAGAATTATATTTACTCCATTTCTCTAAGAACTTACTGCTTTCTAGAGAGTTTGTAATTGAACAAAAATAACTACTAGAACTCGGTCTGGATGTTAGAATGATTTGGGGGATATAATGACTTTTCTATAACTGTAATTTACATCTGCCTTTTTATTTTCCCTTTTTAATTTTTCTGTTTACTCTATTGTAATATAACCTGGTGAAGTATGTTTCAAGATTTCTTTGAAGAATTCCTCACTGTAGTAGGTTTTACTGAAACATCATTCACTGATTAATTCTAGGACTGTGATGCTCCATAAAGCAAAGAAGCATCAAGGGAATAAGAACTCATCTTTCCAAGTTGGAAGACCTCTCTGTAATATTCAGAAACTGTGTTAAACGGGCTGACTTCTGTTTTTAGGCCTACCTGGAAGCTTTTCTTCACCCAGAGTTAACCCCGTTTGTTCTTAAATTCTTGGATAACTAAATATATAAATAAAGATGAAGGAGCTAGGTTTTTCTCTTAAACCTCACAAATAATGCATTAATATTTTTCTCTAGGTTCTTTCCTTATAATCTTAAGATTAATTAAAAAATGCAAGTGGCTACAAAAGGATATTCAGGTAATTGTACTTTGATTAGGAAAATTAACAAATAAAAGACTATCTACTAGACATGACCCGACACATGAGGTGCAGAGCAGCACAGAGGGACCTGAGTGTCACTATCTTTTCCTGTAACATACTTGTCCTGAGGACAAATAAGGACCTTAACTCTTACAGCTGCCAACCGGGCTTTCTCTATAAATCAGATGCTAGAGTCATTCTATTACATAATGTGTCA
Source organism: Delphinus delphis (assembly GCF_949987515.2). Taxonomy (NCBI): domain Eukaryota; kingdom Metazoa; phylum Chordata; class Mammalia; order Artiodactyla; family Delphinidae; genus Delphinus; species Delphinus delphis. The sequence continues at coordinate 41,421,417 of NC_082686.1, forward strand.
TTTTGCAAATAAAGGTATTGCTAGTTTGGTGAATATTGATGCCTCTAAAATGAGGATGATTTACATGTGGTACAGTTAATTAAAGATACAAATTAAACTTTGTGGACATTAAATAGCTTTTTTACAGGAAGTCGAAAAATTGAAATTTGACTATAATATTTGATTCTTCTGCAGTCATTTAAAACATTGATACATAATAGTTATATTCTTATTATTTATGAAAGCATGAGACCTAGAGCTCTCTGACTGTGTGACTTGATTTGTTGGGAGTTTAAAGCTATAAGAATGCTCTTCTTCCTATTTGAGGGAAAAAACCCACAAAATAAAATATTGCATTTCAAGGATTTTAAATTTCAAAAACTGAAAGGAAAGATAATTTTACATATTGAAAATATTTGCACAGTTTTACTAAATTACAGTTTTGTTTTGCTCCTATCATTCTTTAAATGTCTCTGTATAAAATCTATTATGAATGATAATAAGTAAGTTAACATAAAGATTGCTAAACAAATTCAATGGATATACAGAAAAAAATTGCTGCTTATTTATTGCTTGCCTTAAGAATAATTTCTGGCTACCTACTCTAGGGTCAATGGTTCATTTAAACAGCCCTTAATATTGTCTAGTCAACCCAGTTGTCTATGTTTTTAAAGGGGCAGGCATATAAGATTACTATCAAAAATACAATAAATGTATCAATTTATTCAAACACAGTGAAATAAGTGTTACTAACTCACTGCTATGTGAGTAACTCCTGCCTACATTTGGGCTGTGTTAAACTGAAAAGGAAAATTAAAGAAGCAAGCTAGTAGGTAGAGTGTTGAAGTCTGACATAAAATGAATCCAAAAAAGGGACAAAAGAGAACAATAAAAAAATGAACTTTAAGTCTCTTATCATGAATATGAATTACATTTTCATTCATGCAATAAATATTGATTGTAGACCTACTATGTGCTGGACACTATTGTAGATGCTGGGAAGACAGCAGGGAACAAAACAGACCAAAACCTCTGCTTTCCTGGAGTTCACATTGTATTTGCTTAATTACATAGTGTTTTGGATGAAGTCATGTTCTGAAAGTCTCAGACATTGGTCACAGATGGTCTGTAGGCTACTTGGCATCCATACGCATCCCTACATTTCTAGCAGTCCAGTATTCTGGACATTATTAGGCTTGTCATAATATAATATGTATTTCTTAGGTTTGGCGTATTACTCCATCAGTGAAGGGTCTCCAGCAACCCATCAAATATAGTTCAGAGTTAGAAAATTGTTAGGACATTGTTAAATATTATGGAAGTTGTGCAAACTTTCATTCTGAAGGATATTAAAAACAGATAATTCAAGGTTTTACAGTAAAGATAGAATAAGAGATTAGCTTTTTTAAGTTATGCATGGTATCCTCCACAGAAAAAGCTCATCCCTACGAGATTTTTCTGTACTTATTCAAGGAGTGTATCATGTCTGTCTTGAAAATCATGATAGGTTGAATCACTTTTACTAATGGAAGCAAGACACATCCTCAGGAACATCAGGTATGTTGCTGCCCAGAACAGATTAGGACATTTGGTCTATTCATTTTTATGTTAATCCCTTCTTGAAGTTGTACACCTCTCAATTTAAAGTGCTCAGTCCAAATTATTTAGTTTTTGCTGTGGTTGCTCTCTGCAATACCCTTACCATAATGACACAGACAAGCCCCTGTCTTTTCTCCGCCATACACTAAGAGGACTTCTTAGGCAATGACTATCCGTTTTGGGATTTTGACAATTTTCTCATTGTCAGTTTTATCATATTTCCTTACCTTTTCCAGTAAATTTTACTAAATCATATATTTTGCAGAAAATATCTATAATATACTGTAAATCTTACATTCATGTCATTCTCATTATGCATTTTAATGGGGAAATTTAACAAGGAAACACTGCATAAAGAGGAGAATGATAAAGAAATGTGTCTTATCTCAACACTTTTTAGTGTGGAAATGGGTGGATTTCTCTGAATCAGGAATCAAACGTGACACTTTCTTTTCTTGATTCCTCAGGGCTAGGATGAACTCATCACAGGGTCCAGATAAGGTAAGTAAAAGAATGTTATGTGATCAGATAAAGATCACACGTAGGCATTCATAACCCATCTTAATTAGTACCCATCGTGAAACTAATTAAACTAAACCTAAAAACAAAGTTGTGCTAGTTCCTGTGAAGACCTCTGGGCTTTGTGTCATTGAGCTGATCTAAATACCTGAATCTTCAACTGCAGCGGCTGCTGCTTCTGCAGAGCCCTCTAGTGGAGAGCATGGCTATAGCAGTTTCCTAAACCAGAGACTTCACAATAAAAAATCTTTCATGAAATCCAGTGAAGGGAGCACTGGCACATGCCATTACTCCTTCACATGTTTAGATGTGATGGTACCTCCAATAGACAGATTTCTTATATGAGAGCTTGACTTGTAAATTTATTCCAGCTTTTGTGTTCTAAAGTGAATTGAAAAAAGTCTAGGTTTTTGCTTGGGCCTTGACTTCTGCAAGTGTTTCAAAAAAAAATAATTACTGAATATTTAAGCCTAAACTAACTAAGTTAAAGAAATTGAAAAGTTAACACATTTGAAATAATAAGAATGTAACATGCACATTTTGAATCCTTTCATTGCCATAATTAAGAACTGATGGAGGGTTTAATTTTTTTTTTCTAGAAAACAATTTATATCATCAGTATATTTGTAATTAAAGTTTTAGGTGCACTCCCCTTTACCTTGATTTATTTTTTTCAATTTAGTTAGCTTTTGAGCTTCAAACACCTCTGTAAAATGCATATTTTTTATTTAAGGAAATAGATTTGGATATATAAAAACCTAGAGTTTGTGACCGAAGTAACTTCCGTTTTAACTTGAGAAATACTACACAGGTAAAGATGATTGACATTAAGATGTGGATTACCTGCCACATTTTAAATTATTTATCATTATTTAACCACTATATTGACGTGACAGAATAGGGATCACTGACCCATAGCACAATCTAGGAGACAAATTAGAAAAGCAGGTGAGGTTATTTGGGCACTTGTGGAAACCAGAGCATCCGTGAAAAATCACAAATGTTTGACACTGTTGAATATAAGATCCCTATGACTTAATATGGATTATTTTTCCGGATCCCAGCTGAATTGACGACTATGGTTAGACAAGCACATAATCAGTTAATTTTTCTGTACTGAGTAATGCTATTTTATGTTCAGGCTTACAAGATGCTTGAGAAACAAAATTGAAGCCATGTGTTCTCAAAATATACTTCTATAGAGCATTTAATAATCCTTTACCACCTTTCTTTTTTTATTAAAAATTACTCTAGATGCACCTAAATTTTAACCTAAGCCATAAATATAGCTTCAGTTATGACGCCATTAAAACAAATTTCCTTCAGTTAGTTAGCCATATTGCTATTATTTGTTTTACCGAACCATATATCAATGCATCCAAAAGCTCATAAAAGGCTCATTTGTATTTCAAATTATTTCATTAGAAATGAAAAAATCACTTTTTCATCTTTAGATAAACTTCATAATACTTGTAAACACAAAATCATTTTGTATTAAGTCATAGGTTTCTTTTTACAATGGTTTTCCTATGTTTGTTAAGGTTGCAAATCTCCTTGGACAGTTGAAAATTGGCCACTTAATACATATCTTGAGAAATTATCATCCAGCTTAATGATCACATATTCAACATATCTGAAATAAAATGAAAGAGATTGTCATACATGCTTGTGTTGAACAGTGTCTTCTCTCTTCTAGATAATGTTTGTTATTTACCTTGTCAGGAAAGAACTTAAAATATTGGGCAGATAATTCATACCCTTGAAACAGTTAACAATGCAGATCAGTAAATTATAAAATGCTTAAAAGAGTGATTTAGCTAGAAGTGAAATAAGAATTCACAACAATGATGAATTCATCTTGACTATATACCTTCAAGAAGAGAGGGATTTAGGGTAATAAAGTATTGTCTGACTACTTTGTGGGAGCATTAGGTTTATTTTGAAGTTTACTGATAAGGTTGAATTGATTAAGCTATGATTCCCGTAGTTTTACCATCTGATATTTTAATATTTTAATGCTTGTATTTAAGTATACATCTATATATTTATATTAATTTTCCAAACAAAATGTATGTATTCTGGAACTCTGCCATATAAAATATTGTCAGATCTGCAAAGACATTGCCTAGGCACTTGTCCGAGTTGGAGAATTTCAGGCCCTGTCCTGGATTTACTAAATCATTTGAAATAAGATTTTCTAAGTCTGCATTTGAACAAGCTCCCCCAAAGTCCTGCATAATAAAGATTGAGACCTCCTGCTCTAGAAAACACAATTGGCTAGTGTATTGACACAGTATTTCACGTGTGTGTGTGTGTGTGTGTGTATGTGAATGTTCTTAAGTATATAAGTGTATACGTGTGTGCAGATATGAGTATTTCTCAAAAACTGACTTAAAAGGACTGCGATACAGATTCTGTTTCGGCCAAAACACTCCCTTCACTCCCCCACCACCTCCAGCCGCATATGCTCTTGCTCAGAGTTTGCTCAGAGTTTGGGGATGTTTTCCTTAGATTTCAAGATGAACTCTTGGCTTGTTTTGACTGTCTTTTGGCAAGGGAAATGGAAGACTAGGAAATAACGGCAGTAATAATGTTTGTTTTTAAAAATGGAGAAATGTTCCAGAGGTAATAGTAAAAATGAGTATAAGAGTATGTTTTAGATAGCATTGGTGAGTTAACAAGCAAATCACATTTATGATCTATTTTTTGCTTTTCTTTTGATGACTTTATAACAATTGAATGAGCATTTTTCAATTAGCTCAGGCATGCTAATTTTTATATTGATTGCATAAACTTGCACGTTCAAATCCAAGATATATTAATTCAGTGGATATCAGTTCAAGCATAGCCAATTAATTTGTGCAACCTACTGTGACTATTTTCAAATCCAAAATCCAGTAATTGTTCCAAAAATCACAACCCTTCAAGACGTTTTCTTGGATTATTCTGTTCTTCTAATCACCCTCAAACACTTCGGTAACAGAAGATTTCCTGCAAATTTTCTCCTAGATATTTGTTTCTAATATTTTCTTTGTATAATGTAAGATCTTTCCTGTTGTTGCCTTTGACTGTGTTGAACATAATGAAGTCGCTAATGTTTTAGACTTTCTCTATCTGTAAAATGATAAGCTCCAAAGAGTTTTGCAGCTCTAAATATGATTTTTCTGAGAGGGGATTCCCAGTCCTGTGGTCTTTCCATTAACTGGAAAAAACATTTTTGTTTTTAATTTTCACCAAACTCTACCTTTTTTTTTCTTTTGGTTGACTGTTCCCTTCCTGAAATTTTCAGTTCTCTTGTCATCTCCAACTCACTCTCTCTTTACCTTTCTTTTATGATATTTATTCCTACTCAATGAATTCTGATAATTATACATCCTCCATCTGCCTTTTGAACATTTTATTTAACAGGATTGAATTTTCTCTCACTGTTTATGATCCATCTGGACAACTTCATCTACTGCAGTGGCTTAAGCTACTACCAATCTGCTAATGACTGTTCAATTTGCAGTCTCTAATCTGTCTTCCCTTCTTGGCATTTACATCTAACTTTTGGCTTAAATATATCTACATGTGCATCTCACCATGTCCTAAGCAGAAGTGGTTATTTCCCCACCTTTTCTTCCTATCCCAAATTTAATCCCCTAAACTCCTTTGTCAATTAATTGTATCACTAGTCAGCTAAACACAGGAGAGATAAATCTTATAGGCCTCTTCCATTTTGTAATACTGTCACTACACCTTGCTTTCCCCTTTTCTAGGCTTGCTTTCTCTAAGCTAACCTTCTTGAAAGGGTAATACATTTACTGTTTTTCCTCACTTTCTATTTACTCTTTTATCTGAATCCTACTTGCAAACCAATTACCCCACCAAAACCACAAAAGTCATTAAAACCTTCAGTTGTCAAACCCAATTGTCACTTTTCAGTCAATATCTTATTGGATATTTTTGTTGAATGCATTTTTGACCATCAGCTGTTTGTGAAACCCTTAAAAAGTTGGCTTCCAGTAGGCTAATCCCTTCTAATTCTTTGCTCTTCTCTGTTTCTGCCTGTCTTAAATACAGGCTTACCTCATTTCATTGAACTTAGCTTTATTGTGCTTCGTAGACATCGTGTTTTTTACAAATTGAAGGTTTATGGCAACACTGCGTCAAGCAAGTCTATCGGTGCCATTTTTCTAACAGCATATGCTCTCTTCTTGTTGCTGTGTCATTTTGGTAATTCTCAAAATATTTCAAACTTTTTCATTACTGTTTGTTGTGGAGATCTCTGATCAGTGACCTTTGATGTTACTAATTAATTAATTGTTTTTAAATTAAAGTACATTGGTTTTTTTTAGACATTGCTATAACATGATTAACAGACTACAGTATAGTGTAAACATAACTTTTATATGCACTGGGAAACGAAAAAATTTGCTTGACTTTCTTTATTGTCATAGTTGCTTTACTGTGGTGGTCTGGAACCAGCCTGTAGTGTCTCCAGGGTCTGCCCATATTGGTATATGCTCGGGTTTCAATCTTGGCCAACTGATCTTTCTGCCAACACTTTGCTTACATGAATGAACCTACTTATTTTTTCATACTAATTACAGTGGTCCCTCCCTCAGCATCCTTCAGGGATTCTTCTAGAACCTCCTTGAATACCAAAATATGTGAATGCTCAGGTCCCTTACATAAAATGAGAAGCACAATCAATACAGTCAGCCCTCCATAGTATGGGGTTCAGCATCTGCGGAACAGAGGGTCACCTGTATTTGCAGAGGAGATCATTTCCAAAGGAACAATTCCAGTCAAAGTCTTTGTCTCCTAATAGTTCATCTACTCTTGGCTTTCCCTCAGGTCACTTCATCTGTATAAACCTAAAATAGAAATTTTGTATTATGCCCATTCTCTATTCTCAAATCTCTCTTGCAGTCCTGACTACCTCCTCACTCAAGCCACAGATTGAAAGGCCTCCTCGACATATCCAGCTACCTCATTGCTCATAATCAATCTGTGAATTTGGTTGCCAATTCCACCCAGTTACATTTGTGTGATTTGTAGTTCTACCATCACTGCTCAGTATGAGACCCTCTAGATCTCTTTTCTAGATCAAGATTAAAAAAATGTATTGAATGATTTTAATGTGTCAAGCACTAATCTTACACTTTATCTGTACCATCCCAAATCTCATATAATCCTTACAACATCCCTATAAGATAGGACCTATTATTATTAGAATTTTACTAAGAGTAACAGAGCCAGGGCAGTCTGGTTCAAGAGCCCCACTTGTACCTCTGCATGATGTTGGCTGTTCTATTGTGAAGGGATCCTAATTTGTCTCTTGGCTCCTAATTGGTGTTTTTGCTTCCGTTTTACCCTCCCCGCTTAACTATGTCAAAATGATCTTTTTAAAATGCTAATTGAACATGTCTCTCTTCTGCCTCACATCACCCTCAAGTCCGGGCTCCTTAGAACAGCTCACAGAATTCACTATAACCTTGCTTCTCCCTAACCCTCCTGTCTCCTCTTACCCATACCCCTTGACGCTGCCTCCAAATCCGTGCGCTAGTAATAGAGGTATATGTTATTTCCTCCAAAAAGCATGCTTTTCATGCTTAATCTCTCTTCTCCGAACTCTGTTCTTTAAAACACATCTTTCCAGGTGCCACTCAATTGCCGTCTATTCAAAGGAATTTCCCTTTAATTCCTAACTTGAGATACCCCCACCCCTCCACCTTGTACTATGAAAATACACTACATGCACCTCTATCTAACACTTGCATAATTTCTTGCTGTGATTCTGAATTATTTTAAAGGGCCCTCGTATTCATGTTTTTGACCTCAGTGTCTAGCACATGATTAAGCACATGTTAGGCACGCACCTTCTGTTGAACTGAACAATGAGGGGAATTAAATACTGCAAATGTCTTAGTCATATCCCTCTTCCTCAGCCCCCCAAACCCATTTTTTTCCTTTGGGGTATATAGTTTGTTTCACCACAAACGTGTGTTTTAATTCCACCATGCATCTTCCTTCTTTCCGTCAGTTGGATTCTAGTTCAGTTCCTTATTACTTTAGTTATTTAAAAAAGGCTTCAGGGCTTCCCTGGTGGCGCAGTGGTTGAGAGTCCACCTGCCGATGCAAGGGACACGGGTTCGTGCCCCTGTCCAGGAAGATCCCACATTCTGCGGAGCGGCTAGGCCTGTGAGCCATGGCCGCTGAGCCTACGCGTCCGGAGCCTGTGCCCCACAACGGGAGAGGTCACAACAATTTGCGTGCCGCAAATTCAATGCAATCCCTATCAAACTACCACTGGCATTTTTCACAGAACTAGAACAAAAAAATTCACAATTTGTATGGAAACACAAAAGACCCCAAATAGCCAAAGCAATCTTGAGAACGAAAAACGGAGCTGGAGGAATCAGGCTCCCTGACTTCAGACTATACTACAAAGCTACAGTAATCAAGAGAGTATGGTACTGGCACAAAAACAGAAAGATAGATTAATGGAACAGGATAGAAAGCCCAGAGATAAGCCCATGCACATATGGTCACCTTATCTTTGATAAAGGAGGCAGGAATGTACAGTGGAGAAAGGACAGCCTCTTCAATAAGTGATGCTGGGAAAACTGGACAGGTACATGTAAAAGTATGAGATTAGATCACTCCCTAACACCATAAACAAAAAAAAGCTCAAAATGGATTAAAGACCTAAATGTAAGGCCAGAAACTATCAAACTCTTTGAGGAAAACATAGGCAGAACACTCTATGACATAAATCACAGCAAGATCCTTTTTGACCCACCTCCTAGAGAAATGGAAATAAAAACAAAAATAAACAAATGGGACCTAATGAAATTTCAAAGCTTTTGCACAGCAAAAGAAACCATAAACAAGACCAAAAGACAACCCTCAGAATGGGAGAAAATATTTTCAAATGAAGCAACTGACAAAGGATTAATCTCCAAAATTTATAAGCAGCTCATGCAGCTCAATAACAGAAAAACAAACAACCCAATCCAAAAATGGGCAGAAGACCTAAATAGATATTTCTCCAAAGAAGATATACAGACTGCCAACAAACACATGAAAGAATGCTCAACATCATTAATCATTAGAGAAATGCAAATCAAAAGTACAATGAGATATCATCTCACACCAGTCAGAATGGCCATCATCAAAAAATCTAGAAACAATAAATGCTGGAGAGGGTGTGGAGAAAAGGGAACACTCTTGCACTGCTGGTGGGAATGTGAATTGGTACAGCCTCTATGGAGAACAGTATGGAGGTTCCTTAAAAAAACTACAGATAGAATTACCATATGACCCAGCAATTCCACTACTGGGCATATACCCTGAGAAAACCATAATTCAAAGAGTCATGTACCAAAATGTTCATTGCAGCTCTCTTTACAATAGCCCGGAGATGGAAACAACCTAAGTGTCCATCATCAGATGAATGGATAAAGAAGCTGTGGCACATACATACAATGGAATATTACTCAGCCATAAAAAGAAATGAAATTGAGTTATTTGTAATGAGGTGGATGGATCTAGAGTCTGTCATACAGAGTGACATAAGTCAGAAAGAGAAAGACAAATACCGTATGCTAACACATATATATGGAATTTAAGAAAAAAAAATGTCATGAAGAACCTAGGGGTAAGACAGGAATAAAGACACAGACCTACTAGAGAATGGACTTGAGGATATGGGGAGCGGGAAGGGTGAGCTGTGACAAAGCGAGAGAGAGTCATGGACATATATACACTACCAAACGTAAGGTAGATAGCTAGTGGGAAGCAGCCACATAGCACAGGGAGATCAGCTTGATGCTTTGTGACCGCCTAGAGGGGTGGGATAGGGAGGGTGGGAGGGAGGGAGACGCAAGAGGGAAGAGATATGGGAACATATGTATATGTATAACTGATTCACTTTGTTATGAAACATAAACTAACACACCATTGTAAAGCAATTATACTCCAATAAAGATGTAAAAATAAAATAAAATAAAAGAGGCCACAGCATCTTAGTAAAAAAAAAAAAGAAATGGCATCAAATCTCACCATTCTGCCTCTGATTTTCCCTCCTTCACATTCAGCAGTGGTTCTCAAATGTCAGGGATCAAAAGGATTACCTGAAGAACTTGTCAAGTTGCAAGTTCTTGGGTCCCAACCTCAGAGATTCGGATTCCATGAGCCTGTGGTGGGCAGAAGGGATGTACACTTTTATTTTTATTGTTTTTAGAAACTTTATTTTCCGTCAACCTATTTCCATTTTAGAAGTTTGTGGAAGAACAGGTTAAGACCATTCAGTGGTTGTTCCTACCCACTCAGGGGCCCGAGCAGTGGGAGCTGCAGGCCGTTCTTCAATGGCGGGCTGAGCACTCCAGTCAGTGGGGAACTGCTGAATAGCCACAGAGGGCACCTGCACACCTTCGGACCAGTCCGTCACCTCAGGCTGAGTAGCAGTGAACTCAGAAGCTGGAGCGTTCCATTCACCCTGAAATTCCTCCTTGGTCACAGCTTTCTCAGCTGCCGCCTGCTCTTCCTTTTCAGTCTCTTCAGGATCTCTGTAGAAGTAGAGATCACGCACGACCTCCCATTGGGTGTTCACGGGAGATGGTGCCACACATGCGCAGAACTTCCCGGGCAATCATCCACCACATCAGACCCACTGAGTGAGCTCCCTTTTTAGGATCTTACAACAGGATACATCAAGTTAGTCTGAAAACAGAAATGCCTGCGAGGTCCTAAGTGAGAAATAATGGAGAAAAACAGAAGAAAACACAGGCCATTTTAAAAATGTTTTTTCATCTCTCCTTAAAGCTTTCATACATTAAAATCATACATTTGTAGCAAGTATTACTATCAAACTCCACTCATTGGGCCAGAGACCCTTGTGGTGTTAGCGAAAAACTTGCCCGTCAGGTAGCACACTACCTACACTTGTGAGTTCATCGGCCAGTGACCTCAACTCCAAGCTCTAACAATGTGCAGGGGATGTGCACTTTTAATAAGTATTCCAGGTACTTCAATAGCAGGTGGGCCCTGTACAACAGGTGGAGATGCTCAATACTATCAGTATTTTTTTTTTTCCTAAAACCCAGATATGATCAAGTTCTTACTTGCTGAAACGCTTTTTATGTCCCTCTTTCATCTAGAATATATTGTAAAATCACTGACATGTGGCATAGAAATTTCTGCAGTTTCCAATCTGCCTTTCAAAGAACATCTCCTACCACTCTGTTCCCCCACCTCTTCTCTTTCCTGTGTCCTAGCCCTTTTGGCATCACATATGCTCTTTGCTCTATACATGTCAGATGCTTTCTTTTGCCCTGACTTGGAAACTATTATGATTTTGTTTATGTTCCATCTGCTTGCCTGCAGTGCCTTCCAAACATTCTCCAATTAGTAGACTCCTACTCATCCTTCAAACTACAGCTCAGTTATTACTTTTTTGATGAGGCTTTCCCTGAATTGGCTGCCCACACCTCTATCCCTCCTCCTACTACTTTGGCTAAATTCCTTGCACCCCTCTGTTTGCTGACATCATTCTTTTTCACATCTATTCAAAGTGGCATTCAGATTATGGAAACTTCTTGTTACCCAATGTCTCTTGAGCTAGAGAGTCTATAATTGAGAGATCCTATATTATTTACTTTCTATTCCCAGGCCAGGAATTGCTTTTTACTTATTTTCACACTATTGTAGCTTCTTTCAAACATGAATGCCTCTTTCCACAGTGATAAGCAGTTTAAGTGTGAAAAGAGAAGTAGTGTAAGGGGAAGCCAGTATACGTGGATATCAGCACATTGCTATGTTTTTCCAAAATGTTTTTAAATTGCCACTTCCAAATAAGGCTTTATTTTCTTTCAAGTTTCAGAAAAATTTTATCTAAACCTAGAACAATGGAAAGAATAAAATTGTGTTGGAACTTTAAAAAGTGCCAGAGTCACCACTATCTGAATCTTCTGTTCAGTACCTGGCATTATTTTCAATTCTGACAGACTTGAAGGGGGTTCTACAGCCTCCGGTGACATAATGTGGGAAGAAGTTAGAGATACAAAGTAACAAGGCACACACACAAAAAGTTAGCAGTCACTCTTTTTTCCTGGCTTCCTCTACCCACCCACCCCCAACCGTTGATCCCAGCAGACAAACTAGTATCGGAAGCCACTTATTTAAATTCATGTGAAAATCATGTTCTCTCATTAAAAACATAGTGTTTGTGAAAAGAATACTTATTAGCAAGGCCTTTCAAATCCTTATTTAGATTCCACAACTTAAAGCTCTAAAATTGATCACTGATCTTACAGCTGTCAACTTACCTTTACTTTCCAGAGTTGTGCAAGGAATGTAAGAGTCTTGTTTTCTGTTTAGAATAGGAAGAGATTGATGAGCGGGAGGATATTTGAGTGATATTTTCTGGGGAATATTTTAAAGATACGCAAGAATAGTTCTCAAAATAGAAATTACAAAATTATTTGGCTGAAATAGATTGCAATAATGTTGTCCAGCAAGGGAACCGGAAATAAGAGAAACCATTTATAACCGTGGAGTAAAGTAAGTGAGAAAGTGTAAGGACACTATTATTTAGTCTTTGGATTTGGAATGCTAAAGAACAGCTTCCAACTATTATCAGATTGGAAGTGGCTGGAAAGCTAAATGGGAAGCTGTGAATAATGCATTGTTTATCTCACAGAACTCAGAGATCCGAATGCTAGATAGTGAAGGAGGGAGGGTAGTGATGTGCTGTCAAGAACTTCAGGCTTGACTTCTATTACTCTTATTTATACCCACAGCATAGAACAAGGGATGCGTGCTGACCTGCAGCTATTCCTAGGGCTGGGTTTGCTCACTTCCTTAGGATGCTGAAGGTTACTTCCTAGTTTGGAAAACCAAAGTGCACTTTATGCACACGGAAATCCTGTGCCAAATCTCTTTAAAAAGTCCTGACACCACTTGGTGTAGAACTGAAGAGACTTTCTGATCTGGGGTGCGTATTAGTGTCTTTCTGCGCCAGAAAGAGTTATGCGAAGAGTTATGATCCCATTGAACACAGTGAAGGAATAATACCAATTTTCCTTTGAATACAATCAACAATCTTTTCTTTTAAATGAAGGGCTCCTGTTCTTTTAATAACAAACGTTTCTCTGGCATTTCAGTTTCTTTTCCATTCACTTTGCCATATGACACTCTAGCAGGGTTTCTGGTTTCTTCAGGGGATTAACTACAAGAGCATGTACTGCAAACAATAAAATAGCTGCTTTCCATTGAAAATAAGGAGGGGGTGTTTTTCTCTCCCCACCACTACTCTCCACCACCGCACCATCATAACTTCGGGATTTCCTGCGCCTTTGGTGACGCCCGCGACCCCCACCCCCTTCCGCCCCAGCTCGGTGCTTCAGAGCTGTCTGCGAGGCCGCGCGCGCTGTCCTGTTCTTCTTCAGCGCTCGCTTCCGACGGCACTAGGACCCTGGGATGTCCCTGAGCGAGGTTCGAGGAAAGGCAGCCAGACTCCTCCTTATCTCCAGTGTCAAACTTGACATCAGCCTGCGAGCGGAGCATGGTAACTTCTCCAGCAATCAGAGCGCTCCCCCTCACATCAGTGGCATGCTTCATGGAGATATGCTCCTCTCACTGCCCTCTGCACCAGCAACATGGATTGTCACCTCTCCATCTTCCTCCTTCTCAGCTGCTCTGTTCTCAATTGCTTCGGGGAACTGATTCTCCAACCTTCCAATGAAGGTAAGCCAGGTACAGCGACGCGCACAGCCCTGCCCGGCGGGGCTAAAGCTCTTCCAAGCACGTTCGCACCGAAGCCTTCTCAGGTCGTCGAGGTCCCTCCGAATAAAGCAGTTTGCTCTCAGAGTAAACGAAAGAGGTGCTTTTATTTTCGGCTGTCTTCTAAAACACTCTAAGAGATAATTTTGGATTGCCTAAACCTAAAATGTGTTTTAAATCTGATACCAATTCAAGCAATTATCTTGTTTGCCAATTTTAAGCAGAAAGAAAGAAAAATCCTCCAGTTTTACAACCCGGTATGTTAATTGCCAAATAGTCATGGCAGTATTTTATTTCCTAATTATGACCATGTAGTACTCTGAGAAGTTTAAAAGAATATTCCACCCTTCTCTCTAGATTCTTTAGTATGTTTAAAGGTAATGACAGGTTGTTCCAACTTAGGATCATGGCATTTATGAATGGGCTAAAGCGAAATCAGAGTTTGTTGAAGCGGAGATGTGTGTGTGTGTGTGTGTGTGTGTGTGTGTGTGTGTGTGTGTATTTATGTTGCAACTGCTGTATTGAAGTGATGTGTATCCCGCCAGGCGGTGGTTTGCTCTGTGGTACAGGTTCTAATTAGCAGCATATGCCACGTTAACATAAGTAATATTTGCAGGAATTACAATAAGCTGAGATTGGATTTTCTTTGTTTAAGGGCTTATATACGAATAGGAGAATGTATTTAATGAATAGTGAAAACTCCTGGGTAGGTGTAGTAAATAACTGAACAACAAATTAAGAAAGAATGTTCATATGCAGCAAATGGTATTTCCTTAGTGCTGGGTTATTTATTTTCCTCCTAATGGCCATTCATCCCTTTTCAATGGATTAAAGTGCAAACCTAATATTAAGGACACCAATGTTTCCTATAAGATTTTATGCTTAATAGAGACATTGCCTTTTTCCTGTATACCTTTTATGATCTATTCCTAATGATTTGTGAATATAATCGCTAACTCTTAAGAAAAACTTTTCTGAATAATTGATTGCTTTCAAGCAACACTTACAACTTGGATTTCCTCTTAATCATTTTGAACTTATAACAATAATATTTAGCAATTTAGCAATACTGAGAAGTTGATGTGCAAATGCTACATTATATGTTATGTCACTAACTAAAAAATATATTGGCAAGCCAGTACCGTTGTATATTGTATATATTATTTTTTAAAAACACAAGTAAAAACTCAAAAATATTTAGAAACTTTTTAATTAAATATAAAAACTGCCTCTCATATTTGGTGACCTACTTTCACTGCCAATAGAGCAGTTTAATTTCATTCTTTCCTTAGTGACTGCTTTTATCAACTTGGCAGATTTCATTAAATTTTTTATCTTTTTTTAATTGGGAAATTTAAAATTCTAAAATAAAAGGATCAAGAAATTATCTTACCTTCAAGTGAGTTTTTTTTACAAATCAAATTAACATGTTTATTTGAAAGTAATGGTCAATCATTTTTTATGAATGAAAGGCAAGCCTAGTTATCTGTATAATGAGTAACATACAAGTATGTTAAAATTAGTGTTTATTCTTTTTGTTTCTTTGAAAATATTAAAGTATTGATAATAGCTAGAAAACAGTAATATTATTCCCATATTGCTATGATAAATTGTATTTCTCCAGATGGAATATTTATAAACTATTTAGATAATGGATTTTAGTGAATTAATAATGCACAGGGATATAGCGAGTCATTAATGAGAGTCATTATTTTTGTGCAAAACGTAACCTTTCAGTAAATTGCAAGAGGAAAAAAGGCCTTTTAAACTTATTGACACTTATATAAAATTAATGAATATTAATTTAATGAAATAAGAATTATCAAATGCAAATTGCTTTTAAGCCACACCTTATGTATATTTGGGTATATAATGCATATTATTATACAGGCAGGTACACATTGACAATATGTATATAAAAAGGTGAATATATTCAGAAAGCTGACATAATTACATTTAATTTGCTTGGGCAAAAGTTTATCTATCCATTGTTTGTGGGATTATTCTTTCCAGATCACGTCCTATGGTAGTCTCCTTTCTCTTCTGAGGTCATGAAGGGAAGATTTGAAACAAAATGTAAAATGAATGATTTAACTTGGGTAATATTTGAGTAAGATTTCAAATATTAATGCAATAGCTTGGGACATAGTAGTAGAGTTGAACAACATGAAAAGTGAAAAAATCCAAGTATGTGCCAAGATTTCTATGCAATTCTTCTAACAATGTTATTTGAATAAGAAGCAATGCTTATGAAAATTCATATATTGGGTAGAAGGAATAATGATAAAATGAATCTCATTAATAAAGGTTTCTAATATAAGTTTTGAGAACTGAAATACAGAATACTAGGTTGTATTTAAAATATGTTAAAAATTATATTTCAACACTATAGCAAATTTACTAGAAATTTACTAAAATTTATTTTGCAATCTATTATGAAGATAGTCATGATAGAAATAAAAGAGAACAAAAACCTAACCACTGAGTTAATTGCTAGGAAATGTGCCATTGTGTGACTTATTTTTTAAATTTGAGAATTGATAATCAAATATCAATTTTGAAATGCCATGGGTCCATGATAAGAGAAAAATACTTAGAAAAAAAGTTTAGTATGAACTTTCCTTTTATTAATCCAGTTACAGATAACTTTCTAATATGCCTTCAAGAAAATGATTCCAGATGATACTTTCTATGACTGGCCTCTTTGATGACAATTATTTATAATTTTGATGGTTATTTAAATCAAGAATTGGCCTATATACTTATATAGAAACTTTGCAAAAGCTGCAGGGAACTTTATTAAAATCTTACCAGGTCTGTTTACATGACACATCAAGAAAAGACTTCCATGGGAAATCAACTACTTTTCATGACAAAATAGGATTGTTACATTATGTATTATTAGAAAAGTTTATATATTTGCTCCCTGTTGCCATCCCAGATGGATGATGATAATGTTAAATAAAAATAACTTTACAAAGCGGTTAAAACGTGATATAAAGTAAAGAATCAACTATTGTTTGTATAATCTCTCTTAGCAGTGGATAAAGTAATCTCTTTAGACACTTTTCTACATTTGAAGCTTTCTGAGGCAGAATGCACTTCTTACTCATCAGTACATAATATACTAAATAATTTTTCTATCCAAAAGTGTTTGTAATTTAGATTAACATTTACCTATAGAGTTCTTTACACTGGAAATCAGTTTTCAAAATTAAAGTGAATAAAATTCAATCTTCATATATATACTACTTTTTTTGGGAGATTTTTATAGGAGTGGTAGGCACACTATATGAAATGTATTTCACCGAACGTAAGTCACTTAAGTACAAAAGGATACTATGTGATCGTTTAAAGCTCAAAAGTAAAACTTAGAGATGAACACTGTATGCTTCCCTTTGAATATTAGGCAAATGATGGAACATTAAACATTAAAATAATAGATTTTTCCCTTTTTAAAAATCAGTATGACTTGGCCTCATTTTCATGTATAAACACTTCCTCAAATAATAACACATTGTGGTTGAAATATTAAGAGAACTAAGCTGTCATATCACCTTTATAGTTATTTTTTAAAGAGAGTTTACATTTGCTTTTAATAGCATTTTATCATTCTAGACTAAATAATTGAATGCATTATACATTTTTGTAATTTAATAGCTTTCCTAATGGCTCGCCCCTACTTCCCCCCAACAGTTATAACTTTGCTATTTGCCTGGAGGTAGGAGAAACCTTAATTTCACTATTTTATAACCCACAACAGTTAACACTTGACCTAGGTCATTAACAGGATTATCAGCAAATTTGTTTAAGCTTTTACTGACAACCTGAATTGCTACGATAATATTTTGATTGTGCCGGAAAGAAACTTCTTGCAACCTCTCAAAATCTATCATGAAATTAATTCATTCTGAATCTATATCTTCCTAAAGACTAATATTGATAATAATAATTCAAGTGGGGAAATGTCCACTTTGATACCCCATTCTCCTCACTCTTATGTTTTATATATCATGCCATTCTTGTCCTTGTTATAAATGAGCAATTAAAAACTCTTAAATAGTAAATATTCTTGCAATAACAATAGACTTATAAGTACAAACCAGCTTCATCATAATTGAACAGATTCAATTTTATACTTTCTTATTATTGGTGCTGTAGTTAATATGATTTTTCTACCCATTTTAAGATATAAAGTCAATTGAATATGTTTATAACTCAAAAGCAACTGGAACCATAAAAGGGAAACTACATATAACAAAACAACATTACCCCGTGTAAGATTATGGTGCATTTTATATAAAGTTGTCTTTCCCATGAAACACTAGTAATTGGGAGCTACAATGAAAAGTACATAAAATGAATACAAACATTTTAAACAAAACGTTGTGTACAATCATAACTTAAAGGTATTTTGTTAACATTGTGTAGTAGATTTATGGAGTTTCATGTGAAGATTTTTATTACTTGAATATAATTATGGTTTACTCTTTGCTTTTATAAACAATTTAGTAGTTTCACCTTGACTCATAAGAAACTTATTATCTTTAAAGAAAAGACATAAGATTTTTTATCGTGTCTATATATTATCCACATTTTAATATTCAAATTTTGGTGTGTTCTTTAAGAGTCCTTCACTTTTAATAGTTTCTCAAAATAACTTTCTTTATGAAGATCCCTAAATGTCAAAATTGTTTCTGAAACTCTGGATTTTTTCTGAAATAAAATATATGCAATTTTTAAATATCAAATAATCAGTTACATATGCAAAGGATTTTTAGAGGCAAAACATATTTCCACAGTATATTTGATTTACTAACTTCAACACAAATGGAAACAGCAAGAACTCTTCTTGAGAGTTACATTCTCCAAGTCATAAAATCTTCAAGAAAATATTAATAAAACTTTCCACAAATCATCAAAACTCGATAAGTTCTTACAGACATTTACTTACTAGGAAATCTGTGATGTGGGTTACCTTTGATTTTAGTCATTTTCCAATGATTTTGTTTGGCATAAATACTAGATGGAAAGAGAAATATGTATTTCTTGGAAGAACACTGTTTTGCAAATCATTTTCTGTCAAGATCCTCAACTTTATTTTTTACACACTTGTCTTTAAAACTTTTAATAAATCTTGTTCTTTTAATTCCTGTTTGATAAAAGATTTAGAAAAATAGATGCAGGTGCCCCCTTTTTGATTCTGTTTTCAGAGATCTGGATTTTATCACCAGGGAGGGTCAGAGCAGGGCTTTTACCAAGTGCACAAGTAGCTTTCCACAGATTTTTCAAATAAAGGGGTGACTGGTGGTGTAAAACGTTCATTATATTATTCATCCAGGTATACTGAAAACCAGGCTTTGAAATTTATTTCTAAGAAATTTGAAAACCTTAATTCTTCTGTAATGACTTTAGAAATAAAAACATTCTTGGACGTTTATAAAATGCAAAGGATTCCAAGACACAAATCAATCTAGGCAGACACCCCTCCTGGAAATCAGTGTGTGGGCACATGTGCACCCCTTGATTTCACTCTCTGTGTCTATTACCAGCTCCCTAAAATCAGGTAGTTCTTGGAACCTGGCAGAAGTTTTCCTCTTGGAAAAGTCTGAAAGTCAGCAAGTTTTAGTTTGCCTCCTACCAGCTTTCTGTGAAATTAAAAAAAAAAAAAAAAGTAGTGGATTACAAAGAGGAAAAACGTCTTTGCAAGAGAATAGAAAATAAAAAGTCGATTAGAAAGATGGAGAGGTAGAGAAATGCAAAGGTTCTAAAACCAATGATAATATTTGTCTTTTGCTTAAAAGAAAAATATTTACCACGTCAAACATCTGGCTAATCAATTTTTAGTAGATCTCTAAAAACCTGCGCACACACACACACACACACACAAAAGGGTGTGTGTTTGGGGCGGGGTGCGGATTTGAGGGGCGTTGCGTGCTTTTGTTTCTCCTCTCAAGTTTACACACTTTTGATTTTTCCCCTGAAGAAAATATTTTGTCTAGGAAAGTTTTGAGAGTGTAAGCCAAACCCCTTTGGAAGCCTGGGCGTATGCATGTGGAGGATGGATGGAATCAAAACCAGTTCAGCAGTAAAGCCTCCAACTTGGAGTGATGTTATTAAACTGCAAGCCCTGAGTGGGGAACCCCCTCCCTCTCTTCATTTTAAACCATGTCCTGCTGTTCCAGTCAAAGCAGAGGGTGAAAATCCACATAATCCAAACCAACATGGTGAAGTCAGAATAATAGGCGAGGAATGAGGGGGAAAACAAGTGGCAGCACTGTACAAATAAACTGTTGTGAATAACCTTAGCCATGAACTGGGGTGGCCACAGGAGGTATGATGGCGCTTCTCTTCTTTCGCATCACACCTCCCACATTTGATAATGCAATACTGATTAAATTCCAAAAGTGTGCCCTGAGAAATTTTAGCACGAAACAGAGCTTTACGGGGAATTCCAGGGATATGGCAACTGAGGGATGAGCAGGCGCCCTCGCGGCCACCACACCCACCACCAGGGCATCTTAACCTCAAACTCGCCGCCGCCGCCGGGACCAGGCTCATAGGTGCGGCGGGAAAACGGAGTCTACCAACAATTCACTACTTTTCACTCCTCATCGGATTCAAGATGGGATCAGAAAAGCCCATCTCCGGGTCCACGTCCTCCAGCTCAGTTCAGCCCTCGGGGTTCGGTGGTTCTTTGTGCGCGAGCGTCTCCGCGCCCGGCGGCCAAAGCGCGCTGCCCGGGCGCTGCGAGCTAGAGCGGCCTCCCGCAGGCGGCGGGCGGCGAGCACGCGCGGAGCCCCCGAGGCGGCCGGCTTCTTGCCGGCGGCCGGCGCCGGGCGCTGGTAGCCCGGGCGGAGGCTGGAGCCACGGGAGCGCGAGGGCGCCAAGTTTGGCGGAAACTAGCGCCGGGCGTAGGCGGGGCGGGCGAGAGGCAAACGTGCGCCCTCTGCCTGCGACTACGGAGCTGCCGGCGCTCGGAGAGGTGGCGTCCTCCCCAGCACCTGGACTCTCCTTACCTGGGGAGAGCGCGAGCGGCTCGGACGCGCCAGGCAAGTCCCGACATTCACAACAGACTCTGACCCGAGGTCTCTCTCGCCCCCACCCTCAACTCCCCACCTCCCCCTATAGCTGGCAGTCTTTGCAGCTTGGCGTCCATAGTTGGCGCGGTCTGCCCTCCTAAGTTCCGGCCCCGCGAGGTGACAGGTGCAGGAGAGGGACAGGGTTCTCCAGGGTTCACAGAACTCCCTGTAGAGTTGGGAAAGCGCCTCGAACCCGGCCCGCTCGGTTGGGACGAGCCTGAGACGTCCATTGTCCTGCTTGCTGCTGTGTTTCCCGACCCCTTTGCTGTTTCTTGAATTTTCAAAAGATATCTCTCTAGACGAAAATGAAGAACTTTTTTTTTTTTCAGTTTTCGTTAAGACCATCTACTGATGCCACCTGTTAGGTCCCTCGGGAGAGCTAAGGGGCGTGTTCTACAAACCCACTCCCCACCCCGTGCACAATCGAAAGTTGTCTGTTTTCCCCACAGCCCCATATTTGATTGGCACCATTTTTTTTAATGAAAACAGGATTTTCCCTCTTCTGATTTTGGGAGTAAACCTGGAATGGGCCAGGAAGGGTTTCTGCGAGCGGCATTACCGAGGTAGGTTAGTAGTTGGTTGATGTTGATGTTTGTGTGGTCATCAAAACTTTAATGTTTTTCATAAAAGAATTGTTGAATCCAGGGCATTCCAAGACTAAATATGGCTTCAGTGTCATGCCCAGTAATCAGATAACAATTACACAGAGTTCCACTGGCTGGAAAGATTTTTCCCTTACATTGTCATTGAGTACGTACTGTACCTCATTTAATCTTAAAGCTGCCCTAAAGTAGGTATTATGATATCTCCCATTTTACAACTGAGGAAACTAAGTAAACTCATCGTAATAAAGTAGTAACTGAGCCTGGCCCTCTCTTGTCTGTCTTCTGATTTTAACCTCATATGTTTTCTCCTGTACACAAATGCCTGTAAATTAAGGAGGTCTCCTATTCAGGAAAAGCTCTAGCTTCTCAACCTCAATCCTACTGACTATACTAATGTGTCTTGTTGACTCGCAAGAAAAATCTTAGAAGTACTCAGAGTATTTGTGTGAAAAATCAGACTTCAAAGTACTTTCAAAAAAGTACTTCAAAGAGTACTTTGAATCTGCAGTGTTTACCCTCATAAGGTATGATTATCTGCATAGGTTGGGGACTCACTAAGAATTAAAGAAAATTTGATGTGAACAGAGGAATAAAAGATGTGATCTGTGATGTGTTTTCTTCATACATTCTTACCTCTGTCTTCCTTTCCTGACCCTCAGACACTCCTTTCCTCACCCCGGAAAGATTATTGTCAAGAATTCCATACACAGAGATTGTGAGGCAATTATCAATATAACCTGGATGTGATTTTTTTTAGATTTATATAATAAAAATGAAGTGTGAATTAACTATTGGAATTGTCATAAAGGTCAGTAATGGGTGGAAGTAGAACTTGGCCTAAAAAGTAGACTTTAATTTCTATGGAAACTTTCCCCTATTTAAAAGATAATTTATATATTACTTAAGATGAGAAAATAAATTATAAAGATTTATATCCTCTTTCATAAAAACACTTGTACTCTATTTAAGTGGAGGCATTGAGAAAAGGTAGCTAAAACAGGGTTTTGAAAGGTAGCAAATTAAGTTGGGGGCAATTATATTTTTCATGTGGGTGTTTCAGCACATATGTTTTGCATTAATTACTGCAATAAATTCTGTTAACCTGGCAAAGAGCAAAAATAGCATATTGATGACATCAGGCTTTCAAATCAGAAAGCTGCTTTCAGTACCTTGCTTTCTTCTCTGAAACATGAGAAAAAAAGTTT
Source organism: Delphinus delphis (assembly GCF_949987515.2). Lineage (NCBI taxonomy): Eukaryota > Metazoa > Chordata > Mammalia > Artiodactyla > Delphinidae > Delphinus > Delphinus delphis. Next base: position 41,444,175 of record NC_082686.1, read on the forward strand.
TCAAACGTGTTATCATTTAGGTTCCCTATGAGTTTTCTAACCACTCAAGCTATTGCTATTGGCACATTTTCCATGAGCAAAAGCAAAGGCTTAGCAACAAACTTTTGTTTTCTCACTTCTGATGGATTAGAATCAACAACTGTTTTCCCTACTATTTAATGTTCTAGTTCATATATGATTTTGCAGAGCTCTCTCAAATCAAGAAAATGTAATGTGACTTCAAAGTCTCCAAACTGAGTTGCCTCTTGTTTTAAGACAAAAATTCTTGACAGATTACCCAGTGGGGACTGGAGCAAGGGGAGAAGCCTGGGTTAATTTTATTGCTGATAAGTCTATTTAATCAATATGAAAATAGTTTCATCTTGAATTTTCTGTATATTCACTAAGGGGAGGTTAATTTATCGTCTTTAAAATAATAAAGGTAGATCAATAAATTCTGCAGGTCCAGTAAAAAAATAACACCCATCCCCCCCGCTCCCTCCCTTGATAAAAAATGAGACTTTAAAATTTATTTTTTGCCAGTGATAAAGTTAGTTAGTTTCTAATCAATATGAAATTTAGGCATTCCCTATCTATCTCAGGAAGAGTACGGGAAACAGAGAACAGCTTGTTAGTAGTTAACATATGCTTTATTTCTTGATTTTCAAAAGTAATTTAGCAATAAATAAAATTCTATAGATTTTAGAAAGGTACTTTTTTATTGCATATGATAGCAATCTTCACACTGAGAAGTTAGGCTGGGAAGCTGATTTCCAATCGCTTCCTTGTAGATTGTCTAAATAATCCTCTGGTTAAGCAGAACAACACTCTGAGGAAAAGTCTATGTGCAACACTGTGTGTGAGTGTGTGTATGTATGTGTGTGTGTGTGCATGTGTGTGACCAACAGTATTGTCCCCTTATGTAACTGAACCATTCCCTTTAAATTTTCCTTTCCAAAGGTGATCCTTTGGAAACTCAAGTTTTACTACCCTAGCCCTAGTGAAAACATTAGAACTCTATATTTAATTTCAAAGGCATAAATCTTAAAAAACATTAAAATGAATTAAGAAAACTGTTAAGAAAAAAATTAACTCATCTTTCATACTGCAATAATTTGGTTTATTTACCAAACAGTGCACACCTGAGAATTAGTTACTAGATTTTGGAAAAGAAGGTTATCAGCATGTTGAAAGGCCTTGAAAATAACAGCTTAGTTGGGACTACAAAATGAATACTTACATAAAAAACTTTTAATATAGACGTGAAAGTCATAAAAAGTGCAATATGAATCTTTACAGAAGATTAGCTGCCTAAAACTGAGTCCCTGGAATATAAGGAAGATTTTTTTTTAAAGATAAAGTTAATAATAACAACAATAAATTAGTAAAAACAGAGAGAAGACTAAATGATTTGCCTAAATTTGTGTAATAGGGATAATTATAACCCAGATTTTTTTTACTGCATATATCTAGAAAACTTTATAAATAATTTGAATGAATGCATAATAAATACATATACAAGTAAAAAGCACTTTTGAAAGAACCAAACATTCAGAAATAGCTATTTTAATAAGCACATATCTAAGCTCAATGTAAATTCTGTGTGAACATATACATGCACACACATGTGTGTATTGGAAATGCACATGATTGAATATCAAAAAAGACCATCCCAGAACAGAAGCTTCTATAGGTGCTATTCATATTATGACTACACTACCAAGAAAAAACATTGAGATTTGTCTGAATTCTGCATTCTCTTGCAGTGATAAATGAAGTTTCCTGACGACCACAGCACTAATTGTTTGATACTTTCCATTGACACTATGCTCCTAATATGAAAAGTAAAGGGCTAGAGTTTTGAATTAAACTGATAGGCATGTGGCGCTTCACTGGATCCTTTGTGAGCCTTTATAAAGACCCATATTTATACATTGAAGAGTTTGTTTATATGTGTGTGTGTGTATGTCTGTAGACAACAGTCATGGTGTATGACATAAAGTCTAGATGTAGATATCCTCTAGAATATGATGAAGTCCAAGCTATATCCTGATTTTAATTTTCTAGAAATTTAAACCAATTTATTCTGCATTGGGCTTCTTTTAAAATTAAAAAAAAGTTTTGTGATATAAAAATGTCCAAAGAATGTTTTTTTTTATTTTATTTCTTTTTAATATCTTTATTGGAGTATAATTGCTTTACAATGGTGTGTTAGTTTCTGCTTTATAACAAAGTGAATCAGTTATACATATGTTCCCATATCTCTTCCCTCTTGCGTCTCCCTCACTCCCACCCTCCCTATCCCACCCCTCTAGGTGGTCACAAAACACCGAGCTGATCTCCCTGTGCTATGCGGCTGCTTCCCACTAGCTATCTATTTTACATTTGGTAGTGTATATATGTCCATGCCACTCTCTCACTTTGTCACAGCTTACCCTTCCCCCTCCTCATATCCTCAAATCCATTCTCTAGTAGGTCTGTGTCTTTATTCCCATCTTGCCCCTAGGTTCTTCATGACCTTTTTTTTTTTCTTAGATTCCATATATATGCATTAGCATATGGTATTTGTTTTTCTCTTTCTGACTTACTTCACTCTGTATGACAGACTCTAGGTCTATCCACCTCACTACAAATAACTCAATTTCGTTTCTTTTTATGGCTGAGTAATATTCCACTGTATATATGTGCCATATCTTCTTTATCCATTCATCTCTTGATGGACACTTAGGTTGTTTCCATCTCCTGGCTATTGTAAATAGAGCTGCAATGAACATTGTGGAACATGTCTTGTTTTGAATTATGGTTTTCTCAGGGTATATGCCCAGTAGTGGGATTGCTGGGTTGTATGGTAGTTCTATTTTTAGTTTTTTAAGGAACCTCCATACTGTTCTCCATAGTGGCTGTATCAATTTATATTCCCACCAACAGTGCAAGAGTGTTCCCTTTTCTCCACACCCTCTCCAGCATTTATTGTTTGTAGATTTTTTGATGATGGCCATTCTGACCGGTGTGAGATGATATCTCATTGTAGTTTTGATTTGCATTTCTCTAATGATTAATGATGTTGAGCATTCTTTCATGTGTTTGTTGGCAATCTGTATATCTTCCAAAGAATGTTTTTAAATTGAAATTTAATTTAATCACTACACTTTTTGTTCCCTATGTTAAAATTTGAATCCTTATATCCAAGGGACTTCCAAGCACATTTTTATTTTGAAAATAACTACTATATTAGAATTGTTTTGTAGGCCATCTTCTACGTTCTATTCCATTTTCATAGCCATTGTTCAAACCCTGACTAAACAGATAGCTTACATTTAGTAGTCAAAGGTTAATAATCAAGCGATATAATAAAAAGTATATACCAAGACAGCCTGAATTTATGGTGTGAAGGCAAAATATATGTGCTAATGCTTGAGTGCCTATTTGCCCTAATGATTATTTATATAATTTCAAATTGAAGGATATATTTTCATTTTTCACTTTTTAATCTGTCAAAAAAGTCCTTTCAAAGTAGAAATAAACAATTTTTTCTGTTCTAGAACACTTTAAAAAGCTAAAATGTGTTGAAAAAGTACAATGTTTACATAATCATTAATGTTCTGCTTTTAGTACGTTACATTTTGGGAAACACATTTCACTTGTCTAAATGATTCATAATATAGGTTGACGATGCACAGAAGCAAAGAGACCTGCTATTCTAGGGACCATTATCAAAGCTGAGGTTGTTAATGTAGTAAAACCTCATTGACAGTAGAACATCCCCACTCATTTATTTGAAAGAATTATTTTGTTATAAGAACACATTCCCAAGGGATATTTTAATAGCTGTTTTCTCCATAAGAGTATTAATATCAGAGTGACCTTCAGATTTCTCAGATTAAAAAGCAAAAAATAGAAAATTTTAACACTTTAGAAACAACACAGAGTTAACATTTACTGAAGTATCCAAGTTTCAAGTGGAATTTTGGTCTGTGTTTCTGTTATTTCCTTGAGCTGCTGTAGTCATGAGAACACAAGACATCTTACTGTAAGACTATGTTTTGATTCCAATGACTTCTTCCTGCTGTTGGCAAAGATTGAAATGCGGCAGCTAATTACAGTTTCTTCTTTAATTAGGACCTGCCTGTATAGAAGTTAATATAAAATTATTGCCCAGGAAGAAAAGCTAATACGAAAAAGTTGATAGTATACCACCTTGTCCAGAAATCTGCTTATATCCCATAAATAAGCCATTGATACCATGCAACAAGAGGGTTTTCACAGAAATGTCTAGCACTACACACTTTTAAAAGTTTTTACATAATTATTTTACTTGGTTATTTGATTGAGAAATTATCATAAATTTATACTTCTATGACACAAAATGCCTGTAAAATTTAACATAGATTACAAGAAGTTTTATCTATCCACAATTAGTAGATTTTAGTTGACTTCATTTATAGTTTAAAACATTTTTATAAGTTTTAGTCTGTGAAATACAATACTAATGATCTATTACAAAGATGTTTTAATTATATTTAGTTAGAAATAAACATAAACAGGAAGTCTATAGGAACTGTTAACTAAGAATATATAATCCTAGTAGATAAAAGTTATGTTGAAATAGATAAGTACATTAATAAAACTGACTTCTCTAAATTTCTTCTCTGTGGCATACCTGGGTGTGTACAGTAAAAATGAAAAGCTGAGCTTTGGTGGACTCCTGTCAGCAAATACATCTTGATTTCTTGATTCCATGTTATGGTTGACCAGAGTACCATACAGTGAATTACAACACTGAGATCAAAATGTATTACTTCCTGTATTCTATTTGAGACATTTAAGTATAACTCAGGAGCAGATTAAAGGACTCTTCTGCTATCTGTAACCTAGAGCAAAGCTACTCTTTTCATCATAACAGAAAGTGATGAAAATGATAAAGATAAATAGTGTACAAGAAATGTGTCTGGGACAATTACAGTGATGGCACAAACAGGAAAGGAAATGTCATTATTTTTTAGTAAAAACAAGACAAAATCAAAGGATGGGTTTGTTTTCTGCTGTAGTGGTTTCATAGTTATTTGCACTTGGTTATAAAAGCACCTTGTAACTGAAGGTTTTACAAGAAAACATGTCTATTATTACAAGTCTGAAATTCTTTAGCCATTAAACCCTACTTGTCACCTTGACATTTCTAAATGTTTTCTTAAATGCAACTATAGCATTACCACAAAGCATAGATATGTTATTAAATAATTGAAATGATCTTCCACTTCAGTAAGAAATTGTGGCATTTAATTTTAAAAATTATTTTCGTACTATCTGTATATTTGCAGCACTTAATCTAAAAGATGTGAATATTTGTTTAACTCTTAGTCTTTCTAAGTGGACAGATAGCCACTATGAATCAGAATTTTGAAATGCTCTTGAAAAATCTTGGTGTATTAATGATTCTTTAAATGTAAAACTCCAGAAATTTATACCTAAAGTTTTTAATCTGTCCTTACTAAATGAGAACACTTGTTGCAAAATCTTATTTTAATGACTGAGTCCTTTAAAAATTTTTAATGAATTCTTATTAGTAAGAAGGGAAGGTGGTATATAAATTCTTGGCACAGATAATTCTTTATGATGTTGTCAATGCCAGTGAGCAAAGGAGTAGACATTTGATTGTCTCTTCATTATTGTAGAGGGTAAGAAGGGAAGAGAGAACAAGACTCCTGAGCATCTTAAATCCGTAATTCAGCCAAGTGGGAAAAGTGACATAAAGATCAGTGGCAGGAATGACAGCAAGGGTTCCTTCTTTCCAGAAGCACTTACAACCAATATGAGCCAGTTTACCCTATACTTTGTTCTTATTCCTTTACTTCATTCTACGCCTTCTAATTCTCATCAGACACCACACATCATTTTGACCAGCAAATCTCGTGTTAGTGCCCACCTGAAAGCCAATTCAAGGAGACTGAGTGAAGATTCCTTTACTGTTTTCATGAATGTAAACCCCTTCACCTATTTATACATTTTTTTATATTTAAAAGCAGTGAGACTAGACCGAGTAAAGCATGTGAAAGACATCCAGAACCATATCCATCCAGACTCCCCACAATGATTTCTTTTGCCAAAAACTCCTATTTATATCTCAAGTGGAGTTCTAACACTTCAAAATGTGTCCAATTTAAATCACTTTTAGAAGTTAATATATGCTACATAGCTCTTTGAATAGAAAATATTCTGAAATTAATGAAATGACATATTTTCTGTTACAAACCAAAAATATTTTGAAATCAACCATTAGAATATGAAATCTGGTAAGAGACCATTTATATCTTTGGCAAATAACTTAGCATGAGGCAGTCATTAAAGAATTAGTCTATTGATATATTCCCACCTACCCTTAAGAATAATTTCCTAATATTTTTGTTAAAATTCATAATTGTAAACTCAAAAATTTTAGCAATTAAAATAAATATTCCATGTTACAAAGTGTCATTAAAACTCAGACTACAATATGTTTGTACATCACAATTCTATCTGCCCTGGCATTTGAATAATGGCACTACTTGAAAGGCTATGATCAGGTCTACAGCGTTTTTGGGAGAGGAAAAGCATTAGTAACTAATGTTCTTGCCCATATCAGTGTGGGGTTTAAGATATTGCATTGCAAGGTTAGATTTAGTCAATGTATCCAGAGACATCACTCACAGCAGGTTGACTTTCAAATTCCATTAACTTTTCTCTTCTCCTTATCTCAATTATGCTGCACTCAAGATTGCTATACAACAGATCACAGGAGCCTTGAGGTTTATATCCTGGCAAGTTCCAGTCTAGTAACCATTGACTTTAAGTGGCTAGAATTCTTAGACTGTGTTGTTCTTATTTGGCTATAAACAAAAGCACTTTATAAACCACAAATAGGTGCTTTTAAAAAGTGTCTTGATGTCACTTTTCTTCTCTATTAGGCCATATATTGATGGTTGATTTCCAATACCATTCAGAAGAATTGTATTGGAACTGTTGTTAGATAATATTTTAAGTTTACAAGAACATTGAATCTGTATAGCATGTAATAACCTCAGGTGGCTTTAACTAAATTTATATTATTTGATCATCACAGCAACATTGTGAGATAACCAGTGCAGACCTAATTATGTTTGATAGATAAGAGGGTCAGAATCATGAGTAATGCTGCTAATTGTGTGTTCCCTCATTCATGCTAAATGGAGTGCACTAAAAATTCAATTTCTGAGTAAATGAAATAAATTAAATTAATCTCTTATACCAATTTTAATTGACAGTGCAATACAATTCTTTTTGGTTTAGCCTTTCTCCTTTGAGTTGAAACCAAATGCTGATGTGATAAAGCCAGTCCTTTTCCCCTCATCATTATCATCAGAGAAAACTTAAGGGTATAGTTCTTTAGTTAACAACCTACGTTCCAATGAGTAATTTACTAAGTGGAGAAAATATTTATATCTTCCTTGCCTCAAACACTTTTTTCCTCTGGTTATTAATACTGAAATTAAATCAACCATTCATCTTAGCAGGTGGAATAACATATATTCATCATTTAGTACATATTCAATTATTACATACACACAAAAACATTGAATCATTTAAACCCCTGAAGGTATTACAAATGTGATCCAATGATTTATGAATACTGGCCCTGTAAATTCTACGATGCAAATCCTGTGTAAAACTCAGAGAAATCAACTGCTGAATGTGATAGAACCAACAACTGAGCTAGGTATGTCTATCAGAATAAATGTTGGTAACATACTTTAAAGGTGAGGATGTATTCTCATATTTTCAAAAATTCTTTAACATTATGTAATCTGAAATGTTATCCATGACATTAATTGGTAGAAGTTTTTTTAAAAATCATTTTCTAGAGATAATTTCAATATAATTAAGCATACTGTTAATTTCCAAACTGATATCCTGGGAAATAATTCCATTATGGAAATTACACTATGTAATCCATGCAGCAACTATCTTCTTTTATCTAAATATAATTACTTCTCACTGGGATTAATTTATTGTGAGGGGAAAAAAGTTTAATCATTAAGGAATTCCAGTGTAATAGGTTAAGATTATGTGTTTTTTTTCCTCTGAGAACTTTATCTTTTTATCTTAATGATTAGGAATTTTTCTTATACTCATCTAGTATATTTATCATCTAACCAGCTAACCAAATATCTTCTTTTAAAAAGCAGTGCTTGAAAATTTAGAATTCTAACATCAATCAAAATAATTCTTTTTCTTAACATTTATATGATTAATGTTTCCTTTGTAAGAAAATAATTGGGATGATTAAAGAAAGGGTGGTGCTTTTCATGCATCAGGAAGCCCTTTATTGACAACACATGGTCATGTTGTGCTTTGCATGTATTAACATTATGTTTTGATTTGTGAATATATGGAACCCTTCAAAATGACTGTCTGTTATTATACTTATTGATTCACCTGCTCTGGTTCATGTTAATAGTACCTGCATATTTTATGTAAACTTCTTCTACATCTTCCATTAATCAATCATGGGGTTGTTTTCTAACTTAGAAGAAGGATGTGGAAAAACTATAGTTTCCATTATTTAACAGATTGACAATCAACATGAGCCCTTTGTTATTAATTAAACTTAAAGTATCTTTTTATATTTTACTTTCCAGTCCATTTCAAATTAATACTCTCTGGGTTGAAAATAAATCATTTGTCTTTCTCTTTTAATAATATATTCAAAATGCAACTACATTCTTATTATATTTTATTATTCATCAGACTTTTTAATAACTAGCACAAAATTCTGAGTGAAATCATTAAAGTCTTTGGGTAACAATACCCTTTTTAAAGAAGTAAAGCTTTACAAAGCGCTACGCTATTATAATACATATTTTTGCTTTGGCTTCTCCTCAAATTGATAGCTAAGCATTTTGTTCATTACATAAGTACACAATTTATACAGTATTTATTATAGTATGTTTGGTTTTGGCAAACAGGGACAATATGAAGATGTCATATCAAAATATGTACAAAAAGAAATACGATTCATTATGGAAGCATACTTAACTAATTTATAGTGAAATCATGTCAATTTATTAAATTTAATGGTCTTTGCAGTTATTTTGATTTCATGTTAGCATTAATGTTTCCTATTTTGTATTTTTATAGTGTCCTCTCTAAACCTGTAATTATTCTGTCAATATATTAAATATACAATATATATATATAAACAAACATAAACAGTTTAAAAAGTCACAGAAACTTTTGATCCCTTAACTTTCCATGTGGTTGCTTTTCTTTGTAATTCCCTTCTTCTACTCATCATACACATATAATGAGAATGAACAGAGTCGTGTTTTTTGAACACGTTGATATTATTATATCAGCAACAGACAACATTAACTTGACAGAAGTAAATAGAATTCATTCCTTTCAACTGTTTTTGTGTTATCTGTGTTTTCTTTTAGTCGATCTACTGGATTCAAAAACAATTCAGGGGGAGCTGGGCTGGATCTCCTACCCATCACATGGGGTGAGTTTGGTGAACTATTAAAAGGAACATGATTCTTCTGTCCATTGCCTCTCTTAGAGAGCAGGAGGAATTATTGGGAACAGGAATTCCTGTACTTCTGATGACAAGTTGTGCTTATCAGTATATTCAGTACATGGACTAACACAGCTTAGTATTTGTATCCAATGGAACTATTGAGAGTTTTGAAGTATTTTTTCCCCTTCTGAATTTATCAATTGCTTGAATGAACTAACTAAACAGTTTAATTATTACTACCATCATGCAGATGATCTAAGCGTGATCACCTAACATTTTTTTTGTGATGTGGTCAAAATAGGTGAGTTGAGGAGAGACTCTAAATTTTAAGTAATGTAGAAAGTGTGTATTTGGAGATGGTTGCCTCCAGAGTTGTAGCCTTAAAATCAACTGTGGTGACAGTTCCACATAGGGTAGGTATTTGTGAACAGTATAAGCCTGTGTTGCCTTAATTTCTTTGCTTAAAGTGTCTTCAGCTTGTCTAGCTCAGTTTAAAACCGGACATTTTATTTAGGAAAATATGACTGCCTTTAAATTCTAAGCACTGTATATACCTTTAATCTTTTGTCAAGCCAGACACAGATTACTGAGGTGTATAGCATTTTGGGACCCGAATATTTATGATGAGCCTTTGTGTGAGAAAATTTTCCTTCTCTTTTTTCAGAAAAAGAGGGTCGTACATTTGGAAATTTTTTGTTCCTACAAAATTGTACAAAAAATGCCTAAACATATCTGTTTTGTTTCCAAGGATAGGCTGTGGAAAATGCAAAGTGCTATTTAGGAATATTTGTGATAGGAGTAAATGTGTATATTCCTTTTTTTTCTAGGCCAGCCTCTTTTCAAAGAGGTTATAATTACATCGACTTAGTATTGGTGTTCAGTCTTTAGATTTTTGTGCCTAAACATACTAATTTTTACTACCAGCTTCTTCTTCCCCGACGGATGTTTTGCATCAGGGATACTTCATCTATCTGTCATCTTTGTATCTGCTTCTCTTCCTGGTGCACCTTGACACTGACATGATGCCAAAACCTATCACATTATCAGGCCTTGTTTAGTTGCTTAGAAGGGAAGAGTATGAAGTAAGCCAAGGTTTGGTTTTCCCATAGGTTTAAAAGGAATCAAATGGTTAGGGTAAAAGCACATCCTGGGTAGTCATAACGAATGAGTTGAAACTCAGGATTGAGCTGGAAAACTCATTTAAAACTCATCATCCAAAACTCAAACGTAACTTTGATTTTGATTTTAGAAATTTGAGTCTTTCATTACTCCATTAGATAACATATCATAGAAACTTGCTGCCTAAGGAGATATGAAAAGCAAAAACCATACTGATACTTATATATATATATATATATATATATATATATATATATAGTAAACAATAAGTTAATTTGTATATCAAAGCAGCAGTCTACCTCTTATTTTCCTTTAAAGAAGGTATAAAGAAAACACATTTCTCCATGTTGAGAATTTGGGGAAATGAATTCATTTACCTTGTTAATCTCATAGATTTTATCATGAACAAAGTTCACTTTTACTTCCAGAGAAATGTTGGGTGGGGAGGGATGTTCTAGAACCTTGCCACACACAGTGTACACATGCACCAACCAGCAGAGTCCAAACCTGGGAGATTCTTAGAAATGCAGGCTGTCAGGCCCCACTCCAGATGAATCAGAATCTGCATCTTAACATGGTCCCAGGTGATTCCTAAGCACATTAAATTTAAGAAACACTCCTCAGGGTAACTGGCCTCTTGACTTTTCTCATCTCTTGCCCAGTTTCCTACCTCCTTTCTCCTAGGAATCGCTTATGGTTTTCTCATGAACAGTTTTCAGTCTCTCCGTTAGCCTCAGAAAGCTGACCTCAGGCGCTCCGGCCTCCTCTTCATTGCTTTCCTGGTTGGTCTTCTTGCAGCTGTTACTTCACTATTTCAGATGCATTAAATGGCCTGAAACAGCTAGTCAGGTTCTCCAAGCTTATCATTAAAACCAGCAGGGAGGAAAAAAAAAAAAAATCTCCTCAACAGATCATGATATTTATAATACCTTAAGCTCCAAATGATTAAAATAAAAGAAAAACCAAGTATGTGAATTATTGTCTTGGGGTGATTTGTAGTACATTTTTCCTTTAAATCTTCCCCCTGTATTATGTTAACCATAATGTCCATGAGGAAATAAGTAGCACTAATTTAGAAAATGTGACATTAATATTCATTTCGTTTTGAGAAACTGATGATATTCTTGAGTGAAAGCTCAATTCTTGAGTCAATTTAAGTTTGGGATTTAACATCTTTGCTTGTATGATTGTTTGTGCCTTTAGATTCAATTAATCATTTTTATTGCCTGATCATTGTCATTTTCAATTTGACAAGGATAGAGGAATTTTGTGTTTGTTTTGGTTTTAAAGGGAATAGATAGTTAAATCAGTAGTGATATCTATGATGCAAGCTTTTCCATAAAAAAATGAAATGATAGCTGGAAACAACTTTGAACTAGTCATTGTTTTAATTAATTAACCCCAATAAGTAAAAGTGCATCTGTTTGCAGGTTAACTAAAATATAAACCTTGGAGGAAAAAATTATAACAATGTCAGACCATACTGAATTATCGAAATATCCCACTCTCTTCTTCTTTTCTTTCTTTCTTTCTTTCTTTTTTTTTGGTGAGAACATTTAAGTCCTACTTTCTTAGCAAATTTCAGTTTTATGATATAGTGTTATCAGCTATAGTCACCATGTTATACATTAGATCCTCAGGCCTTATTTGTATAGCTGAAAGTTTGTACCCCTTTACCAACCTCTCCCTATATACCCCACCCTCACCACTTTTCTACTCTGTTTCTATGGATTTTTTTTTTTTTTTCAAGATTCCACATATGAGTGATACCATGCAATATTTGTTTTTCTCTGTCTGGCTTATTTCACTTAGTGTAATGCACTCAAGCTCCATCCATGTTGTCACAAACGACATGGAAAATCCTGCACTTTTGATTTAGGGCAGTGGTTCTCCATGTGATGAGGGGTAGATAAGGCAGGAGGCAATTCTGATTTTGCCCCATGGAGATATTTGTATGGAGATATGCTGGTTGTCACAACTGGGAAGGCAGGGCACTACTGGCATCTGGTGTGGAAGACCAGGCATCCTGCTAGTCTTTGTACAAAAAACAGGGCAGCAAAGAATGATCTGGTCCAAAATGACAGCATCCAGGTTGAGAAACCCTTGCTTAGGGTTTGGATAATGAAGCTCTCCAGCAGGAGCTATGGTCACTCCACGAGGAGCTGGGATTGCCAGCAACTTCTCTAAGTCCCAACGATACTCCCATTAGAAGCTCTAAATTCCAAATCTTTTGAAATATAAATTTTAAGAAATAAGCCAATAATTCATTCCAAATTTGAAATGAATCTTTCATGGAATGATTATATCACATGAGCCATATAAAATTAATGTATTTTGTGGAAAATTGTCAAGAGTGACCCATTCCTTCATGTATATGTTTTTCTATTTCTATTTACCCTCTTCCCCAGAGATATATTCATTCATAAAACCTTACAATTAACCTATGCAATTTTCTTGGGAGGATTACTTCTATCTCTATTTTCAAATGGTGCTTCAAATCTTAGAGGAAACCTGGCAGAAAAGTATGGTACTATACTATTAGGCATGGGACAAATTCCCCAAATAAGTATCTGTGAAGAAGTTTAATGAAACTTTGGTTTTCTCTAAATGAATTTCATGAAAATAATACTCAAACTTGTAAACTGAAATTATCAAGGGGGTCATGAACAGCAGTTCACTTTTCAGTAGAAGAGTTTTATTTGACATGGATATTTTCTGGTAGTAAGTTTGTTCACTTTAATAAATTAGACAAGCAATTAACCTTCTCTGGCCTTGTAAATTATGAATTATAATTTTTGAATTCTGGGCTTAATTATCTTCAGAAATTTTAGTAAATAGTTCAATAGTTTGAATATTCTTTGATTTAGGGGACAATCAACATATATCAAAGCCCATATATGTTGCTGGATTACAATGTAGAAAGAGTCCTTGGTTTACACATGACTAGTACTTAAATTGATTGATTGACTGACAGTGTCTTAGTCTATGTATCACCCCAGAGGAGGGATTAAAGGGAGGGAGGCTACACAGTTTTCACTTAGGATAGTATTGAGATGATGGTCAAGCAGTACAAAGGCATCTAGAACCTGGACTCAAAGAAACTCAAGTAAGGAGAAGAGAATGAAGAGAGGGTTGGGGGGGGGGGGTATAGTGAAAGAATAGTCTGAAATGAGAAGTCTCAAAATCAACAGTTGTAGATTTTTTAAAAATTTTATACCACCCCCCTCTTTTCAATTCTTTTAGATTTTTTTCCCTAAAAGTTTCCTTAGCTATTTATTGGTGTCTTAACAGTGATAATGTACTTAAATAAAAAACACTCTCCTGGCAAATAGATGACCCATTGGTTGCTCATCGAGTATCTGTACCCTGGCTTTTCCTTGCTGATAGAACACTGAAATTATTCAGGTTTTCACCCTCCCATGTGTTCCTGGAAAATGACCCCTCTTGCCACTTTGCAGGGTGAATATTGATTTATCTGAGAGCAAATCATGATAATTACAGTCATTTTGCCAGTGATTGGTTTAGGCAAGAGTAAGTGAAGCCAATAAGACTGGAACAGAATTCCAATGACTTATGGGAAAGGTTTCCTTCCAATAAAAAGAGATGGGAAGAGGCCAGGTGCTTTGTGCCTCTGAGTTTGCCCTGTGATAGTCCAATGTCCAGTCTGGAGCACCTGCACTCCCTTAATGGCCAGAAAGGTGGAACCCAGAGAGCATTAGAGAGATCAGCCTGGAACCCTGACATCTTAGAACCACTGAGTTACATGGAAAAATACGTGTTCCCTGTTAAATCCATTCTTTTTGTATTTCTCATACTTTCCAGTTAAAGGCCTCCTGATAGAATCCAATGTTTTCTCTCCTGATCAAATACCTTAATTTCTAAATTGAGGCTATGGAAATGCATAATTCTGTCCTACAATGTTATTTGTATTTTCCCAAGTTATCTTTTTTGTGCTTTAGTATGAAGTCAAAGAAAACAGGCAGAATAGTAAAATAGAATAAGCACATCGTGTAGAATTGGCACATCTGCATTTGAATTCTGGCTCTGTCATTTATTGCAGTATGATCTAATACAGGCCTATTACCTTCATTAATACTTACCCTCACTTTTAAACGAGGGATAACAGTAATTTCTATGTCACAGCGCTTTATAGTGAATGACACTTGAACAAATGAGATGTTGCTATATATCTATCTATGAATAAGTATATATATACTAATGTATGTAAAAGAGATATACAAATATCATTTCTTAATCTTAGATAAATTTTACGGTTTTCCCATTCTAATACAAAACCTTTTGGTAAATTCATTCATATGTCTGCTTAAATCTCAGTCAAAACTTGATGTCTAGGAGTTGAATTTTGGGGAAAGAAAATTGATAGTATTGCCTGAGGTGCCAGCAAACACCTCTTCTCAATTAAGAGCCCAAAATATTGCCTTTGACAACACATGATTGTTATTTCATTGAATCTGCACAGATAAAAGTTCGCATATAATCTTGAACTACATTTTGAATTGAAAGAATCAAAATAAGGTAAATTGGGTGTCTAATTTATTTTAAATTTTTAATAATTTTTAGAATTTTTTAGAATTTCCTCAGAATACTAATATTTTTCTTCAGGGAGACCTTCTATTTCTCATATGCTACCCTTCTGGCACCCCCCAGACTAGGACAGAACACCTATTAAGCTCATCTGCCTTGTTCTTTGTTGTACCTCTACAGCTTGTAATTATACATTACTGCAGTGATTTCATTGATATTTATTTAAGCCTGGAAACTGAAAGCTCTTTGAGACCAATTCCCATTTCATGAAATTCTCCCTTTTATTCTCCTTGTTTAAAGTTTGTGGATTAGTTGTCCATAAATTAACATTATCTGAATAAATGCATAATAAAAGCTTTCCAAAACAAGGAAGGATAACTAAACTAATACTAATTTTGCATTTGTTGAGAAAATTTGATGATTTCTAGTCTGTTATTTTAAATGGTGTCTGGTAATGACTTCACTCTCTTTTCAGTGGTGTAAACTTAAGTAAAATTATAATATATACATACTATAGTATATATATTGTATATATATGAGTATATATTACAGATATATAATATACAAACGTACATATATAATAGTGTAGATATATGTCTATGTCTATATTACATATGTTATTTTTTGTACTAGCAGAGCTATTTAGTTAAATGTATTTAGAAAATACTACAAGCCTATGAATTGGAAGTTAACTGAAAAAGAAAACTAGCTAAAGACAGCTCTATATTGAAAATTATATAGGTTGTCCTCTAAGAGTAAAAAGCTAGGATCCTGCAAGTAAATTCCATTTAACTAAAACTAGAAATGTTTAGAATTGAATGAATCATAGAGAGTAACAGAAATAATAAAAATACTCTCTAAAACAAGTTTCCAGTATACTATAATGTGCCTTCGATATTGGAATTATTGCTATTTGTGAAGTCTGGATTCTAAAAGTCTTATCTGCTGGATTTCTAGCTTTCGCTCTGTGAATGGTGTCTGAAATGCAGGAAGAATATTTTGACAACTGGGTGTCAACAATAACCACTGGGGACTTTGCCTTTATGAATCACAGTCCAAATTTTGCTTCATATGCTGAATAGTCCATCCAGGAAAATCAAATTATTCACATATGTGATATGTGATTCTTGGTCATTGACATTTTTTTGCCTAGAATGAACAACACTATATATTTTAAATGTGTCACTTTTACCTATTGTGCTAACCTTTCAAGGAAGGTTGTCTGATCAATTAGAAAAACATGACAAAGTTTCATAGGTTTTTTTAACCTTTCCTTGAAACAAAATACACTATAAAAGAAGGGGGCATGTGGATAAGTGGTAGAAATCAGCAAAGATAGAATTTATTCTGGCAACATTTAATTTATAAAAATTAAAATGTTATCTTGTATTTGTTTTAACAGAACTTTTATTAGTGCTTAAAGAATAGAAAATATTTTCCATTGTTAATGTTGTATATTTCTATGTGAATCTTCCTCTCTGCATCAAAATATTATTTGTTTATATTTTGGGGGTTTTAGATTAGAATTTTTTTTAATATGACATGCAATGTACTTTACTTCTTTTACTTTGATGTATAGCTTTGTGGAATTTAAAGTAGAGGAGATCTGAAACATATTTGGATGGGTTTATTTATTTCAGCTTTGCTCACAAATTTGTACTACATGATTCTTACTTAACATACAGTGACTATAAAGTTATATAAAAAGCTAAGACATATTTAAATAATTTTCATCTCTAATTTGAATGTTTAAATATTTCATAAATTTATTAAGATCATTTCATATTTGTTTTTTAAAGTAGCTTTTTAAAACATTCAAATCAAAAACAAAGTTTTGCTTCTAGTGATTTCTCATATTAATAGCATTTTTAAAAAATAATAACTTTTTGACACCAAAACTTTTAACTTTGTGCAACTTCAAGTGAATGTAGTTTCTGATCAAAAATGAATGATTATTAAAATAAAAGTAACCAAAATATAGATATTAAACTTAAAAAAATAATGACTTTCATACTTATTTTACATTAAATTTATTGCTACATGTGCAAAATAGTATATGACAGACTGAATATCTATTTCTATATTGCTAAGAAATGTCCAGTTCCCTTAATATTTTAAAGAGCATACTTAGAATAAGCACTACGTTTTCAAGCTTCCAGGTTTTCATTTGAATATAGGATATAAATATATGTACTCCAATAGAGACGAGTTTCCATTCTGTCATTCCACTATGTCAAGAATTTTTAAAAATAATAATTTCCCAAAAGTTTTGCTTATTTACTTTACTCCTTAATTATTTTTTTTAAATTTCATGAATTAGTTGTTTTGACCTTTAGGTTTATTATTCTCTGATGGTTAATTTCTTTTGAAAGCCTTTTGAAAAAGAAATTAAATTTGGCCTGTAAAAAAATATGGCATAAAACACTTTTTAAATAAGTCCCATGTCCCAAATGACAGACATTGGACCTGAGAACATTTAAAGGTTATAATATTTACAATACAAACCACTTGAAGTATTTCTACAAACTTCATAGCTCATTGATTACCATCAGTTTTGTTTGTTTGTTTGTTTGTTTTTTCTGCTTGTGATGCTCACTTTATTCAAGAAGTGTTATATGAAGAAAAACTACCAAAATGTAATATCTCAGCTTTCTTGGGAGTTGCTAAAGTCATTTATCCCCTTTACATGGGACATAAGAAGGAAAACATCAAGGGGGATAGTGTACTCAATTTTCTGAATAGTCTGGGTTACAAGTTATTTTTATTCATTCTGTTAATGATGCAGTTTAACATATATATACACACACATATATATGTGTGTTTATGTATTTACAGTTTATATATAAAACTATATATATTAAACTACAGAGTCATATATAGTTAAATATATTTTTAAAAACTAATATATTGAAATTCTTTTAAATTTGTAAACAGTAGTTATTAGAAATGCAAATTTCTGAGCTTCCAACCAAGACCTACTACTACATTACAAATCCTGGGACCAGGGCTCAGCAACCTGTTTTTTCACAGGCCCTCCATGTGATTCTGATGCTGTTCAAGTTTGGGAATCACTGCTAGAAAATCGTTATCTGCTGTAATAAGACAGGTATTACTTATGAAGGTATTCAGCAGCTGCTTGATACAGTGCTGTAGTTTGTTCCAAACTCTTAATTAGTGCAGCACTATGCATAATTTGTGATTAATATAGCTCTGGATATTTTTAAATTTAGAATTTTACAATAAACACACAGCAAAAAAATAGGTATTTTACTAGCAACTCGGGGAGTCTATTCTTAGCACTTTTGCAAGAGGGATTAATTTTAGAATCCTCAAGTTTCTCTCATGTAATCTTGGAGCTCAATTTGAGCTGCATGTAGTATCTTCAGTATTTGTAAATACTGAAGATACTTATACATCCGTGTCCGTTGCTCATGATAAAAGAGATAACATTAAAACCAAAAGACTGGAAAAGCCCTGAATTAAGTGATAGTGAAACTGGAATAAGGGATATGAAAGTTCCCCCATCAAGGAGTTACTAGAATATAAGGTTGTCCGGGAAATGACTATGAAACATTCCTAGAAAGTTACTGAGATCAGCTTATGATCGATTTTATGTGCCCCACGAAAGATACTGGAGATAATTCAAAGGCAGTATTTTAAAGAGGTTATGGAGGATGTTGTAATCAAAGAACAGACAGGCACCAGAAAAAGCAGCTGGAAATCACTGTGAAAGTTCCCACGATAGATTACAGGAACCTAGGATCAGCCCTCTATTCCTTTGGTTATACATCTTAGTGATTTGGCATAGGTTAAATTTTCATTATTTTGCTGACCCTCCAAGAAGGAATATTCTAAAAAAATCAAAAAGAATTTTTATTAATAGGTCATTTTCATAATAAAGCCATAAAATAAAGAGAAGCCAAATTTGGCAAATTGAATAAGTTGTAAGACCTTTGGGGGACTCAGTAGAAATGAAAATTAGTAAACTAAGGAAGACAAAGCAAAAGAAAAAAAAAAAGAGGGCATAAGATGCTCTAACAGTAAAAATCAAATTTCCCTTCCATATGACAATACACGTTAATGTTCTTTTGGGTGTATGGTTAAGAATAAGCTAAACTTAAAAAAAAAAAAAAAAGAATAAGCTAAACTTGAAACAAATGTGAGGAGAGATCTCCCTTCTCAACATGAAGAGACAAGACCATGAACCCAGCAACCAGGAGATTTGGCCAGTGCAGGAAGAGAGGAGAGATTCAGTGTGATGCTTTCAAAGAACTTTAACACTCCATCTGAACTTGGATACTTATTCTATGCCATGGAAATCAAGACAGCTGGTACCCATAAACTTTATGGATTTTCTCAAAAGTCTTCAATTGAGTTTAAAGCTTGTGGATGATATGAATCAATTTTGTAAACTGTGCCCTAGAAATATTTGTCATCTGTATCCTGAATGTTGGATGGGTAATCATTTTTTGAAGTAGAATTAGTGATCATTTTTATTTAAATTTACCCATTCTCTTGAGTGTTGAAAAAGCAAGTAAACAACAACGTAGTCATAAACAAAAAATAACTAGAAATTTGTGAAAATGTTTATTGATAGAGCTGCTTCACTTTTTTTAATAAAGGGGGCAAATTTTTATCTTATTTGGAGCAGTAGAATATATTTGAATGAGTAATCAATTTTAGAGCCAGCAGGGACTTTAGAAGTCCTCTAATGCAATTCCTTAAGTACACAGACAAGCAGCTGAAGCCCAGGGAGTCTTAGTGACTTGCGCAAGGTCATATCATTGCTCTCTGGGTCTGTGTTCAGTGGTCTTTTCATTAATCTTTTCTGTCTTGGTCTGCGGACAGTACCAGAGAAGGATTCAAGATTATGTGATTTAATGTTGAAGAGACTATACTTCATAGAATTTCAGGACTATTTTGTCTGAGTGTCTTGCCATGCAGCACCCTAAATAATAAACAAATTTTGGAATATGTCAGTCAATGTTGAGCTACCTTTCTCAGCAGTTGAAAATGCTGATCTTTCATAAGGCCAAGAAGAAAATTGAGTTGTATAGGATTATTATTAGCTCTCCATTCTCTCGTGTATCCGTATCCCCTCATCACATCTTGGTTTATGATCCAGGGACTGAGCTGTCACTTTCTGCCTAAAGATTCTTAACTTATTCTCTGACAACTAGAAATTGATTTTAGCTGAGATTCAAATATAAATCTAAATGTACTTGCATTGAAAGAGTATTTTTGTTTATTTATTTTTGCGGTACGCGGGCCCCTCACTGTTGTGGCCTCTCCCGTTGCGGAGCACAGGCTCCGGACGCACAGGCTCAGCGGCCATGGCTCACGGGCCCAGCCACTCCGCGGCATGTAGGATCTTCCCAGACCAGGGCACGAACACGTGTCCCCTGCATCGGCAGGCGGACTCTCAACCACTGTGCCACCAGGGAAGCCCTGAAACAGTATTTTTAAATGTTAGCTCATAACCAAAACAAATCTCAACTACTCTCAATTTTCATAAGAACCAATAAATGTTTTGAGATCTTTTAAAAAATTAGTACATCATTTTTAATGTGACTAGTCTTCAAACAGAAGGGTTAGATGTGTTATCTTCTAGCCAATAAATCCTCAAGATTTAAAATGTCTCAAAATTATTAGCAACATTTTTGTCTTCTGAACTGCTAAAATAGTAAATTTTTGTTGGATACTTTTTACAGAAATATATGGTGCTCTTATGTATATTCTTTTGGAATATATAATGTGGCTTCTCTTTGAGCAAGCCTCAAGAAAAAGCTGTCATTTTGATTAATACAACACAAGCTGTACTAATAAGTGGCTTCATAAGATATTTGTTCATTTGATTCTAGGTAACTGAGAACAATTGAACAAGTATAAACAAGTAAATGTCTATACTCTAGACATTTTAGAGTAGAAAGAGAGTGAGAAACAATCTCTGCCCACAAGGAGTTTCTAGCATACCAGCATGTTTTGTCTCGTTCTCGTACATCCAGCTTTCAGAGACAAGAAGGAATATGGTCTGAGGTGTTTGGACATTTAATTCTAGCTGTTGATTATTTCATAACCATGTATGATGCTGGTTTTTAAATTTTGCTTATTTTGGAATAACTTTAGATTTATAAAAAAGTGGCAAAGCTAAGACGGTAGATCCCATAACACTACCATATGCACAAGTTTCCCCTAATGTTAAGATTTTATATAAGCATAGTAATATTTCTAAAAACCAAGAAATTCACATTGCTATATTACTATTAACTAAACTACGGATTTTATTCAGATTTCACCAGTTTTTCCACTAACATCCTTCTCGTTCCACTATCCAATCCAAGGTACCGCATTGCGTTTAGTGTGAAAGAATTTTTTTCCCATCAGTTTCTATTCATTAATATATTTTACCATGTATAAGTTTGACTCTCATCAGTTTTTTTTTAATAATAGAGTTTATTTCTTAGAGAAGTTTTACAGAAAAGTTGAACAGAGAGTACAGAGTACACTGCACTCTGTACAGAGTTCACATATACTCTCTCCAGTTTCCCCTATAATTAACATCTAGCAATGCTGTAGTATGTATGTTAAATTTGATGAACCAGTACTGATGATTTCAACTGAAGTTCATAGTTTAGTTAAAGTTCATAGTTTACATTAGAGTGCACTCTTCGTGTTGTACAATTTTCTAGGTTTTGCCACATGCATAATGTGTGTATGCATTGTTTCAGTATCACACAGAACATTTTCACTACACTACAAATCCCCTGTGCTGTGCCTATATCACCCCTTTCCCCCTCCTGTGACAACACTGATCTTTTTACTCTCTTTATAGTTTTCCTTTTCTAAAATGTCCTATAGGTGGAATCATACTGTATGTAGCCTTTTCAGAAGAGCTTCATTCACTTAGCAATGAGCACTTAAGGTTCCTCTGTGTATGATGCTGCTTTGTATTTGCTTTGACTTTCAATTTATACTTCTAGTTTTACACATGTTGTTTTGAATTCTGAGTTTACCAAAGAAGTTTTGTCTATGTGTTCCTTCCATTTTCTACTTAATGAGGACTGCTTCTTTTTCAGATCTGTTTTGTTTTTGTTTTCGTTTTAACATAATTCTTGGTCTCAAGTTATAACAAACCTTTCAGTGGAATATACTTAGGGAATATCTGGACATATCAAGACATTCCTTTCTTCGCATAGTATCACTTGTAAGATGACAAGGTATATTTCTTCTACATTTTCATTACTTTTACAATACCATTCAATGATTTATTTTTGGTTAAATAGAGTCCCAAATATTAGGTTTGCTTCTCATTTTCCAAACACTTTGAATCTGTAGTCATGGTGAATTGCAGTTGTTTATAGTTCTTAATTCCCTAAACTAATTTTTAGGCTATGAGAGTTTAATGAGAGTTGAGAAAAAAAAAAGTGAGAATAGGCCAATCTACTAATTGAACTATAACAGTTGGTTGACCGACTTTAGTCATATAATTTAAAACAAATTAGGGAATAATTATCATATCATTCTTATACTATCAATAGCATGCATTTGATAATGGCACAGGATTTCATAGAGCATTCAGCAGATTAAAATAAAATTAAATCTACCTTTATAAAAATAGACAAATTTCTTTTTCTTTACAGGAAGAAAAAAATGATTTCTATAAAGTATAAAGAACTTTTTTTCCTGGTGATCTATTTGAGAAAGGGAGAGGGAGAGGATTGGAAAACAGATACTATTTTGCCTAAAATCACTATTATCAAAATTTTTGCTCCTAATAAATTTGCTTTGTTTTTTCTAAATCAAATGTATTAGAAATTTATTTTAGTTGTGTATTGTGTATCCACACATACAGAGAGATACAGACACACATAGAGACAGATACGCATATACAATATTTTTTCTTTTATATAGAGATTCTTCAGGTGAACACATAGAAAGTTTTTAAAAATAATATCCATTACAAACATTCTTAATAAAACCATTCTCTTAGGTGGACTCAGTCAGTTTTCAGGTGGGTAAGCTCTTTGAGCTAAACCAGTTTTTTTGTTGAAGTATAATTGATATACAATATTATATTTCAGATATATAACATAGTGATTTGATATTTTTATACATTATGAAATGATCACCATGATAAATCTAGTTACCATTTGTCACCATACAAAGTTATTACAATATTATTGACTATATTCACCATGCTGTACATTACATCCCTGTGACTTTTCTGTTTTATAACTGGAAGTGTGTACCTCTTAACCCTGTTTACCTTGTTTGTCCAACCCCCTACCCTCCTCCCCTCTGGAAACCACCAGTTTGTTCTCTGTATCTGTGAGTCTGTTTCTGTTTTGTTTGTTTGTTTGGTTTTTTGGATTCCACATATAGGTGAAATTTTATGGTATTTGTCTTTCTTTATCTGACTTATCATAATACCCTCTGGGTTCATCCATGTTATAACAAATGGCAAGATTTTACTTTATTTTTTATGGCTGAGTAATACTCCATTGCGTATATATACCACATCTTCTTTATCCATTCATCTACCAATGGACACCTAGGTTGCTTCCATATCTTGGCTATTGTAAATAATGCTTCATCAAACTTTAAAGCTTTGTACAGAGAAGGAAACCATCAACATAACAAAAAGCCAACCTACTGAATGGGAGAAGATATTTGCAAATCTGATAAGGGGTTAATATCCAAAATATACTAAAAGAGAGAATTGTCTCTTTTTATTCATATAGAATTTTTCACTATTTCCTAAGGATTCTTTCTCAAATATTTTTAGGATTTACTTCCCACTCTCCATCTTCCCTGTTGCTGTATTTCAGTCTAGCAAGCATCATTGAAGGAGGCACCAGTGTGTAAAACGATCTTTGGCTTAATTAAGTAATATTATCTAATGAAGAAAGAAAACTTAAATAAAAATAATTTAAAAATCAGATATAATGTTAAAATGAACAAATGCTAATTCTGGAAAAAATGTTTATTGATCCTGATCTTATGACTAATTCTCACACATGAGGACTTTTGCCTAGAAGTATAACGTAGGGCAGAAATGGAAATTGTTAGAAAGGTGGAGATGATGACTACTAACAGTTGAAATAGTGGAATGACCCACATATTAGCAAAGAATAAGTTTAGGAAAAATTCATCAGTTCCTTTGACAGGAAGCATGGCGTAGCAGGTAAAAAAGCAGGTAACCAAAGTGGAAAAGTCTCTGTTTTACCTTAGATAAGTTAAAGGAAAAGAATTAGTGGGGTATGGGGTAGTAGAGTTCAATAAACAAGAGAAGGACAAAAGCATTTGGGAGAAATGATGCTACGTTTCAGAAGTGCATAATTCCTAGAATGTACTAATATTTGGGGGGGAGAATGAATGGCCTTGTGTGTTGATGATAATACACAAATAACCAATACCACACACGTGCACATGTGTATGCACGTGTGTGTGCATGTGTGTGTTTATTTACTTATTATTGGAAATTAAAATATATATTAAAATGAAAACTGCATATTTAATAAAGTTGATATAAAAGGATCATTATAGGGGCTTCCCTGGTGGTGCAGTGGATAAGAATCTGCCTGCCAATGCAGGAGACACAGATTCAAGCCCTGGTCCGGGAAGATCCCACATGCTGTGGAGCAGCTAAGCCCATACACCACAACCACTGAACCTGAGCCCTACTGCCCGCGAACCACAACTACTGAGCCCATGTGCCACAACTACTGAAGCCTGTGTACGTATAGCCTATGCTGTCCAACTGCAACAAGAGAAACCACAATGCGAAGGCCACGCACTGCAACGAAGAGTAGGCCCTGCTCGCCACAACTAGAGAAAACCCGTGCACAGCAACAAAGACCCAACACAGCCAAAATTAAATAAATAAAATAAATAAATTTTTAAAAAAGATTATTATAACAAATAAGTGTTTATTCATGTACCTGTTATTAAATTGTCTTGAAGATACTGGGACTAGTGACTATGGGTTTACTGTTTTACAGGGAGGACTGTGCTCTCAGTCTCCATCACTCTCTGTCTTTTTCACTTTGGGGATTTAAAAATTTAATTAATGAGCAAAGGAGACAAGAAATGTTTAGTAAATTTTTTTAAGAGCACCTGAAAAGAACATATGAATAAATTAAGATCACATGTCAATATCAAAAGTTACACAAAATGTTTCCATCTTTCATGAAACAGGACCCCAAATTGAATTTAAAGTTAGGTTTTTTTTTTGTTTTTTTTTTTGCGGTCCTCGGGCCTCTCACTGCTGTGGCCTCTCCCGTTGCGGAGCACAGGCTCCGGATGCGCAGGCTCAGCGGCCATGGCTCATGGGCCCAGCCGCACCGCGTCATGTGGGATCTTCCCGGACCGGGGCACAAACCTGTGTCCCCTGCATCGGCAGGCGGACTCCCAACCACTGCGCCACCAGGGAAGCCTCTAGGTTTCTTATTTTTAAGGATTGAAAAATGGTCAGAGAAAAGTCGTGCTTCTTAAATTAGCGACAAAATGTGCTTTAAAAAATCATGCATATCTTTTGGAATAGTAGAACATCCTTTTGGAACATCTTTTGAGGATTGATTTAATCCGATATATATTATATATGTGTGTGTGTGTATAACTTTTTCTTTTCAATCTACTCATCTCAGGAAAGGTCTGTTTGTCATTTCACTTGTAAAAACAGTTGGTGAATGCATCTGAGTTATTTTCAATTCATGTCACTGCCACTTCAGTCTGTAAAGGAAGAGAAGAAATCGCTGTCCTTCTCAGGAACTACTTAAGCTAGATATTTGCAAATAGAAAATATAGTTTAATTGGATTTATGATATAATATAAAGTAGTTGTAAAATGCACATCAATATTGGGACCTGAAAGTACTGAGTCACAGAGCTAGAATGGCATAATGCAAATTTCAAAGCCAGCGCATACTGATTATCATAGTCCTTTAAAGGGGACAGAGAAATGGCAGCAGGGCCCATAGTGCTCCAGGAGTCTGTTGAAGTAGAGAATACCTTGCCAAAACAATTGTAAAGTGTTCTATATAGTTCAGTGGAGTATTGGAGTATTGGATTTCATGGAGTATTGGTTTCTTCCTGAAACCAGGTATGTCTGACATGATTTTACAGACACTTAAAAACTGTATGAAGTTTTGCCTTTGAAAAGTTCTCCATTCATTCTATAAATATTTACTAAAAATAACCTATTTACTGAGGCAGTGCCAGATATTTTTTAAGGTACTGATTTAAAAATGGAACAAGCACTATTTTTAAACATTAGTCATCTTCAGGATTTCCCTTTCTGAAATGGAAAATCATTTAAACTAGTCATGTAGAAATGCTGTGTCATCCATCAGACACTAGTCATGAACTTCAAGTGGTTAGTGCGTACTTATTGAAAAACTACCCACATTAAATGCATTGAAAGAGTAAGAAAAGTTACTATAGAAATCCTACAGAAAATATAAAAGTTTTCAATCTCTATAAAATTTAAGAAGTTGTAAGAAGCAAGTTAATACAGTTTAAATGCAAAAAAGAAATTTACTGGCATGGCAATATGTGACAGACAAAGGAGGGGTGATTGATATTAATTAATAGGAAGTTTTAGGTAGATTTTTCTGTTCTCCTCTCAGGCCTTGTAATAAAGGAATAAAATTTGTAACAGAATTCACAAGTAAAGGCACCAAAATGTATTCCCATGTACAAGTACCAGCTTGTTCTCAAGTATGACTACAACCTACCATAAGCAATAGGTTCTGTTGCAGTATATCCATTTCCTCATATCTCGGGCTCTCTGTTCAGTGATACAGTTGGGATAGAAAGGCGGATATGACTCTAAAAGGGTATCGGTAGCATGTGAATGACCTCATGTTAATTAACACTTAACTAAGTTCAATTGTGTCTAATCACACAACAGACAGTGCAGATATGAAAGTCAAAGTGATAACAAACAACTAGACTTCCATGGGGAATGTTTGATCAGTTAAACAAATACCTTAATTCTGAACTAGATGTAAAATCATCTGTGGTTTTCAGGAAATTTGACAGTAAAATTTGACACATACTCCTATTATATATGAAAACTTGTTTATATTATATGTATAGACAGATAATATACATTAAATATTGAAAAAAGGAGAAATTAAAAAGGCTAAAACAAATATCAATAGCAGGGGCTGATGTACCTCATTTTGGAGACCTGCTAGTGTAGATAGTAGATGACATTCTTCATTTTATTATCAATGGTCATTTCCAGAATTTGAAAATTAATGTAGCTTCTCCAAATGCATGTATACACCTTTGAGAAAGCTTCAAAATACTGATAAATAGACAACATTCTATGTTACTGAAATGTTACTAGGTATCAATTTGAATTTAATATGTATTAAGTTTTTTTCATACCATTAATTGCTTACCCCATGTAAAACAGTCAGAATGACAGATTGATACAGGCAGAACAGAGCATCATATGCATGTCGAACATTCATAAATTTAACATTTTTAGTAAAGGATTTGCTTCTTACAAATTTGGGCAAGTTCTAACACCTTTTCCTGGTTATGCTCAGGATTAAATACCATGAGAGAAAACATGCTCAATGCTTTAACTTTGGTAATGAGAGAAATATTATGAACAAATTAAGTATTGTTAAGGGGAATGGGGCAATTGATGATTCATAAAAGCAGCAGAGAGGCAGATCCAGTTATCATGGCTGAATTGTGTGCCACTGAAAGTCATTTGTGTCTAATTGCCTACTCCAAAATCTATTCAGTCCTTTCTCCTAATAAGAAGACCCCCTATTTTTTTCAGACTGACACTGTACCGTGCTAAAGGAATACATTTCCCAGCTTCTATCAAATCGAAGTGTGTACATATGACAAAGTTTTGATGAGTTTGATGTAAGCAGGGGTATGGAACTTCTAAGAAGTTGCTGTACAGGAAATCTGGCATTTGGGTATTGATTGGTCCTACAGCAGTCGTCCTGTAATATCAGGATGCAAGCCACATACTAGATCAATGTAGTAAAGAGCTGAGAGAAGCCTGGCCTACCGATGATTTCAGGGAGCTGCCATAGCAGATACAAACTGTTTACTTCTAACCTGTTAATGTGAGAAAATTAAACCTTGTATATTAGTGAAGATTTTCCAGGTCCCATCTCTACCAGTAGAAAATGATTACTAACTAATATACCAACCATATAATATTTTAGAAAAACCAAGTCTAATATGGTTATGTGCATAAATATATACATTCTGCATTCTGTATAGAATCATGATATTAGAAATAATAGAAATTAAATAAAATATAGAAATTAAATGTTAATACATGTGAAATTTGCCAATTCATTTCATAGTCTGGTATACCCTGAAACTTAAGAAAGAAAAATCTTCTTCCAAATTCTGTTTGCAGCAATCTATCCACCTTTACTCTTAAAAATAGTGAGAGGTATTTACAGGAGGCTGAAAGGGGGATTTTTTTAAAAAATCATAGATGTCCTATGTTGAAAGAGTATTCAAAAATACAACATTGTTTGAAGGGAGTTTTTCATTTGATAAAGACTGCTGTCCCACCTTGAGATTGTGAATTGGATTATTTACATTATTTCACATACATTCTGGGGTATTTAAACTCATTTTTCTCTGGATCACAAAAGTAATCATCATCATTATGGTGTCCATATTAATTTGTATCTGTGTTCTCTGCTTTATCTGTTGGCAATTACAAATCCTATCTCTAGCTCAATGAATAATATGAGGCAACACAACATACATAAGTCGTATACATTAGAATTAACAAAATACTCTCAGTTGTCTACTTCTGGTCAACATAAAACAACCTCCTCATGCTGTTTCTTATTATGATTAAAGGCTCTCAGAAACTACACAGACATTCTTTCTCCACCTCCAACTTCTTTTCACATATGGAAGTTTTAACTTAGGGTCAGGACCATTCAAGATGTCTAGGTGATTTTATTCATCTGTTTTTATGAATAATTCTCAGGACCTAAAATGTTCATCCTGTTAAACATTTTAGAGAGGACTAATGGAACACAAACTCTTACTATGAAAAAAAGACTGGAATTCAGATCATTATTCTTTCATTTATGGTTTCAACCTTCAGAAACTTATAATTTTCTAAAAGATCATGCTTATATTTCCCATCCAGTCAAATATTTTTGCAGAATCAAGACACAATATGGTACAAAGTAAAAATTACTTTTATGATTATAGGAATACATTTAATACAAAAATGGATGTGAAAAATCACAAGGTGATTGTTAGTATGTTTCTGGATGAAAGAGGGAATGTGAGTGTATATATGTTAATAGCAATTTGAAAGTATTCATTATGAACTAGGGACTAAATTCCAGCATTTTTGATACCAATTAGCCGGGTGAGTTTAGAAGAGTCTCTCAAGGTACAGTTTTTAGTATTTATCTGTACAATTGTTGGATTATTTTATTGTCTTCTTTTTGGTAAATATTAGGTGTATATTTATAAGCTGAGTGGAGAAAAAGATCTAAATATAGGTTAGTACAATAAATCATATATAATTAAGCCAGGTGTAATAAGCACCTCACTATATGTTAATTCCTAACTGGTATGCATACAGTAAAAACTATAGATGTTTAGAAAATAAAGAGATCCACAATGAACTGGAGTGGTTGGGGAAAGAGACCTTTAAAGCTGGAAGTTCAGTTTTGCCTTGGAGGGTGCATACAAATCTGAGAGAAGATGGGAACGTTTCCTACCCACTCTACTGGGTTCATAAGACACCTTGCTCTTCTGCTTATTTCTTTCACATTAGTGACAACTTCATCGACTTTGCTATTGCCTCTTCATGTCCAGAATTCTCCAAAACGCAGATTCGTATATTCAACTTCCTTTTTAACATATCCATCTCAAATTAAACTGATTAAAAACTGATTTCTTCTTTCTCTCCCTACCCCACCCCCAAAATATACTTCTTCTGTAGTCTTCCTCATCTCAGTTCATGGCCATGTCCTCCTTCCAGGTGATCATACCAAAAACTTTGGAGTCAAC
This sequence comes from Delphinus delphis, assembly GCF_949987515.2. Taxonomy (NCBI): domain Eukaryota; kingdom Metazoa; phylum Chordata; class Mammalia; order Artiodactyla; family Delphinidae; genus Delphinus; species Delphinus delphis. The sequence goes on from NC_082686.1 coordinate 41,474,382, forward strand.
TTTGACTCTCTTCTTTCTCTTATATTTCAATTGCAATGGAACTGAAATGTAAGAGAAAGAAAAGACTCTCCTTTCAAAATATATCAAGAATATAACTATTTCTTATGATCTCCACTGCTACCACCCTGGCCAGGCCACCACCATCTTTATGCCTGGATTACTGTAAAACTTGAGCTCCCTGCTTCTATCTTTATCCCATAATAACTACAGTCCATTTTGAAATTAAAGTGTTAAGTCAGCTATGTTACTATGCTCACAACCCTTCGATGGTTTCCCATCTCACTCAGAGCTGAGTCCTCAGAATTGCCTAGAAGGCCCAGGTGCTCTCCCTCCAGTGATGTCAGTGACCTTACTCTGTCCCCTTCCTCATGAGGCAACACCCTTGCTGGCCTCCTCAGTGACCTTGAACAAGCCAGGTCTGCTTTTATCCCTGATTGTCAGCACTTACTCCTCCCTGTTTCTACAAACGTAACCCATCCCTGAGGCGCCTCCTCTCATATTTTTCATTTCTTTTCCCTTCAAATGCCAACCTCTCAGTAAGGCTTGCCTTGATCACTCTGTTTTAAATTTCATTTCTTCCCTTCCACAACACTCCCTGGGGCATGTCCTACTTTTATTATCTCTGTAACACTTATCTCACCTTCTAACATTCTCTGTACTGTATTTAATTAAAAAAAAAAAAAAAAAAAGTATGTCCCCTTACCATAAGAACAGGAAGGCAGGCATTTTTGGCTTCTTTGTTTTCCAAGTTATCCCTAGAGCCCAGGACAAGACTTATCACAGGTGAGCACTCAATAAATATTTGTTGAATGCTTCAACAAATTAATAAATGTAGAAAAATGTTTTCCCCCTATGAATTCTTCAGAATTGAAGAGAATCAGTGGACTGTGTATGCTTATATTATATAATGTGGGAAGATTATGAATAGAGTACAGAAAATCATAGTCTTTTATTAATTTTGAAAATGCTGGTTTAGAGCCTAGTTTCTGAGATTGCTTTGTTGAATGAATGGCTACAGTAATAAATATTTTAAATTTCTTGATTAAGCTAGGGTTAATTTTATAAATCATGTAAAATACTTCAATCCTTTTGCAGCTGATTTGTAAACAACTGTCTGTAGCTGCTAGATTGGTCAAAAGACTGAAAAATGTAATACAAAGTTTTAAGAATCAAATGGATGATGGTTTAAAAAGAATGGAGCTTTAAAAAAAATCAGTATTTTATTTGAGACATCAGGGAGTTATCCTTATATTTCATTCATGTGTATAAAAGACATACTCAGTAGACCAACTTCTTTAAGCCACATGGAAGTATCTAAGAGCATATACAAAATGATTGTGATAGTGGAGCAGATAATAATTGTAAAATATGATAGATTAATTTATCCACAATCCTTTGACAAGAATTGATATATAAGCTTTAAATCCTAGATAAATGTGGAATAAATTATTGTATATCCAGCTTTTCTTTATTGAGCTAAAGACAACCTTTATCTTAAAATCCTTCACAAGTAACTATCTTATCTGCTTTTAATCATTCCATTTTGGTGCTTTCATCTACAGTTTAGATGTTTCTATTAGTTTCTATTAATCAATAGAAAAATAATTGTGTTAAAAGGTTTAGAAGATTTTTGTTTGTTTTTTTAAAGATAAAATTTGCTTAAAGAATTTTTGAAGTCTGTTCAAAGTGACACTATTAAACACTTCCTGTGCCTGTGTTCAATAGTATTGTACATTAAACAGGCAAAGACGAATATATGACATGATCCCCAGGTTGGAGGAGTTTCGGAGCTAGTAGGGACAGAAATATATATAAAATTGATAAGTAATGAGCAGTATTCTAAATTATGAATAATGATCTTGTATATTCTTCAATAGCTTAGAAACTATTTCTTATGTAACTGTGGTTTCTTCCAATCTATGCCATTTGAAACAAATTTCTCGAAATACAGGAAGCATAAAATAGCTTTTTCTAGTTATGTTAAGATTATCAAGTTGCATTTAGTGAGTGCTTACTTTGTGCCAGGCACTGACTATATTTATTATGTATATGATTTCATTTAATCTTTCCAACAATGCATTAATTTCAAGTATGATACTAACCAGAAGGATGCTACTACAGATAAGTAAGTAAACAAAAATTTTAAACAAGATTTCAGATTAGACCACCTATGGTAACAATCCATTTTTATTTTAAGGGTGGCTTTTGCATTGTTAATGGAAATCCTGAAAAGGAAAGGGATCAATACTTTTTTTTTTTTAAACAATGCCAGGCTTCACAGACATCATTTGTGAAAGAAAAACAAAACAAAACAGCAAAATAACCACAATTTTACAGTTATATTTGAAATTTAAAATTTTTAAAAATCTCTTTATATACCCGTTGTCGAGGGTTGAGTTTCTTGAGAGTGAAAATAGGAGTTTAGTGATTACTTCTCTGAGATCACCCTTTCTCATCTTTGAAAACACTGAACAGATTCATGGTTATACAGTACGTAGTTGAATGTCGGGAGCCACGTCCTGTTGCAGTGGTAGGAGTAATTACAGCTGTCAGTTCTTTCAACATGAGAAAACAACCTCGTTTCAACTTTACAAGAAACAGATTGTAAGTATCCAAAGGAAAAGAAATAACAATCTTTATGTGATGAACAGTGTGGTGCTTGTTAAACTAGTCAACTTGGGCATTTGAAGGGATACATTTATTGGAGGCTGTTGGGAAGAAGATGCCTTTTATATGCAAGTCAGAGAGATTTTATGAATGAATAAACAAAAACAGGAGTACTAATCTTATCGGGATGAGACTAATGACTAGTAGACTTTTCAGGATAGAGAAATGGTGCCTGAAGAAACTTGTCTTAACTGCTTTCATGTGAGTTTTGTTTTTTGTGAAAGCATGTCCTTTGTATCTGGGTGTTCCTCACATCTGCCTTATTTGGATGTTAGACATCCAGGACTTTCTTATACATACTAAAGAAGAAGAAAGTAGATTAAATGGGAAAAAGTTGAAACACATTATAAAATGAGGAGCAAATGTTCTTATTTTTAACTAGTCTCCAATAAAAAAATTTATTTTTTAAGCAATTTATTTAGTGTATAGTGCTTCATCTATTATTCTTTCTCTGTGTAAAGGGGTGACTTGGTGTGCTTTTGGCAAAATTAGACCAAAGTGCCAGGCTCAGATGGTTAGGAAATTGACAGAAAACATAATGTATTGTTTTTGTTTATTATTCCACTGTGAGGTAAGATTTCAAGGTCTGGTTTTCTAGTGTCTGCTATTTGCTTTCCCCTTTCTTAATGAAAATTTTTGCTTCTTATCCTAGGCAAAAATAAGAATGAAATTAGTTGGCAAATTATCAAAACATGTTAGGTTGCAAAAGCTAAAAGAGGATATTATAATGCCAGACAGACCAGCAGCATTTTATTTAAAAAAAGTAGACTATGAAAGTGCTAAATACATTAAGATGATTTTTTCTGACTACTTTTTATAGCATCACTTTCCTTTTCCACTTTGTATTCACTCATGTCCACTACACATTTTTTTCCTGCACAAATTGTACCTAAGGGCAGCCAGATGGCCTAGGAGAGAAAACAGGACACCTCTTGTTGCTTGGACAGGTTTCAAAACTGACACATCATCAGATTCACAAATGAATCCAGATAATGTGGCAGAAACAAGGTGTCTATCTCTTAGTGTGCAGTACAAAAGCTGAAGGAATAGAGTAAACTTCCATGGACGCTTTCAGTTTGTAGATATATAGAGACTAAAATTGTGATGAAGTGAAGTTTTCTACTGGGATAAAAGCCAGGACACTAAGGTAGTGTGACGCAGTGTCCTAGTCTTAGCCAACCAAGCTACCCTTTTCTGACTGGACCACTTATTCCCAAGTTTTACTTGAGAAAAATTTGATTAAAAGTAACTTCATTTGGGCTTCCCTGGTGGTGCAGTGGTTGGGAGTCCGCCTGCTGATGCAGGGAACACGGGTTCGTGCCCCGGTCCGGGAAGATCCCACATGCCGCGGAGCGGCTGGGCCCGTGAGCCATGGCCGCTGAGCCTGCGCGTCCGGAGACTGTGCTCCGCAAAGGGAGAGGCCACAACAGTGAGAGGCCCGCGTACCGCAAAAAACAAACAAACAAACAAAAACAAAAAACAACTTCATTAAAAAAAAAATTGCCAGCTATTCCTTAATACAGCTTTCAAATAATTTTCTAAGCTTGTTGAATTAAAACAAATTCTATTTGACACCCTTTCTCATACTTCAGCTGTTATCCATAACACCTGTAGCAAATTCCTATGGTGTTCTTTCACAAAACCAGATCTCTTGCAAAGTTGATGGGAAGGGAGGAGAAGCAAGTTGCATAGAATATCACATTTCTTTTAGGTGTTTTTCCTGATTTCCTTTGAGTTCTGGTATATGTGCTTAAGTTCATGGTTATCTGAATAACCATGCTTTTCTCCAAGCAGATGGCTGTTGTAAAAGGGTAATTTTGGAAAAATAAAGACCAGGCCAGGGGGACCCAGAAGTAGAGATGAAACCCTCTGGGGGCCGATGATGTACATATATTGATTTTGCAATTATCCTACAGGTGACTAGTTCCAGGAAGTTGTCTCTTCATGTCTCTAGTGACACAGTGGTAAACAGAAAAATTTGTGCTTGGAAGTGGACAAGATAGACAACAAACACCATTAATAATATATATGGTGTTAGATGGCGACCTATGCTATGGAAAAAAATAAGAAAATAACATTAAAGCAGGGAAGGGAGATAGAGTTGAAATTTTAGATAGGGTTGACAAGAGAAAAGCCAGAAAAGGTGACAGAAAGGCCTAACAGTGGTGAGGCCTTTTATACCTACTCAGGTGGAAGGCTCTGCATTTATTTATTTATTTACAACAAACTTACATTGTTCAGTGTACACCAATGCTTTACAAATATTAATTCATTTAATTTACATGGTAACCTATGAGACACATTTTATTATCACTTTATAGATGAGAAAACTAAAATACAATGAAGGTAAGAAAATTGCCCAAGATCATACAACCAGTGTGTGGTGGAGATAGGATTTAAACCTAAACATCTTGACTTCAGAATGTTCTAAACTATTTCTTTAGGTGAGTCTCCAAAAAGTTGATATATCACTATAGAGTCTACCACTCCATAGAGGATTACCTTTAATACTTAAAGTAGAAGATGTGTTGTTTCTCATTATAAGACCTTCTCTCTCACTTCCATCAGGGTACAATTATAAGTTGGTGGGGTTTTACTTTTTTACTATTAGAAGGAAATAAAGAACATACAATTTAGTAGTTGGCTATTATATTTGGTCAAGAATTCCTAATCCATAAAGAGACAATGTATTACTCCAAAAAATGTTAAGATTAAAATTTTAAACAAGTAGAATAAGTTTATAGGATGCTACTTATCATGTCACCTTTTCTCAGATTCATAACAAACCAACACATTACCGTCTTAAGAAGTCCTGTTTTGAAGACACATGATTTGCTTTTTTATAAGCCATTTTTTTTCAAGCATATTTTACAGTGGGCATCTCAGTAATAATGTAATAACCGTTAACCTTACAAAGGACTCCAAAGTCCCAAGGAACACTGTTTAATAAATAGTACAAAAAGAGGACTGGATCAAGCTGCTTTTCAAATATGAAATTAATTCTATCTAAAAAGAATAAAAATTTGGTAGGGCATTGCATATGAAAAATATAAATGTACTTGCCCTAAATTTCCTTAAATAAAGAAAAAATCTCTTACACATATGTTGTGGAAAGAAGAAAGGAAATATGTATCTTTTTTGTTATTTGCCTAAACAATACATTGTTATATAGGCAAGGACAATATATTATAAATAACTTTACCCAATATGCATTATTTATTTAATGACTTATATCAGTTTATTTTGTACTACTATGACTGGCATTAGAAATCAAATGTTTCTAATGAGATTTCACTGATTCGTTAAGCCAATATTTATCAAACATCTACTATATATTTTGATACACTGAAATTTAATTTTAATGTCATGTCTATAGCCCTGATCCTTTTATGCCAAACTACGATTCTTTTTTATTTTAACTTTTGAAAAATTTTTATACAATTTTTAAAGGTTACTTCCCTTTTACAGTTATTAAAAAACATTAGCTATATTCCCCATGTTGTATAATACATCCTTAAGCCTATCTTACACCGAATAGTTTGTATCTCCCACTCCCCAATCCCTATATTGCCCCTCTCCTGCCGCCAGTGGTAACCACTAGTTTGTTCTCTATATCTGTGAATCTGCTTTTTTTGTTATATTCGCTAGTTTGTTGTATTTTTTAGATTCCACGTATAAATGATATCATATGATATTTGTCTTTCTCTGTCTGACTTATTTCACTTAGCATAATGCCCTCCAAATCCATCCACGTTGCTGCAAATGGCAAAATTTCATTCTTTCTTATGAAATTTCATATCTGTGAATCTGCTTTTTTTGTTATATTCGCTAATTTGTTGTAGTTTTTAGATTTCACGTATAAATGATATCATATGATATTTGTCTTTCTCTGTCTGACTTATTTCACTTAGCATAATGCCCTCCAAATCCATCCATGTTGCTGCAAATGGCAAAATTTCATTCTTTCATTGTATATATATACCACATCTTCTTTTCTTTCGTTGATAGATACTTAGGTTGCTTTCATATCTTCATTATTGTATATAATGCTACTATGAACATTGTGGAACATGTATCTTTTTGAATTAGTGGGGTTTTTTGTGTGGTTTTTTTTTTTTGTTTTTTGGATGTATACCTAGTGGAATTGCTGGATCATATGGTAGCTCTATTTTTAGTCTTTTTGAGAAATCTCTAAACAGTATTTCACAGTGCCTGCACCAATTTACATTCCCACCAACAACGAACGTGTTCCCTTTTCTCCATATCCGTGCCAACGTTTGTTATTTGTGTTCTTTCTGACATTAACCATTCTGACAGATATGAGGTGATGTCACATTGTGATTTTGATTTGCATTTCCCTGACGATTAGCGATGTTGAGCATCTTTTCATGTGCCTGTTGGCTATCTGCATTTCCTCTTTTGTAAAATGTCTATTCAGTTCTTCTGCACATTTTAAAAATTGGGTTGTTTGTTTTTTTGATGTTGAGTTGTATGAGCTATTTATATATGCTGGATATTAATCCCTTATAGTTCATATCATTTTCAAATATTTTCTCCCATTCAGTAGGTTGACTTTTTGTTCTGTCAGTGATTTCCTTTGCTGTGCAAAAAGCTTTTTAAGTTTAATTAGGTCCCATTTGTTTATTTTTGCTTTTATTTCCTTTATTTTAGGGGATGGATCCAAAAAAATTTTGCTGCGATTTATGTCAAAGAGTGTTTGCCTATGTTTTCCTCTCGGAATATTATAGTATCTGGTCTTTAACCCATTTTGAGTTTATTTTTGTATATGGTGTTAGAGAATGTTCTAATTTCAATCTTTTACATGTATCAATAGCTGTCTGGTTTTCCCAGCACCACTTATTGAATAGACTGTCTTTTCTCCATTGTATATTCTTGCCCCTTTGTCATAAATTAATTGACCTTAAGTGCGTGGATTTATTTCTGGGCTCTCTATCCTGTTCCATTGATCTACATGTCTGTTTTGTGCCAGTACCATTCTGTTTTGATTACTGTAGCTTTGTACTATAGTCTGATATTAGGGAGAGTGATTCCTCCAGCTCTGTTCTTCTTTCTCAACACTGCTTTAGCTATTCATGATCTTTTGTGTTTCCATATAAATTTTGAAATTATTTGTTCCAGTTCTGTGAAAAATGCCATTTGTAATTTGATAGGAATTGCATTGACTCTGTAGATTGCCTTGGGTAATATGATCATTTTGACAATATTGATTCTTCCAAGCCAAGAACATGGTATATCTTCCCATTCTTTTGGTATCAGAGTGATACTGGCCTCATAGAACCTTACATTACACCTAAAAGAACTAGAGAAAGAAGAACAAATAAAACCCAAAGCTAGTAGAGGGAAAGAAATAAAGACAGAGCAGAAGTTAATGAAATAGAGACAAAAAAAAAAAAAATAGAAAAGATCAATGAAACTAAAAGCTGATTCTTTGAAAAGATAAGCAAAATTGATAAACCTTTAGGCAGATTCATCATGAAAAAAAGGGAGATGGCCCAAATAAATAAAAACAGAAATGAAAAAGAAGTTACAACCTATACTACAGAAATACAAGGATAATAAGAGACCACTATGAACTATTATATGTCAATAAAATGGACAACCTAGAAGAAATGGACAAATTCCTAGAAAGGTACAATCTCCTAAGACTGAACCAGGAAGAAATAGAAAATATGAACAGACAAATTACCAGTAATGAAATTTAATCAGTAATTTTAAAACTTCTAACAAACAAAAATCCAGGACCAAATGACTTCATAGGTAAATTCTACCAAACATTTAGAGAAGCGTTAACACCTATCCTTCTGAAACTATTCCGAAAAATTTCAGAGGAAGGAACAAACTGCAATTCTTTCACCAAATCAGATACTCATTTTATGTCTCAGAGCTCTTAGTTACTAGCATCAGAAACCCACTCAGGCTGAATTAGTCAGAAAAGGAATTTACTGAAAGGAATATCAGCAAGAACTGACAACCCAGCTCAGAAGGCAGCAGGATCCAAGTGAGGAAGTCCCTGCAGTCACCTCTTCCTTTATTTAGTCCCAGGCTATGTCTACTGACACCACTGACAAGGCTGGGTGTGGAACATAGATGGCATTGCTGAAGCCAGTGCCACAGGAATAAATCCTGCATTGTCTCTCACTTTCATTTCACAGTCCCGGCCAGGAATAGCAAAGAGACAAGAACTAGCTGCCAATTGGGGCCACAGAAAATGAGTGGAGAGCATTTGATGGTTGTGTATTCAAATATAGGAAGGTGGCTCAGTTCCTGGGAATCCAAGGTAGATAAATATCTTTACAGCCTTAATATTATTACTATTCATGTTATTATTTTTGTCATTTTAATTAGTATGTTGGAGTATACTCAAGTATTCAGTATAATAAAAAATTAGCTCTACATGGTGAACTGTGAAATTTGGTGTTGGAGTATCAGCATGATTCTTAAGAAAACAAATACCAACTAGGTTTTATGTAGGTCTTGGGTACCTTTCCTCCTCCTTCACCTTCCTTTTTTCTTTCCTTCTTTCCTTCCTTCCTTCCTTCCTCCCTCCCTCTTTCTTCCTTCCTTTCTTTCCTTCTTTCTTTCTCCCTCTTTCTTTTTTTCCTTCCTTCCTTTATTTCTCTTTCCTTGATTCCTTCCTTCCTTCCTTTCTTTCTTCTTTATTTTTCTTTCCTTCTTCCTTCCTTTCCTTCTTTTTTTCTTCCTTTTTTCCTTCATTCTTTTCTTTTTCTTTTGATTTCTCCAAAAATAGAAACACTGCACTAGATTTGAATATATATAAATATATATGGCAATTACACTTACACCTTAAGACTTTTATCCTAATACTGCATGCACTCTAGGAGTTGGAATAAAAATGTTGGTCATCAGTCTTCTTGTATTCTATCAGGAGAGGCAGTTTGCAAATGCAGCAAATGAGTATAATATATAATATGTTAGAAGTTGATAATGTTATGGAACAATTCAAATGGATTTTACATTCATCCAGGAGGAGATGGACAACAGTACGTCATCTAACCTTTTCAGATGCCATTCATATTATTAGTTGTATATTTATATGTAGATAAGAATTGTGTCATGGTATATAATTTAAATCTAATGAAAGTTTTCAATCCTGTTTTTCTATAGCCTAGTTTTTTTCTTTCTTTCTTTTTGTTTTTTTTTTTTGAAACCTAACGGTGTGTTCTGGGGATCTTTCACATAAAGAGCTTCCTTTTTTTAATTTTTATGTTTGCATAGTACTGCACAGTATGGATGTACCATGTTTTATTTAATTAGTTTCTTTCTGCCAATGAGTCATTTAATTTTCTTTCCTTTTTCCCCCCTAACACAAATGTGCCTGCAATGAATAACCTGGTATGAATATCATTTCACAATTGAGTAAATATATCTTTGTTAAATGCTTAGAATAGGAATTGCTGGGCCCAACTTTGTGTGCATATTAAATTTTTATAGTGTCAAATTGCCTTCAGTAGAGGTTGTACCAGTTTACTCTCTTGCTAGCAATCCAAGGAGGCATTGGTTTCTCCACCCTCTTACCCATACAATCTAGTATTAAGTTTACAGGTCTTTGGCAAATCCTTAATTTATCATAATTTTTATTATTTTAAACCTGCCATGCTTAAAGACCCTTTTTATCCAAGTGACACAATTCACTTAAAATCACAACAAGTAGGAGATATACACAAGTTCTGGGAATCAGTTGGATAAACACATAATTATCATCCCTATAGGGATGCTTGAGACTGAAGAGAGGTACTACTTATAATTAAAATGAGACAGGTATAAAGTGAGACTGTTCTAGGCATACTAGGATATGTGGTATCCTAGGAGACATGCATTATGGAAATGGGAAAAGCCGGAGTAAATAAATGAAGACATCATATACAAGGAGAAGTTAGATCATAAAGAATAAACAACTGAAGTAGTAATGTATACTTAATATATTTTTAGCTATGAGGAATGACAATGTTCGTTTCTGGAGAACCAAACACAATGAGCTGGGAAGTTGTTTTTTATGACCTGACTTCTGCTCATAGTGTGCAGTGGTGCTTTCTTCAGTGTTGTTCTTCTTACTCCTCATTTTCCCAGAAACCACGTGCCCAGACCCTCCCTCTTTCTCCATTATTGTGAGTTGGGCTTCCCTGGAAGCAGACTCTAGGAAGGAGTTCAGCATGATGAACATTTATTAAGAAGCAGCTTAGGGATCCATCACTGGGGAAGGAAGAAGAGGAATCAGGAGGACAGAAGAAGTGGAGCTGTGATACAGACCCATCCCAGCTTGCATGATGCGAAATGGTCTTTTAGAATTGTCTTCAATTGAATTGGGCTGAGATGGCCAGGTCTTTTCATTCCTGCATGTTCAGTGTTTGGATGCACCACCCTGGGAAGGGCATGAGCTCTGGTGTGGATGCTTCCTGCAGTAGAGGCAGCCTCTGAAGGGGTTGAGAGCTGCTGCCTGCTGGCAGCACTCCTAGCAGCCAGGGTGCCAAGTCCTTCAATGAAGAGCGTCCTGGATGGCAAGTTGCATTGTCAGCCCTATGTATCAGCACAGTCACTCAACAAAGATAATTTATACTGTTATAAATTATTCAAGCTTAGGTTTACCAAGGATATTTTATTTTATTGTGAGAACAATAAATGAGCCAAGAGAGTGCTTATAGCCTTGGAATCAGGCAGACCTAAACTTGAATCCTGCCTCTGCCTCTTATTCACTGTAAGCTTCATTTTCTCCATCTCTAAGGTGAGGGTGATGATACTTATTTCATGGGACTATTGTACAAATTAAATAGTATAGTTTATATGTAGAGTTTAGCTCACTGCCTGGTTGCATAGTGAGCATTCAACAATGATGACTCATATTTTTAAAGGATAATAATAATAGTAAAAACTTGATTAACTTTTAGTTTCAAGCATAATACTCTGAC